>NC_092109.1:48307782-48552782 GCF_045679555.1 Salvelinus alpinus
CAAACATCTTCGCAAAACAGATGTTTTTTCTTCTCTTGCATGGCCCCACATGAATATAGAATACCTACACAATCCTAGAGCAAACTGATAAGATTCAGGTATTGAAGAATAGCTTTACCAAGGGCAACCTCAACGGTGGGATTTGAACCGACACCTCCCCACACTTAATCAAGCACTGTAGACCACTCTGCCTGACAACACATTTGTTAAATGTCTCGATGGGATCGACACATGGCCCTGCAATTGTTATGCTTAACTCTCTTTGATTTCAATCAAGGGTTTAAATACAGCAACTACAGTTTGTGGGGGCAACTGCCACAAGCAGAAATAAGGATGAGGTGGCCGAGTGGTTAAGGCGATGGACTGCTAATCCATTGTGCTATGCACTCATGGGTTCGAATCCCATCCTCATCGTGTGCACAAAAAATCTTTGGTTTTGTATGGCATTGGAAGATTTTGACTCTCGCAAACACTGATAAGATGGCCCACTGCCACCGCGAAAGCACAGGACTTGGTATCTGACTGGTGAAGCCGATGAACTACATGTGTGGATTGGAACACAAACATCTTCGCAAAACAGATGTTTTTTCTTCTCTTGCATGGCCCCACATGAATATAGAATCCCTGCACAATCCTAGAGCGACTGATAAGATATAGGTATTGAAGATTAGCTTTACCAAGGGCAATCTCAACGGTGGGATTTGTACCGACACCTCCCCACACTTAATCAAGCACTGTAGACCACTCTGCCTGACAACACATTTGTTAAATGTCTCGATGGGATCGACACATGGCCCTGCAATTGTTATGCTTAACTCTCTTTGATTTCAATCAAGGGTTTAAATACAGCAACTACAGTTTGTGGGGGCAACTGCCACAAGCAGAAAAAAGGATGAGGTTGCCGAGTGGTTAAGGCGATGGACTGCTAATCCATTGTGCTATGCACTCATGGGTTCGAATCCCATCCTCATCGTGCCCACAAAAAATCTTTGGTTTTGTATGGCATTGGAAGATTTTGACTCTCGCAAACACTGATAAGATGGCCCACTGCCACCGCGAAAGCACAGGACTTGGTATCTGACTGGTGAAGCCGATGAACTACATGTGTGGATTGGAACACAAACATCTTCGCAAAACAGATGTTTTTTCTTCTCTTGCATGGCCCCACATGAATATAGAATCCCTGCACAATCCTAGAGCGACTGATAAGATATAGGTATTGAAGAATAGCTTTACCAAGGGCAATCTCAACGGTGGGATTTGTACCGACACCTCCCCACACTTAATCAAGCACTGTAGACCACTCGGCCTGACAACACATTTGTTAAATGTCTCGATGGGATCGACACATGGCCCTGCAATTACTATGCTTAACTCTCTTTGATTTCAATCAAGGGTTAAAATACAGCAACTACAGTTTGTGGGGGCAACTGCCACAAGAAGGCATAAGGATGAGGTGGCCGAGTGGTTAAGGCGATGGACTGCTAATCCATTGTGCTATGCACTCATGGGTTCAAATCCCATCCTCATCGTGCACACAAAAAAACATTGGTTTTGTATGGCATTGGAAGATTTTGACTCTCGCAAACACTGATAAGATGGCCCACTGCCACCGCGAAAGCACAGGACTTGGTATCTGAGTGGTGAAGCCGATGAACTACATGTGTGGATTGGAACACAAACATCTTCGCAAAACAGATGTTTTTTCTTCTCTTGCATGGCCCCACATGAATATAGAATCCCTACACAATCCTAGAGCAAACTGATAAGATTCAGGTATTGAAGAATAGCTTTACCAAGGGCAACCTCAACGGTGGGATTTGAACCGACACCTCCCCACACTTAATCAAGCACTGTAGACCACTCTGCCTGACAACACATTTGTTAAATGTCTCGATGGGATCGACACATGGCCCTGCAATTGTTATGCTTAACTCTCTTTGATTTCAATCAAGGGTTTAAATACAGCAACTACAGTTTGTGGGGGCAACTGCCACAAGCAGAAAAAAGGATGAGGTGGCCGAGTGGTTAAGGCGATGGACTGCTAATCCATTGTGCTATGCACTCATGGGTTCGAATCCCATCCTCATCGTGCGCACAAAAAATCTTTGGTTTTGTATGGCATTGGAAGATTTTGACTCTCGCAAACACTGATAAGATGGCCCACTGCCACCGCGAAAGCACAGGACTTGGTATCTGACTGGTGAAGCCGATGAACTACATGTGTGGATTGGAACACAAACATCTTCGCAAAACAGATGTTTTTTCTTCTCTTGCATGGCCCCACATGAATATAGAATCCCTGCACAATCCTAGAGCGACTGATAAGATATAGGTATTGAAGAATAGCTTTACCAAGGGCAATCTCAACGGTGGGATTTGAACCGACACCTCCCCACACTTAATCAAGCACTGTAGACCACTCTGCCTGACAACACATTTGTTAAATGTCTCGATGGGATCGACACATGGCCCTGCAATTGTTATGCTTAACTCTCTTTGATTTCAATCAAGGGTTTAAATACAGCAACTACAGTTTGTGGGGGCAACTGCCACAAGCAGAAAAAAGGATGAGGTGGCCGAGTGGTTAAGGCGATGGACTGCTAATCCATTGTGCTATGCACTCATGGGTTCGAATCCCATCCTCATCGTGCCCACAAAAAATCTTTGGTTTTGTATGGCATTGGAAGATTTTGACTCTCGCAAACACTGATAAGATGGCCCACTGCCACCGCGAAAGCACAGGACTTGGTATCTGAGTGGTGAAGCCGATGAACTACATGTGTGGATTGGAACACAAACATCTTCGCAAAACAGATGTTTTTTCTTCTCTTGCATGGCCCCACATGAATATAGAATCCCTGCACAATCCTAGAGCGACTGATAAGATTCAGGAATTGAAGAATAGCTTTACCAAGGGCAACCTCAACGGTGGGATTTGAACCGAAACCTCCCCACACTTAATCAAGCACTGTAGACCACTCTGCCTGACAACACATTTGTTAAATGTCTCGATGGGATCGACACATGGCCCTGCAATTGTTATGCTTAACTCTCTTTGATTTCAATCAAGGGTTTAAATACAGCAACTACAGTTTGTGGGGGCAACTGCCACAAGCAGAAATAAGGATGAGGTGGCCGAGTGGTTAAGGCGATGGACTGCTAATCCATTGTGCTATGCACTCATGGGTTCGAATCCCATCCTCATCGTGCGCACAAAAAAACTTTGGTTTTGTATGGCATTGGAAGATTTTGACTCTCGCAAACACTGATAAGATGGCCCACTGCCACCGCGAAAGCACAGGACTTGGTATCTGACTGGTGAAGCCGATGAACTACATGTGTGGATTGGAACACAAACATCTTCGCAAAACAGATGTTTTTTCTTCTCTTGCATGGCCCCACATGAATATAGAATCCCTGCACAATCCTAGAGCGACTGATAAGATTCAGGAATTGAAGAATAGCTTTACCAAGGGCAACCTCAACGGTGGGATTTGAACCGAAACCTCCCCACACTTAATCAAGCACTGTAGACCACTCTGCCTGACAACACATTTGTTAAATGTCTCGATGGGATCGACACATGGCCCTGCAATTGTTATGCTTAACTCTCTTTGATTTCAATCAAGGGTTTAAATACAGCAACTACAGTTTGTGGGGGCAACTGCCACAAGCAGAAAAAAGGATGAGGTGGCCGAGTGGTTAAGGCGATGGACTGCTAATCCATTGTGCTATGCACTCATGGGTTCAAATCCCATCCTCATCGTGCCCACAAAAAATCTTTGGTTTTGTATGGCATTGGAAGATTTTGACTCTCGCAAACACTGATAAGATGGCCCACTGCCACCGCGAAAGCACAGGACTTGGTATCTGACTGGTGAAGCCGATGAACTACATGTGTGGATTGGAACACAAACATCTTCGCAAAACAGATGTTTTTTCTTCTCTTGCATGGCCCCACATGAATATAGAATCCCTGCACAATCCTAGAGCGACTGATAAGATATAGGTATTGAAGAATAGCTTTACCAAGGGCAATCTCAACGGTGGGATTTGTACCGACACCTCCCCACACTTAATCAAGCACTGTAGACCACTCTGCCTGACAACACATTTGTTAAATGTCTCGATGGGATCGACACATGGCCCTGCAAATACTATGCTTAACTCTCTTTGATTTCAATCAAGGGTTAAAATACAGCAACTACAGTTTGTGGGGGCAACTGCCACAAGAAGGCATAAGGATGAGGTGGCCGAGTGGTTAAGGCGAAGGACTGCTAATCCATTGTGCTATGCACTCATGGGTTCAAATCCCATCCTCATCGTGCACACAAAAAAACATTGTTTTGTATGGCATTGGAAGATTTTGACTCTCGCAAACACTGATAAGATGGCCCACTGCCACCGCGAAAGCACGGGACTTGGTATCTGAGTGGTGAAGCCGATGAACTACATGTGTGGATTGGAACACAAACATCTTCGCAAAACAGATGTTTTTTCTTCTCTTGCATGGCCCCACATGAATATAGAATCCCTACACAATCCTAGAGCAAACTGATAAGATTCAGGTGTTGAAGAATAGCTTTACCAAGGGCAACCTCAACGGTGGGATTTGAACCGACACCTCCCCACACTTAATCAAGCACTGTAGACCACTCTGCCTGACAACACATTTGTTAAATGTCTCGATGGGATCGACACATGGCCCTGCAATTGTTATGCTTAACTCTCTTTGATTTCAATCAAGGGTTTAAATACAGCAACTACAGTTTGTGGGGGCAACTGCCACAAGCAGAAAAAAGGATGAGGTGGCCGAGTGGTTAAGGCGATGGACTGCTAATCCATTGTGCTATGCACTCATGGGTTCGAATCCCATCCTCATCGTGCGCACCAAAAATCTTTGGTTTTGTATGGCATTGGAAGATTTTGACTCTCGCAAACACTGATAAGATGGCCCACTGCCACCGCGAAAGCACAGGACTTGGTATCTGACTGGTGAAGCCGATGAACTACATGTGTGGATTGGAAAACAAACATCTTCGCAAAACAGATGTTTTTTCTTCTCTTGCATGGCCCCACATGAATATAGAATCCCTGCACAATCCTAGAGCGACTGATAAGATATAGGTATTGAAGAATAGCTTTACCAAGGGCAATCTCAACGGTGGGATTTGAACCGACACCTCCCCACACTTAATCAAGCACTGTAGACCACTCTGCCTGACAACACATTTGTTAAATGTCTCGATGGGATCGACACATGGCCCTGCAATTGTTATGCTTAACTCTCTTTGATTTCAATCAAGGGTTTAAAAACAGCAACTACAGTTTGTGGGGGCAACTGCCACAAGCAGAAAAAAGGATGAGATTGCCGAGTGGTTAAGGCGATGGACTGCTAATCCATTGTGCTATGCACTCATGGTTTCGAATCCCATCCTCATCGTGACCACAAAAAATCTTTGGTTTTGTATGGCATTGGAAGATTTTGACTCTCGCAAACACTGATAAGATGGCCCACTGCCACCGCGAAAGCACAGGACTTGGTATCTGACTGGTGAAGCCGATGAACTACATGTGTGGATTGGAACACAAACATCTTCGCAAAACAGATGTTTTTTCTTCTCTTGCATGGCCCCACATGAATATAGAATCCCTGCACAATCCTAGAGCGACTGATAAGATATAGGTATTGAAGAATAGCTTTACCAAGGGCAATCTCAACGGTGGGATTTGAACCGACACCTCCCCACACTTAATCAAGCACTGTAGACCACTCTGCCTGACAACACATTTGTTAAATGTCTCGATGGGATCGACACATGGCCCTGCAAGTGCTATGCTTAACTATCATTGATTTCAATCAAGGGTTTAAATACAGCAACTACAGTTTGTGGGGGCAACTGCCACAAGCAGAAAAAAGGATGAGGTGGCCGAGTGGTTAAGGCGATGGACTGCTAATCCATTGTGCTATGCACTCATGGGTTCGAATCCCATCCTCATCGTACACACAAAAAAACATTGGTTTTGTATGGCATTGGAAGATTTTGACTCTCGCAAACACTGATAAGATGGCCCACTGCCACCGCGAAAGCACAGGACTTGGTATCTGAGTGGTGAAGCCGATGAACTACATGTGTGGATTGGAACACAAACATCTTCGCAAAACAGATGTTTTTTCTTCTCTTGCATGGCCCCACATGAATATAGAATCCCTGCACAATCCTAGAGCGACTGATAAGATATAGGTATTGAAGAATAGCTTTACCAAGGGCAATCTCAACGGTGGGATTTGAACCGACACCTCCCCACACTTAATCAAGCACTGTAGACCACTCTGCCTGACAACACATTTGTTAAATGTCTTGATGGGATCGACACATGGCCCTGAAATTACTATGCTTATCTCTCTTTGATTTCAATCAAGGTTTAAAATACAGCAACTACAGTTTGTGGGGGCAACTGCCACAACCAGGCATAAGGATGAGGTGGCTGAGTGGTTAAGGCGTTGGACTGCTAATCCTTTGTGCTATGCACTCATGGGTTCAAATCCCATCCTCATCGTGCACACAAAAAAACATTGGTTTTGTATGGCATTGGAAGATTTTGACTCTCGCAAACACTGATAAGATGGCCCACTGCCACCGCGAAAGCACGGGACTTGGTATCTGAGTGGTGAAGCCGATGAACTACATGTGTGGATTGGAACACAAACATCTTCGCAAAACAGATGTTTTTTCTTCTCTTGCATGGCCCCACATGAATATAGAATCCCTGCACAATCCTAGAGCGACTGATAAGATATAGGTATTGAAGAATAGCTTTACCAAGGGCAATCTCAACGGTGGGATTTGAACCGACACCTCCCCACACTTAATCAAGCACTGTAGACCACTCTGCCTGACAACACATTTGTTAAATGTCTCGATGGGATCGACACATGGCCCTGCAAGTGCTATGCTTAACTATCATTGATTTCAATCAAGGGTTTAAATACAGCAACTACAGTTTGTGGGGGCAACTGCCACAAGCAGAAAAAAGGATGAGGTGCCACAGTGGTTAAGGCGATGGACTGCTAATCCATTGTGCTATGCACTCATGGGTTCGAATCCCATCCTCATCGTACACACAAAAAAACATTTGGTTTTGTATGGCATTGGAAGATTTTGACTCTCGCAAACACTGATAGGATGGCCCACTGCCACCGCGAAAGCACAGGACTTGGTATCTGAGTGGTGAAGCCGATGAACTACATGTGTGGATTTGAACACAAACATCTTCGCAAAACAGATGTTTTTTCTTCTCTTGCATGGCCCCACATGAATATAGAATCCCTGCACAATCCTAGAGCGACTGATAAGATATAGGTATTGAAGAATAGCTTTACCAAGGGCAATCTCAACGGTGGGATTTGAACCGACACCTCCCCACACTTAATCAAGCACTGTAGACCACTCTGCCTGACAACACATTTGTTAAATGTCTCGATGGGATCGACACATGGCCCTGCAAGTGCTATGCTTAACTATCATTGATTTCAATCAAGGGTTTAAATACAGCAACTACAGTTTGTGGGGGCAACTGCCACAAGCAGAAAAAAGGATGAGGTGGCCGAGTGGTTAAGGTGATGGACTGCTAATCCATTGTGCTATGCACTCATGGGTTCGAATCCCATCCTCATCGTACACACAAAAAAACATTGGTTTTGTATGGCATTGGAAGATTTTGACTCTCGCAAACACTGATAGGATGGCCCACTGCCACCGCGAAAGCACAGGACTTGGTATCTGACTGGTGAAGCCGATGAACTACATGTGTGGATTGGAAAACAAACATCTTCGCAAAACAGATGTTTTTTCTTCTCTTGCATGGCCCCACATGAATATAGAATCCCTGCACAATCCTAGAGCGACTGATAAGATATAGGTATTGAAGAATAGCTTTACCAAGGGCAATCTCAACGGTGGGATTTGAACCGACACCTCCCCACACTTAATCAAGCACTGTAGACTACTCTGCCTGACAACACATTTGTTAAATGTCTCGATGGGATCGACACATGGCCCTGCAATTGTTATGCTTAACTCTCTTTGATTTCAATCAAGGGTTTAAATACAGCAACTACAGTTTGTGGGGGCAACTGCCACAAGCAGAAAAAAGGATGAGGTGGCCAAGTGGTTAAGGCGATGGACTGCTAATCCATTGTGCTATGCACTCATGGGTTCGAATCCCATCCTCATCGTGCCCACAAAAAATCCTTGGTTTTGTATGGCATTGGAAGATTTTGACTCTCGCAAACACTGATAAGATGGCCCACTGCCACCGCGAAAGCACAGGACTTGGTATCTGAGTGTTGAAGCCGATGAACTACATGTGTGGATTGGAACACAAACATCTTCGCAAAACAGATGTTTTTTCTTCTCTTGCATGGCCCCACATGAATATAGAATACCTACACAATCCTAGAGCAAACTGATAAGATTCAGGTATTGAAGAATAGCTTTACCAAGGGCAACCTCAACGGTGGGATTTGAACCGACACCTCCCCACACTTAATCAAGCACTGTAGACCACTCGGCCTGACAACACATTTGTTAAATGTCTCGATGGGATCGACACATGGCCCTGCAAGTGCTATGCTTAACTATCATTGATTTCAATCAAGGGTTTAAATACAGCAACTACAGTTTGTGGGGGCAACTGCCACAAGCAGAAAAAAGGATGAGGTGGCTGAGTGGTTAAGGCGATGGACTGCTAATCCATTGTGCTATGCACTCATGGGTTCGAATCCCAACCTCATCGTACACACAAAAAAACATTGGTTTTGTATGGCATTGGAAGATTTTGACTCTCGCAAACACTGATAGGATGGCCCACTGCCACCGCGAAAGCACAGGACTTGGTATCTGAGTGGTGAAGCCGATGAACTACATGTGTGGATTTGAACACAAACATCTTCGCAAAACAGATGTTTTTTCTTCTCTTGCATGGCCCCACATGAATATAGAATCCCTGCACAATCCTAGAGCGACTGATAAGATATAGGTATTGAAGAATAGCTTTACCAAGGGCAATCTCAACGGTGGGATTTGAACCGACACCTCCCCACACTTAATCAAGCACTGTAGACCACTCTGCCTGACAACACATTTGTTAAATGTCTCGATGGGATCGACACATGGCCCTGCAAGTGCTATGCTTAACTATCATTGATTTCAATCAAGGGTTTAAATACAGCAACTACAGTTTGTGGGGGCAACTGCCACAAGCAGAAAAAAGGATGAGGTGGCCGAGTGGTTAAGGCGATGGACTGCTAATCCATTGTGCTATGCACTCATGGGTTCGAATCCCATCCTCATCGTACACACAAAAAAACATTGGTTTTGTATGGCATTGGAAGATTTTGACTCTCGCAAACACTGATAGGATGGCCCACTGCCACCGCGAAAGCACAGGACTTGGTATCTGAGTGGTGAAGCCGATGAACTACATGTGTGGATTTGAACACAAACATCTTCGCAAAACAGATGTTTTTTCTTCTCTTGCATGGCCCCACATGAATATAGAATCCCTGCATAATCCTAGAGCGACTGATAAGATATAGGTATTGAAGAATAGCTTTACCAAGGGCAATCTCAACGGTGGGATTTGAACCGACACCTCCCCACACTTAATCAAGCACTGTAGACCACTCTGCCTGACAAAACATTTGTTAAATGTCTCGATGGGATCGACACATGGCCCTGCAAGTGCTATGCTTAACTATCATTGATTTCAATCAAGGGTTTAAATACAGCAACTACAGTTTGTGGGGGCAACTGCCACAAGCAGAAAAAAGGATGAGGTGGCCGAGTGGTTAAGGTGATGGACTGCTAATCCATTGTGCTATGCACTCATGGGTTCGAATCCCATCCTCATCGTACACACAAAAAAACATTGGTTTTGTATGGCATTGGAAGATTTTGACTCTCGCAAACACTGATAGGATGGCCCACTGCCACCGCGAAAGCACAGGACTTGGTATCTGACTGGTGAAGCCGATGAACTACATGTGTGGATTGGAAAACAAACATCTTCGCAAAACAGATGTTTTTTCTTCTCTTGCATGGCCCCACATGAATATAGAATCCCTGCACAATCCTAGAGCGACTGATAAGATATAGGTATTGAAGAATAGCTTTACCAAGGGCAATCTCAACGGTGGGATTTGAACCGAAACCTCCCCACACTTAATCAAGCACTGTAGACCACTCTGCCTGACAACACATTTGTTAAATGTCTCGATGGGATCGACACATGGCCCTGCAATTGCTATGCTTAACTCTCTTTGATTTCAATCAAGGGTTAAAATACAGCAACTACAGTTTGTGGGGGCAACTGCCACAAGCAGGAAAAAGGATGAGGTGGCCGAGTGGTTAAGGCGATGGACTGCTAATCCATTGTGCTATGCACTCATGGGTTCGAATCCCATCCTCATCGTGCACACAAAAAATCTTTGGTTTTGTATGGCATTGGAAGATTTTGACTCTCGCAAACACTGATAAGATGGCCCACTGCCACCGCGAAAGCACAGGACTTGGTATCTGAGTGGTGAAGCCGATGAACTACATGTGTGGATTGGAACACAAACATCTTCGCAAAACAGATGTTTTTTCTTCTCTTGCATGGCCCCACATGAATATAGAATCCCTGCACAATCCTAGAGCGACTGATAAGATTCAGGAATTGAAGAATAGCTTTACCAAGGGCAACCTCAACAGTGGGATTTGAACCGAAACCTCCCCACACTTAATCAAGCACTGTAGACCACTCTGCCTGACAACACATTTGTTAAATGTCTCGATGGGATCGACACATGGCCCTGCAATTGCTATGCTTAACTCTCTTTGATTTCAATCAAGGGTTAAAATACAGCAACTACAGTTTGTGGGGGCAACTGCCACAAGCAGAAAAAAGGATGAGGTGGCCGAGTGGTTAAGGCGATGGACTGCTAATCCATTGTGCTATGCACTCATGGGTTCGAATCCCATCCTCATCGTGCCCACAAAAAATCTTTGGTTTTGTATGGCATTGGAAGATTTTGACTCTCGCAAACACTGATAAGATGGCCCACTGCCACCGCGAAAGCACAGGACTTGGTATCTGACTGGTGAAGCCGATGAACTACATGTGTGGATTGGAAAACAAACATCTTCGCAAAACAGATGTTTTTTCTTCTCTTGCATGGCCCCACATGAATATAGAATCCCTGCACAATCCTAGAGCGACTGATAAGATATAGGTATTGAAGAATAGCTTTACCAAGGGCAATCTCAACGGTGGGATTTGAACCGACACCTCCCCACACTTAATCAAGCACTGTAGACCACTCTGCCTGACAACACATTTGTTAAATGTCTCGATGGGATCGACACATGGCCCTGCAATTGTTATGCTTAACTCTCTTTGATTTCAATCAAGGGTTTAAATACAGCAACTACAGTTTGTGGGGGCAACTGCCACAAGCAGAAAAAAGGATGAGGTGGCCAAGTGGTTAAGGCGATGGACTGCTAATCCATTGTGCTATGCACTCATGGGTTCGAATCCCATCCTCATCGTGCACACAAAAAAACATTGGTTTTGTATGGCATTGGAAGATTTTGACTCTCGCAAACACTGATAAGATGGCCCACTGCCACCGCGAAAGCACAGGACTTGGTATCTGAGTGGTGAAGCCGATGAACTACATGTGTGGATTGGAACACAAACATCTTCGCAAAACAGATGTTTTTTCTTCTCTTGCATGGCCCCACATGAATATAGAATACCTACACAATCCTAGAGCAAACTGATAAGATTCAGGTATTGAAGAATAGCTTTACCAAGGGCAACCTCAACGGTGGGATTTGAACCGACACCTCCCCACACTTAATCAAGCACTGTAGACCACTCGGCCTGACAACACATTTGTTAAATGTCTCGATGGGATCGACACATGGCCCTGCAATTGCTATGCTTAACTTTCATTGATTTCAATCAAGGGTTTAAATACAGCAACTACAGTTTGTGGGGGCAACTGCCACAAGCAGAAAAAAGGATGAGGTGGCCGAGTGGTTAAGGCGATGGACTGCTAATCCATTGTGCTATGCACTCATGGGTTCGAATCCCATCCTCATTGTACACACAAAAAAACATTGGTTTTGTATGGCATTGGAAGATTTTGACTCTCGCAAACACTGATAGGATGGCCCACTGCCACCGCGAAAGCACAGGACTTGGTATCTGAGTGGTGAAGCCGATGAACTACATGTGTGGATTTGAACACAAACATCTTCGCAAAACAGATGTTTTTTCTTCTCTTGCATGGCCCCACATGAATATAGAATCCCTGCACAATCCTAGAGCGACTGATAAGATATAGGTATTGAAGAATAGCTTTACCAAGGGCAATCTCAACGGTGGGATTTGAACCGACACCTCCCCACACTTAATCAAGCACTGTAGACCACTCTGCCTGACAACACATTTGTTAAATGTCTCGATGGGATCGACACATGGCCCTGTAATTGTTATGCTTAACTCTCTTTGATTTCAATCAAGGGTTTAAATACAGCAACTACAGTTTGTGGGGGCAACTGCCACAAGCAGAAAAAAGGATGAGGTGCCACAGTGGTTAAGGCGATGGACTGCTAATCCATTGTTCTATGCACTCATGGGTTCGAATCCCATCCTCATCGTACACACAAAAAAACATTTGTTTTGTATGGCATTGGAAGATTTTGACTCTCGCAAACACTGATAGGATGGCCCACTGCCACCGCGAAAGCACAGGACTTGGTATCTGAGTGGTGAAGCCGATGAACTACATGTGTGGATTGGAACACAAACATCTTCGCAAAACAGATGTTTTTTCTTCTCTTGCATGGCCCCACATGAATATAGAATCCCTGCACAATCCTAGAGCGACTGATAAGATATAGGTATTGAAGAATAGCTTTACCAAGGGCAATCTCAACGGTGGGATTTGAACCGACACCTCCCCACACTTAATCAAGCACTGTAGACCACTCTGCCTGACAACACATTTGTTAAATGTCTCGATGGGATCGACACATGGCCCTGCAAGTGCTATGCTTAACTATCATTGATTTCAATCAAGGGTTTAAATACAGCAACTACAGTTTGTGGGGGCAACTGCCACAAGCAGAAAAAAGGATGAGGTGGCCGAGTGGTTAAGGCGATGGACTGCTAATCCATTGTGCTATGCACTCATGGGTTCGAATCCCATCCTCATCGTACACACAAAAAAACATTGGTTTTGTATGGCATTGGAAGATTTTGACTCTCGCAAACACTGATAGGATGGCCCACTGCCACCGCGAAAGCACAGGACTTGGTATCTGACTGGTGAAGCCGATGAACTACATGTGTGGATTGGAAAACAAACATCTTCGCAAAACAGATGTTTTTTCTTCTCTTGCATGGCCCCACATGAATATAGAATCCCTGCACAATCCTAGAGCGACTGATAAGATTCAGGAATTGAAGAATAGCTTTACCAAGGGCAACCTCAACGGTGGGATTTGAACCGACACCTCCCCACACTTAATCAAGCACTGTAGACCACTCTGCCTGACAACACATTTGTTAAATGTCTCGATGGGATCGACACATGGCCCTGCAATTGTTATGCTTAACTCTCTTTGATTTCAATCAAGGGTTTAAATACAGCAACTACAGTTTGTGGGGGCAACTGCCACAAGCAGAAAAAAGGATGAGGTGGCCGAGTGGTTAAGGCGATGGACTGCTAATCCATTGTGCTATGCACTCATGGGTTCGAATCCCATCCTCATCGTGCCCACAAAAAATCTTTGGTTTTGTATGGCATTGGAAGATTTTGACTCTCGCAAACACTGATAAGATGGCCCACTGCCACCGCGAAAGCACAGGACTTGGTATCTGAGTGGTGAAGCCGATGAACTACATGTGTGGATTGGAACACAAACATCTTCGCAAAACAGATGTTTTTTCTTCTCTTGCATGGCCCCACATGAATATAGAATCCCTGCACAATCCTAGAGCGACTGATAAGATATAGGTATTGAAGAATAGCTTTACCAAGGGCAATCTCAACGGTGGGATTTGAACCGACACCTCCCCACACTTAATCAAGCACTGTAGACCACTCTGCCTGACAACACATTTGTTAAATGTCTCGATGGGATCGACACATGGCCCTGCAAGTGCTATGCTTAACTATCATTGATTTCAATCAAGGGTTTAAATACAGCAACTACAGTTTGTGGGGGCAACTGCCACAAGCAGAAAAAAGGATGAGGTGGCCGAGTGGTTAAGGCGATGGACTGCTAATCCATTGTGCTATGCACTCATGGGTTCGAATCCCATCCTCATCGTACACACAAAAAAACATTGGTTTTGTATGGCATTGGAAGATTTTGACTCTCGCAAACACTGATAGGATGGCCCACTGCCACCGCGAAAGCACAGGACTTGGTATCTGAGTGGTGAAGCCGATGAACTACATGTGTGGATTTGAACACAAACATCTTCGCAAAACAGATGTTTTTTCTTCTCTTGCATGGCCCCACATGAATATAGAATCCCTGCATAATCCTAGAGCGACTGATAAGATATAGGTATTGAAGAATAGCTTTACCAAGGGCAATCTCAACGGTGGGATTTGTACCGACACCTCCCCACACTTAATCAAGCACTGTAGACCACTCGGCCTGACAACACATTTGTTAAATGTCTCGATGGGATCGACACATGGCCCTGCAATTGCTATGCTTAACTCTCTTTGATTTCAATCAAGGGTTTAAATACAGCAACTACAGTTTGTGGGGGCAACTGCCACAAGCAGAAAAAAGGATGAGGTGGCCGAGTGGTTAAGGCGATGGACTGCTAATCCATTGTGCTATGCACTCATGGGTTCGAATCCCATCCTCATCGTGCACACAAAAAAACATTGGTTTTGTATGGCATTGGAAGATTTTGACTCTCGCAAACACTGATAAGATGGCCCACTGCCACCGCGAAAGCACAGGACTTGGTATCTGACTGGTGAAGCCGATGAACTACATGTGTGGATTGGAAAACAAACATCTTCGCAAAACAGATGTTTTTTCTTCTCTTGCATGGCCCCACATGAATATAGAATCCCTGCACAATCCTAGAGCGACTGATAAGATATAGGTATTGAAGAATAGCTTTACCAAGGGCAATCTCAACGGTGGGATTTGAACCGACACCTCCCCACACTTAATCAAGCACTGTAGACCACTCTGCCTGACAACACATTTGTTAAATGTCTCGATGGGATCGACACATGGCCCTGCAATTGTTATGCTTAACTCTCTTTGATTTCAATCAAGGGTTTAAATACAGCAACTACAGTTTGTGGGGGCAACTGCCACAAGCAGAAAAAAGGATGAGGTGGCCGAGTGGTTAAGGCGATGGACTGCTAATCCATTGTGCTATGCACTCATGGGTTCGAATCCCATCCTCATCGTACACACAAAAAAACATTGGTTTTGTATGGCATTGGAAGATTTTGACTCTCGCAAACACTGATAGGATGGCCCACTGCCACCGCGAAAGCACAGGACTTGGTATCTGAGTGGTGAAGCCGATGAACTACATGTGTGGATTTGAACACAAACATCTTCGCAAAACAGATGTTTTTTCTTCTCTTGCATGGCCCCACATGAATATAGAATCCCTGCATAATCCTAGAGCGACTGATAAGATATAGGTATTGAAGAATAGCTTTACCAAGGGCAATCTCAACGGTGGGATTTGAACCGACACCTCCCCACACTTAATCAAGCACTGTAGACCACTCTGCCTGACAACACATTTGTTAAATGTCTTGATGGGATCGACACATGGCCCTGAAATTACTATGCTTATCTCTCTTTGATTTCAATCAAGGTTTAAAATACAGCAACTACAGTTTGTGGGGGCAACTGCCACAACCAGACATAAGGATGAGGTGGCCGAGTGGTTAAGGCGATGGACTGCTAATCCATTGTGCTATGCACTCATGGGTTCGAATCCCATCCTCATCGTGCCCACAAATAATCTTTGGTTTTGAATGGCATTGGAAGATTTTGACTCTCGCAAACACTGATAAGATGGCCCACTGCCACCGCGAAAGCACAGGACTTGGTATCTGACTGGTGAAGCCGATGAACTACATGTGTGGATTGGAAAACAAACATCTTCGCAAAACAGATGTTTTTTCTTCTCTTGCATGGCCCCACATGAATATAGAATCCCTGCACAATCCTAGAGCGACTGATAAGATATAGGTATTGAAGAATAGCTTTACCAAGGGCAATCTCAATGGTGGGATTTGAACCGACACCTCCCCACACTTAATCAAGCACTGTAGACTACTCTGCCTGACAACACATTTGTTAAATGTCTCGATGGGATCGACACATGGCCCTGCAATTGTTATGCTTAACTCTCTTTGATTTCAATCAAGGGTTTAAATACAGCAACTACAGTTTGTGGGGGCAACTGCCACAAGCAGAATAAAGGATGAGGTGGCCAAGTGGTTAAGGCGATGGACTGCTAATCCATTGTGCTATGCACTCATGGGTTCGAATCCCATCCTCATCGTGCACACAAAAAAACATTGGTTTTGTATGGCATTGGAAGATTTTGACTCTCGCAAACACTGATAAGATGGCCCACTGCCACCGCGAAAGCACAGGACTTGGTATCTGAGTGGTGAAGCCGATGAACTACATGTGTGGATTGGAACACAAACATCTTCGCAAAACAGATGTTTTTTCTTCTCTTGCATGGCCCCACATGAATATAGAATACCTACACAATCCTAGAGCAAACTGATAAGATTCAGGTATTGAAGAATAGCTTTACCAAGGGCAACCTCAACGGTGGGATTTGAACCGACACCTCCCCACACTTAATCAAGCACTGTAGACCACTCGGCCTGACAACACATTTGTTAAATGTCTCGATGGGATCTACACATGGCCCTGCAATTGCTATGCTTAACTTTCATTGATTTCAATCAAGGGTTTAAATACAGCAACTACAGTTTGTGGGGGCAACTGCCACAAGCAAAAAAAAGGATGAGGTGGCTGAGTGGTTAAGGCGATGGACTGCTAATCCATTGTGTTATGCACTCATGGGTTCGAATCTCATCCTCATCGTACACACAAAAAAACATTGGTTTTGTATGGCATTGGAAGATTTTGACTCTCGCAAACACTGATAGGATGGCCCACTGCCACCGCGAAAGCACACGACTTGGTATCTGAGTGGTGAAGCCGATGAACTACATGTGTGGATTTGAACACAAACATCTTCGCAAAACAGATGTTTTTTCTTCTCTTGCATGGCCCCACATGAATATAGAATCCCTGCACAATCCTAGAGCGACTGATAAGATATAGGTATTGAAGAATAGCTTTACCAAGGGCAATCTCAACGGTGGGATTTGAACCGACACCTCCCCACACTTAATCAAGCACTGTAGACCACTCTGCCTGACAACACATTTGTTAAATGTCTCGATGGGATCGACACATGGCCCTGTAATTGTTATGCTTAACTCTCTTTGATTTCAATCAAGGGTTTAAATACAGCAACTACAGTTTGTGGGGGCAACTGCCACAAGCAGAAAAAAGGATGAGGTGGCCGAGTGGTTAAGGCGATGGACTGCTAATCCATTGTGCTATGCACTCATGGGTTCGAATCCCATCCTCATCGTGCGCACCAAAAATCTTTGGTTTTGTATGGCATTGGAAGATTTTGACTCTCGCAAACACTGATAAGATGGCCCACTGCCACCGCGAAAGCACAGGACTTGGTATCTGACTGGTGAAGCCGATGAACTACATGTGTGGATTGGAAAACAAACATCTTCGCAAAACAGATGTTTTTTCTTCTCTTGCATGGCCCCACATGAATATAGAATCCCTGCACAATCCTAGAGCGACTGATAAGATATAGGTATTGAAGAATAGCTTTACCAAGGGCAATCTCAACGGTGGGATTTGAACCGACACCTCCCCACACTTAATCAAGCACTGTAGACTACTCTGCCTGACAACACATTTGTTAAATGTCTCGATGGGATCGACACATGGCCCTGCAATTGTTATGCTTAACTCTCTTTGATTTCAATCAAGGGTTTAAATACAGCAACTACAGTTTGTGGGGGCAACTGCCACAAGCAGAAAAAAGGATGAGGTGGCCAAGTGGTTAAGGCGATGGACTGCTAATCCATTGTGCTATGCACTCATGGGTTCGAATCCCATCCTCATCGTGCCCACAAAAAATCTTTGGTTTTGTATGGCATTGGAAGATTTTGACTCTCGCAAACACTGATAAGATGGCCCACTGCCACCGCAAAAGCACAGGACTTGGTATCTGACTGGTGAAGCCGATGAACTACATGTGTGGATTGGAACACAAACATCTTCGCAAAACAGATGTTTTTTCTTCTCTTGCATGGCCCCACATGAATATAGAATACCTACACAATCCTAGAGCAAACTGATAAGATTCAGGTATTGAAGAATAGCTTTACCAAGGGCAACCTCAACGGTGGGATTTGAACCGACACCTCCCCACACTTAATCAAGCACTGTAGACCACTCGGCCTGACAACACATTTGTTAAATGTCTCGATGGGATCGACACATGGCCCTGCAATTGCAATGATTAACTTTCATTGATTTCAATCAAGGGTTTAAATACAGCAACTACAGTTTGTGGGAGCAACTGCCACAAGCAGAAAAAAGGATGAGGTGGCCGAGTGGTTAAGGCGATGGACTGCTAATCCATTGTGCTATGCACTCATGGGTTCGAATCTCATCCTCATCGTACACACAAAAAAACATTGGTTTTGTATGGCATTGGAAGATTTTGACTCTCGCAAACACTGATAGGATGGCCCACTGCCACCGCGAAAGCACAGGACTTGGTATCTGAGTGGTGAAGCCGATGAACTACATGTGTGGATTTGAACACGAACATCTTCGCAAAACAGATGTTTTTTCTTCTCTTGCATGGCCCCACATGAATATAGAATCCCTGCACAATCCTAGAGCGACTGATAAGATATAGGTATTGAAGAATAGCTTTACCAAGGGCAATCTCAACGGTGGGATTTGAACCGACACCTCCCCACACTTAATCAAGCACTGTAGACCACTCTGCCTGACAACACATTTGTTAAATGTCTCGATGGGATCGACACATGGCCCTGCAATTGTTATGCTTAACTCTCTTTGATTTCAATCAAGGGTTTAAATACAGCAACTACAGTTTGTGGGGGCAACTGCCACAAGCAGAAAAAAGGATGAGGTGGCTGAGTGGTTAAGGCGATGGACTGCTAATCCATTGTGCTATGCACTCATGGGTTCGAATCCCATCCTCATCGTACACACAAAAAAACATTGGTTTTGTATGGCATTGGAAGATTTTGACTCTCGCAAACACTGATAGGATGGCCCACTGCCACCGCGAAAGCACAGGACTTGGCATCTGAGTGGTGAAGCCGATGAACTACATGTGTGGATTTGAACACAAACATCTTCGCAAAACAGATGTTTTTTCTTCTCTTGCATGGCCCCACATGAATATAGAATCCCTGCACAATCCTAGAGCGACTGATAACATATAGGTATTGAAGAATAGCTTTACCAAGGGCAATCTCAACGGTGGGATTTGAACCGACACCTCCCCACACTTAATCAAGCACTGTAGACCACTCTGCCTGACAACACATTTGTTAAATGTCTCGATGGGATCGACACATGGCCCTGCAATTGTTATGCTTAACTCTCTTTGATTTCAATCAAGGGTTTAAATACAGCAACTACAGTTTGTGGGGGCAACTGCCACATGCAGAAAAAAGGCTGAGGTGGCTGAGTGGTTAAGGCGATGGACTGCTAATCCATTGTGCTATGCACTCATGGGTTCGAATCCTATCCTCATCGTACACACAAAAAAACATTGGTTTTGTATGGCATTGGAAGATTTTGACTCTCGCAAACACTGATAGGATGGCCCACTGCCACCGCGAAAGCACAGGACTTGGTATCTGAGTGGTGAAGCCGATGAACTACATGTGTGGATTTGAACACAAACATCTTCGCAAAACAGATGTTTTTTCTTCTCTTGCATGGCCCCACATGAATATAGAATACCTGCATAATCTTAGAGCGACTGATAAGATATAGGTATTGAAGAATAGCTTTACCAAGGGCAATCTCAACGGTGGGATTTGAACCGACACCTCCCCACACTTAATCAAGCACTGTAGACCACTCTGCCTGACAACACATTTGTTAAATGTCTTGATGGGATCGACACATGGCCCTGAAATTACTATGCTTATCTCGCTTTGATTTCAATCAAGGTTTAAATACAGCAACTACAGTTTGTGGGGGCAACTGCCACAAGCAGAAAATAGGATGAGGTGGCCGAGTGGTTAAGGCGATGGACTGCTAATCCATTGTGCTATGCACTCATGGGTTTGAATCTCATCCTCATCGTGCGCACCAAAAATCTTTGGTTTTGTATGGCATTGGAAGATTTTGACTCTCGCAAACACTGATAAGATGGCCCACTGCCACCGCGAAAGCACAGGACTTGGTATCTGACTGGTGAAGCCGATGAACTACATGTGTGGATTGGAACACAAACATCTTCGCAAAACAGATGTTTTTTCTTCTCTTGCATGGCCCCACATGAATATAGAATACCTACACAATCCTAGAGCAAACTGATAAGATTCAGGTATTGAAGAATAGCTTTACCAAGGGCAACCTCAACGGTGGGATTTGAACCGACACCTCCCCACACTTAATCAAGCACTGTAGACCACTCGGCCTGACAACACATTTGTTAAATGTCTCGATGGGATCGACACATGGCCCTGCAATTGTTATGCTTAACTCTCTTTGATTTCAATCAAGGGTTTAAATACAGCAACTACAGTTTGTGGGGGCAACTGCCACAAGCAGAAAAAAGGATGAGGTGGCCGAGTGGTTAAGGCGATGGACTGCTAATCCATTGTGCTATGCACTCATGGGTTCGAATCCCATCCTCATCGTGCACACAAAAAAACATTGGTTTTGTATGGCATTGGAAGATTTTGACTCTCGCAAACACTGATAAGATGGCCCACTGCCACCGCGAAAGCACAGGACTTGGTATCTGAGTGGTGAAGCCGATGAACTACATGTGTGGATTGGAAAACAAACATCTTCGCAAAACAGATGTTTTTTCTTCTCTTGCATGGCCCCACATGAATATAGAATCCCTGCACAATCCTAGAGCGACTGATAAGATATAGGTATTGAAGAATAGCTTTACCAAGGGCAATCTCAACGGTGGGATTTGAACCGACACCTCCCCACACTTAATCAAGCACTGTAGACCACTCTGCCTGACAACACATTTGTTAAATGTCTCGATGGGATCGACACATGGCCCTGCAATTGTTATGCTTAACTCTCTTTGATTTCAATCAAGGGTTTAAATACAGCAACTACAGTTTGTGGGGGCAACTGCCACAACCAGAAAAAAGGATGAGGTGGCTGAGTGGTTAAGGCGATGGACTGCTAATCCATTGTGCTATGCACTCATGGGTTCGAATCCCATCCTCATCGTACACACAAAAAAACATTGGTTTTGTATGGCATTGGAAGATTTTGACTCTCGCAAACACTGATAGGATGGCCCACTGCCACCGCGAAAGCACAGGACTTGGTATCTGAGTGGTGAAGCCGATGAACTACATGTGTGGATTGGAAAACAAACATCTTCGCAAAACAGATGTTTTTTCTTTTCTTGCATGGCCCCACATGAATATAGAATACCTGCACAATCCTAGAGCGACTGATAAGATATAGGTATTGAAGAATAGCTTTACCAAGGGCAATCTCAACGGTGGGATTTGAACCGACACCTCCCCACACTTAATCAAGCACTGTAGACCACTCTGCCTGACAACACATTTGTTAAATGTCTCGATGGGATCGACACATGGCCCTGCAATTGCTATGCTTAACTCTCTTTGATTTCAATCAAGGGTTTAAATACAGCAACTACAGTTTGTGGGGGCAACTGCCACAAGCAGAAAAAAGGATGAGGTGGCCGAGTGGTTAAGCCGATGGACTGCTAATCCATTGTGCTATGCACTCATGGGTTCGAATCCCATCCTCATCGTGCACACAAAAAAACATTGGTTTTGTATGGCATTGGAAGATTTTGACTCTCGCAAACACTGATAAGATGGCCCACTGCCACCGCGAAAGCACAGGACTTGGTATCTGAATGGTGAAGCCGATGAACTACATGTGTGGATTGGAACACAAACATCTTCGCAAAACAGATGTTTTTTCTTCTCTTGCATGGCCCCACATGAATATAGAATACCTACACAATCCTAGAGCAAACTGATAAGATTCAGGTATTGAAGAATAGCTTTACCAAGGGCAACCTCAACGGTGGGATTTGAACCGACACCTCCCCACACTTAATCAAGCACTGTAGACCACTCGGCCTGACAACACATTTGTTAAATGTCTCGATGGGATCGACACATGGCCCTGCAATTGCTATGCTTAACTTTCATTGATTTCAATCAAGGGTTTAAATACAGCAACTACAGTTTGTGGGGGCAACTGCCACAAGCAAAGAAAAGGATGAGGTGGCTGAGTGTTTAAGGCGATGGACTGCTAATCCATTGTGTTATGCACTCATGGGTTCGAATCTCATCCTCATCGTACACACAAAAAAACATTGGTTTTGTATGGCATTGGAAGATTTTGACTCTCGCAAACACTGATAGGATGGCCCACTGCCACCGCGAAAGCACAGGACTTGGTATCTGAGTGGTGAAGCCGATGAACTACATGTGTGGATTGGAAAACAAACATCTTCGCAAAACAGATGTTTTTTCTTCTCTTGCATGGCCCCACATGAATATAGAATCCCTGCACAATCCTAGAGCGACTGATAAGATATAGGTATTGAAGAATAGCTTTACCAAGGGCAATCTCAACGGTGGGATTTGAACCGACACCTCCCCACACTTAATCAAGCACTGTAGACCACTCTGCCTGACAACACATTTGTTAAATGTCTCGATGGGATCGACACATGGCCCTGCAATTGCTATGCTTAACTCTCTTTGATTTCAATCAAGGGTTAAAATACAGCAACTACAGTTTGTGGGGGCAACTGCCACAAGCAGAAAAAAGGATGAGGTGGCCGAGTGGTTAAGGCGATGGACTGCTAATCCATTGTGCTATGCACTCATGGGTTCGAATCCCATCCTCATCGTACACACAAAAAAACATTGGGTTTGTATGGCATTGGAAGATTTTGACTCTCGCAAACACTGATAGGATGGCCCACTGCCACCGCGAAAGCACAGGACTTGGTATCTGAGTGGTGAAGCCGATGAACTACATGTGTGGATTGGAAAACAAACATCTTCGCAAAACAGATGTTTTTTCTTCTCTTGCATGGCCCCACATGAATATAGAATCCCTGCACAATCCTAGAGCGACTGATAAGATATAGGTATTGAAGAATAGCTTTACCAAGGGCAATCTCAACGGTGGGATTTGAACCGACACCTCCCCACACTTAATCAAGCACTGTAGACCACTCTGCCTGACAACACATTTGTTAAATGTCTTGATGGGATCGACACATGGCCCTGAAATTACTATGCTTATCTCTCTTTGATTTCAATCAAGGTTTAAATACAGCAACTACAGTTTGTGGGGGCAACTGCCACAAGCAGAAAAAAGGATGAGGTGGCCGAGTGGTTAAGGCGATGGACTGCTAATCCATTGTGCTATGCACTCATGGGTTCGAATCCCATCCTCATCGTGCACACAAAAAAACATTGGTTTTGTATGGCATTGGAAGATTTTGACTCTCGCAAACACTGATAAGATGGCCCACTGCCACCGCGAAAGCACAGGACTTGGTATCTGAATGGTGAAGCCGATGAACTACATGTGTGGATTGGAACACAAACATCTTCGCAAAACAGATGTTTTTTCTTCTCTTGCATGGCCCCACATGAATATAGAATACCTACACAATCCTAGAGCAAACTGATAAGATTCAGGTATTGAAGAATAGCTTTACCAAGGGCAACCTCAACGGTGGGATTTGAACCGAAACCTCCCCACACTTAATCAAGCACTGTAGACCACTCGGCCTGACAACACATTTGTTAAATGTCTCGATGGGATCGACACATGGCCCTGCAATTGCTATGCTTAACTTTCATTGATTTCAATCAAGGGTTTAAATACAGCAACTACAGTTTGTGGGGGCAACTGCCACAAGCAAAGAAAAGGATGAGGTGGCTGAGTGTTTAAGGCGATGGACTGCTAATCCATTGTGTTATGCACTCATGGGTTCGAATCTCATCCTCATCGTACACACAAAAAAACATTGGTTTTGTATGGCATTGGAAGATTTTGACTCTCGCAAACACTGATAGGATGGCCCACTGCCACCGCGAAAGCACACGACTTGGTATCTGAGTGGTGAAGCCGATGAACTACATGTGTGGATTTGAACACAAACATCTTCGCAAAACAGATGTTTTTTCTTCTCTTGCATGGCCCCACATGAATATAGAATCCCTGCACAATCCTAGAGCGACTGATAAGATATAGGTATTGAAGAATAGCTTTACCAAGGGCAATCTCAACGGTGGGATTTGAACCGACACCTCCCCACACTTAATCAAGCACTGTAGACCACTCTGCCTGACAACACATTTGTTAAATGTCTCGATGGGATCGACACATGGCCCTGTAATTGTTATGCTTAACTCTCTTTGATTTCAATCAAGGGTTTAAATACAGCAACTACAGTTTGTGGGGGCAACTGCCACAAGTAGAAAAAAGGATGAGGTGGCCGAGTGGTTAAGGCGATGGACTGCTAATCCATTGTGCTATGCACTCATGGGTTCGAATCCCATCCTCATCGTGCGCACCAAAAATCTTTGGTTTTGTATGGCATTGTAAGATTTTGACTCTCGCAAACACTGATAAGATGGCCCACTGCCACCGCGAAAGCACAGGACTTGGTATCTGACTGGTGAAGCCGATGAACTACATGTGTGGATTTGAACACAAACATCTTCGCAAAACAGATGTTTTTTCTTCTCTTGCATGGCCCCACATGAATATAGAATACCTGCATAATCTTAGAGCGACTGATAAGATATAGGTATTGAAGAATAGCTTTACCAAGGGCAATCTCAACGGTGGGATTTGAACCGACACCTCCCCACACTTAATCAAGCACTGTAGACCACTCTGCCTGACAACACATTTGTTAAATGTCTTGATGGGATCGACACATGGCCCTGAAATTACTATGCTTATCTCTCTTTGATTTCAATCAAGGTTTAAATACAGCAACTACAGTTTGTGGGGGCAACTGCCACAAGCAGAAACAAGGATGAGGTGGCCGAGTGGTTACGGCGATGGACTGCTAATCCATTGTGCTATGCACTCATGGGTTTGAATCTCATCCTCATCGTGCGCACCAAAAATCTTTGGTTTTGTATGGCATTGGAAGATTTTGACTCTCGCAAACACTGATAAGATGGCCCACTGCCACCGCGAAAGCACAGGACTTGGTATCTGAGTGGTGAAGCCGATGAACTACATGTGTGGATTTGAACACAAACATCTTCGCAAAACAGATGTTTTTTCTTCTCTTGCATGGCCCCACATGAATATAGAATCCCTGCACAATCCTAGAGCGACTGATAAGATATAGGTATTGAAGAATAGCTTTACCAAGGGCAATCTCAACGGTGGGATTTGAACCGACACCTCCCCACACTTAATCAAGCACTGTAGACCACTCTGCCTGACAACACATTTGTTAAATGTCTCGATGGGATCGACACATGGCCCTGTAATTGTTATGCTTAACTCTCTTTGATTTCAATCAAGGGTTTAAATACAGCAACTACAGTTTGTGGGGGCAACTGCCACAAGTAGAAAAAAGGATGAGGTGGCCGAGTGGTTAAGGCGATGGACTGCTAATCCATTGTGCTATGCACTCATGGGTTGGAATCCCATCCTCATCGTGCGCACCAAAAATCTTTGGTTTTGTATGGCATTGGAAGATTTTGACTCTCGCAAACACTGATAAGATGGCCCACTGCCACCGCGAAAGCACAGGACTTGGTATCTGACTGGTGAAGCCGATGAACTACATGTGTGGATTGGAAAACAAACATCTTCGCAAAACAGATGTTTTTTCTTCTCTTGCATGGCCCCACATGAATATAGAATCCCTGCACAATCCTAGAGCGACTGATAAGATATAGGTATTGAAGAATAGCTTTACCAAGGGCAATCTCAACGGTGGGATTTGAACCGACACCTCCCCACACTTAATCAAGCACTGTAGACCACTCTGCCTGACAACACATTTGTTAAATGTCTTGATGGGATCGACACATGGCCCTGAAATTACTATGCTTATCTCTCTTTGATTTCAATCAAGGTTTAAATACAGCAACTACAGTTTGTGGGGGCAACTGCCACAAGCAGAAAAAAGGATGAGGTGGCTGAGTGGTTAAGGCGATGGACTGCTAATCCATTGTGCTATGCACTCATGGGTTCGAATCCCATCCTCATCGTACACACAAAAAAACATTGGTTTTGTATGGCATTGGAAGATTTTGACTCTCGCAAACACTGATAGGATGGCCCACTGCCACCGCGAAAGCACAGGACTTGGTATCTGAGTGGTGAAGCCGATGAACTACATGTGTGGATTTGAACACAAACATCTTCGCAAAACAGATGTTTTTTCTTCTCTTGCATGGCCCCACATGAATATAGAATCCCTGCATAATCTTAGAGCGACTGATAAGATATAGGTATTGAAGAATAGCTTTACCAAGGGCAATCTCAACGGTGGGATTTGAACCGACACCTCCCCACACTTAATCAAGCACTGTAGACCACTCTGCCTGACAACACATTTGTTAAATGTCTCGATGGGATCGACACATGGCCCTGCAATTGTTATGCTTAACTCTCTTTGATTTCAATCAAGGGTTTAAATACAGCAACTACAGTTTGTGGGGGCAACTGCCACAAGCAGAAAAAAGGATGAGGTGGCCGAGTGGTTAAGGCGATGGACTGCTAATCCATTGTGCAAAGCACTCATGGGTTCGAATCCCATCCTCATCGTGCGCACCAAAAATCTTTGGTTTTGTATGGCATTGGAAGATTTTGACTCTCGCAAACACTGATAAGATGGCCCACTGCCACCGCGAAAGCACAGGACTTGGTATCTGACTGGTGAAGTCGATGAACTACATGTGTGGATTGGAAAACAAACATCTTCGCAAAACAGATGTTTTTTCTTCTCTTGCATGGCCCCACATGAATATAGAATCCCTGCACAATCCTAGAGCGACTGATAAGATATAGGTATTGAAGAATAGCTTTACCAAGGGCAATCTCAACGGTGGGATTTGAACCGACTCCTCCCCACACTTAATCAAGCACTGTAGACCACTCTGCCTGACAACACATTTGTTAAATGTCTCGATGGGATCGACACATGGCCCTGCAAGTGCTATGCTTAACTATCATTGATTTCAATCAAGGGTTTAAATAAAGCAACTACAGTTTGTGGGGGCAACTGCCACAAGCAGAAAAAAGGATGAGGTGGCCGAGTGGTTAAGGCGATGGACTGCTAATCCATTGTGCTATGCACTCATGGGTTCGAATCCCATCCTCATCGTACACACAAAAAAACATTGGTTTTGTATGGCATTGGAAGATTTTGACTCTCGCAAACACTGATAGGATGGCCCACTGCCACCGCGAAAGCACAGGACTTGGTATCTGACTGGTGAAGCCGATGAACTACATGTGTGGATTTGAACACAAACATCTTCGCAAAACAGATGTTTTTTCTTCTCTTGCATGGCCCCACATGAATATAGAATCCCTGCATAATCCTAGAGCGACTGATAAGATATAGGTATTGAAGAATAGCTTTACCAAGGGCAATCTCAACGGTGGGATTTGAACCGACACCTCCCCACACTTAATCAAGCACTGTAGACCACTCGGCCTGACAACACATTTGTTAAATGTCTCGATGGGATCGAGAAGAAGGTATTGGAGAATAGCTTTACCAAGGGCAATCTCAACGGTGGGATTTGAACCGACACCTCCCCACACTTAATCAAGCACTGTAGACCACTCTGCCTGACAACACATTTGTTAAATGTCTCGATGGGATCGACACATGGCCCTGCAATTGCTATGCTTAACTTTCATTGATTTCAATCAAGGGTTTAAATACAGCAACTACAGTTTGTGGGGGCAACTGCCACAAGTAGAAAATATGATGAGGTGGCCGAGTGGTTAAGGCGATGGACTGCTAATCCTTTGTGCTATGCACTCATGGGTTCGAATCCCATCCTCATCGTACACACAAAAAATATTGGTTTTGTATGGCATTGGAAGATTTTGACTCTCGCAAACACTGATAGGATGGCCCACTGCCACCGCGAAAGCACAGGACTTGGTATCTGAGTGGTGAAGCCGATGAACTACATGTGTGGATTTGAACACAAACATCTTCGCAAAACAGATGTTTTTTCTTCTCTTGCATGGCCCCACATGAATATAGAATCCCTGCACAATCCTAGAGCGACTGATAAGATATAGGTATTGAAGAATAGCTTTACCAAGGGCAATCTCAACGGTGGGATTTGAACCGACACCTCCCCACACTTAATCAAGCACTGTAGACCACTCTGCCTGACAACACATTTGTTAAATGTCTCGATGGGATCGACACATGGCCCTGCAATTACTATGCTTATCTCTCTTTGATTTCAATCAAGGTTTAAAATACAGCAACTACAGTTTGTGGGGGCAACTGCCACAAGCAGGCATAAGGATGAGGTGGCCGAGTGCTTAAGGCGATGGACTGCTAATCCATTGTGCAATGCACTCATGGGTTCGAATCCCATCCTCATCATGCACACAAAAAAACATTGGTTTTGTATGGCATTGGAAGATTTTGACTCTCGCAAACACTGATAAGATGGCCCACTGCCACCGCGAAAGCACAGGACTTGGTATCTGAGTGGTGAAGCCGATTAACTACATGTGTGGATTGGAACACAAACATCTTCGCAAAACTGATGTTTTTTCTTCTCTTGCATGGCCCCACATGAATATAGAATACCTACACAATCCTAGAGCAAACTGATAAGATTCAGGTATTGAAGAATAGCATTACCAAGCGCAACCTCAACGGTGGGATTTGAACCGACACCTCCCCACACTTAATCAAGCACTGTAGACCACTCGGCCTGACAACACATTTGTTAAATGTCTCGATGGGATCGACACATGGCCCTGCAATTGCTATGCTTAACTTTCATTGATTTCAATCAAGGGTTTAAATACAGCAACTACAGTTTGTGGGGGCAACTGCCACAAGCAGAAAAAAGGATGAGGTGGCCGAGTGGTTAAGGCGATGGACTGCTAATCCATTGTGCTATGCACTCATGGGTTCGAATTCTATCCTCATCGTGCGCACCAAAATTCTTTGGTTTTGTATGGCATTGGAAGATTTTGACTCTCGCAAACACTGATAAGATGGCCCACTGCCACCGCGAAAGCACAGGACTTGGTATCTGACTGGTGAAGCCGATGAACTACATGTGTGGATTGGAAAACAAACATCTTCGCAAAACAGATGTTTTTTCTTCTCTTGCATGGCCCCACATGAATATAGAATCCCTGCACAATCCTAGAGCGACTGATAAGATATAGGTATTGAAGAATAGCTTTACCAAGCGCAATCTCAACGGTGGGATTTGAACCGACACCTCCCCACACTTAATCAAGCACTGTAGACCACTCTGCCTGACAACACATTTGTTAAATGTCTCGATGGGATCGACACATGGCCCTGCAATTGTTATGCTTAACTTAGCTTCTCTTTGATTTCAATCAAGGGTTTAAATACAGCAACTACAGTTTGTGGGAGCAACTGCCACAAAGCAAAAAAAAGGATGAGGTGGCCGAGTGGTTAAGGCGATGGACTGCTAATCCATTGTGCTATGCACTCATGGGTTCGAATCCCATCCTCATCGTGCACACAAAAAAACATTGGTTTTGTATGGCATTGGAAGATTTTGACTCTCGCAAACACTGATAAGATGGCCCACTGCCACCGCGAAAGCACAGGACTTGGTATCTGAGTGGTGAAGCCGATGAACTACATGTGTGGTTTGGAACACAAACATCTTCGCAAAACAGATGTTTTTTCTTCTCTTGCATGGCCCCACATGAATATAGAATACCTACACAATCCTAGAGCAAACTGATAAGATTCAGGTATTGAAGAATAGCTTTACCAAGGGCAACCTCAACGGTGGGATTTGAACCGACACCTCCCCACACTTAATCAAGCACTGTAGACCACTCGGCCTGACAACACATTTGTTAAATGTCTCGATGGGATCGACACATGGCCCTGCAATTGCTATGCTTAACTTTCATTGATTTCAATCAAGGGTTTAAATACAGCAACTACAGTTTGTGGGGGCAACTGCCACAAGCAGAAAAAAGGATGAGGTGGCCGAGTGGTTAAGGCGATGGACTGCTAATCCATTGTGCTATGCACTCATGGGTTCGAATCCCATCCTCATCGTCCACACAAAAAAACATTGGTTTTGTATGGCATTGGAAGATTTTGACTCTCGCAAACACTGATAGGATGGCCCACTGCCACCGCGAAAGCACAGGACTTGGTATCTGAGTGGTGAAGCCAATGAACTACATGTGTGGATTTGAACACAAACATCTTCGCAAAACAGATGTTTTTTCTTCTCTTGCATGGCCCCACATGAATATAGAATCCCTGCACAATCCTAGAGCGACTGATAAGATATAGGTATTGAAGAATAGCTTTACCAAGGGCAATCTCAACGGTGGGATTTGAACCGACACCTCCCCACACTTAATCAAGCACTGTAGACCACTCTGCCTGACAACACATTTGTTAAATGTCTCGATGGGATCGACACATGGCCCTGCAATTGTTATGCTTAACTCTCTTTGATTTCAATCAAGGGTTTAAATACAGCAACTACAGTTTGTGGGGGCAACTGCCACAAGCAGAAAAAAGGATGAGGTGGCCGAGTGGTTAAGGCGATGGACTGCTAATCCATTGTGCTATGCACTCATGGGTTCGAATCCCATCCTCATCGTGCACACAAAAAATCATTGGTTTTGTATGGCATTGGAAGATTTTGACTCTCGCAAACACTGATAAGATGGCCCACTGCCACCGCGAAAGCACAGGACTTGGTATCTGAGTGGTGAAGCTGATGAACTACATGTGTGGATTTGAACACAAACATCTTCGCAAAACAGATGTTTTTTCTTCTCTTGCATGGCCCCACATGAATATAGAATCCCTGCACAATCCTAGAGCGACTGATAAGATATAGGTATTGAAGAATAGCTTTACCAAGGGCAATCTCAACGGTGGGATTTGAACCGACACCTCCCCACACTTAATCAAGCACTGTAGACCACTCTGCCTGACAACACATTTGTTAAATGTCTCGATGGGATCGACACATGGCCCTGCAATTACTATGCTTATCTCTCTTTGATTTCAATCAAGGTTTAAAATACAGCAACTACAGTTTGTGGGGGCAACTGCCACAAGCAGGCATAAGGATGAGGTGGCCGAGTGGTTAAGGCGATGGACTGCTAATCCATTGTGCTATGCACTCATGGGTTAGAATCCCATCCTCATCGTGCACACAAAAAAACATTGGTTTTGTATGGCATTGGAAGATTTTGACTCTCGCAAACACTGATAAGATGGCCCACTGCCACCGCGAAAGCACAGGACTTGGTATCTGAGTGGTGAAGCCGATGAACTACATGTGTGGATTGGAACACAAACATCTTCGCAAAACAGATGTTTTTTCTTCTCTTGCATGGCCCCACATGAATATAGAATACCTACACAATCCTAGAGCAAACTGATAAGATTCAGGTATTGAAGAATAGCTTTACCAAGGGCAACCTCAACGGTGGGATTTGAACCGACACCTTCCCACACTTAATCAAGCACTGTAGACCACTCGGCCTGACAACACATTTGTTAAATGTCTCGATGGGATCGACACATGGCCCTGCAATTGCTATGCTTAACTTTCATTGATTTCAATCAAGGGTTTAAATACAGCAACTACAGTTTGTGGGGGCAACTGCCACAAGCAGAAATAAGGATGAGGTGGCCGAGTGGTTAAGGCGATGGACTGCTAATCCATTGTGCTATGCACTCATGGGTTCGAATCCCATCCTCATCGTACACACAAAAAAACATTGGTTTTGTATGGCATTGGAAGATTTTGACTTTCGCAAACACTGATAGGATGGCCCACTGCCACCGCGAAAGCACAGGACTTGGTATCTGAGTGGTGAAGCTGATGAACTACATGTGTGGATTTGAACACAAACATCTTCGCAAAACAGATGTTTTTTCTTCTCTTGCATGGCCCCACATGAATATAGAATCCCTGCACAATCCTAGAGCGACTGATAAGATATAGGTATTGAAGAATAGCTTTACCAAGGGCAATCTCAACGGTGGGATTTGAACCGACACCTCCCCACACTTAATCAAGCACTGTAGACCACTCTGCCTGACAACACATTTGTTAAATGTCTCGATGGGATCGACACATGGCCCTGCAATTGTTATGCTTAACTCTCTTTGATTTCAATCAAGGGTTTAAATACAGCAACTACAGTTTGTGGGGGCAACTGCCACAAGCAGAAAAAAGGATGAGGTGGCCGAGTGGTTAAGGCGATGGACTGCTAATCCATTGTGCTATGCACTCATGGGTTTGAATCCCATCCTCATCGTGCACACCAAAAATCTTTGGTTTTGTATGGCATTGGAAGATTTTGACTCTCGCAAACACTGATAAGATGGCCCACTGCCACCGCGAAAGCACAGGACTTGGTATCTGAGTGGTGAAGCCGATGAACTACATGTGTGGATTTGAGCACAAACATCTTCGCAAAACAGATGTTTTTTCTTCTCTTGCATGGCCCCACATGAATATAGAATCCCTGCACAATCCTAGAGCGACTGATAAGATATAGGTATTGAGGAATAGCTTTACCAAGGGCAATCTCAACGGTGGGATTTGAACCGACACCTCCCCACACTTAATCAAGCACTGTAGACCACTCTGCCTGACATAACATTTGTTAAATGTCTCGATGGGATCGACACATGGCCCTGCAATTACTATGCTTATCTCTCTTTGATTTCAATCAAGGTTTAAAATACAGCAACTACAGTTTGTGGGGGCAACTGCCACAAGCAGGCATAAGGATGAGGTGGCCGAGTGGTTAAGGCGATGGACTGCTAATCCATTGTGCTATGCACTCATGGGTTAGAATCCCATCCTCATCGTGCACACAAAAAAACATTGGTTTTGTATGGCATTGGAAGATTTTGACTCTCGCAAACACTGATAAGATGGCCCACTGCCACCGCGAAAGCACAGGACTTGGTATCTGAGTGGTGAAGCCGATGAACTACATGTGTGGATTGGAACACAAACATCTTCGCAAAACAGATGTTTTTTCTTCTCTTGCATGGCCCCACATGAATATAGAATACCTACACAATCCTAGAGCAAACTGATAAGATTCAGGTATTGAAGAATAGCTTTACCAAGGGCAACCTCAACGGTGGGATTTGAACCGACACCTCCCCACACTTAATCAAGCACTGTAGACCACTCGGCCTGACAACACATTTGTTAAATGTCTCGATGGGATCGACACATGGCCCTGCAATTGCTAACTTTCGTGGTGAAGCCGATGAACTACATGTGTGGATTGGAACACAAACATCTTCCCAAAACAGATGTTTTTTCTTCTCTTGCATGGCCCCACATGAATATAGAATCCCTGCACAATCCTAGAGCGACTGATAAGATATAGGTATTGAAGAATAGCTTTACCAAGGGCAATCTCAACGGTGGGATTTGAACCGACACCTCCCCACACTTAATCAAGCACTGTAGACCACTCTGCCTGACAACACATTTGTTAAATGTCTCGATGGGATCGACACATGGCCCTGCAATTGCTATGCTTAACTCTCTTTGATTTCAATCAAGGGTTTAAATACAGCAACTACAGTTTGTGGGGGCAACTGCCACAAGCAGGAAAAAGGATGAGGTGGCCGAGTGGTTAAGGCGATGGACTGCTAATCCATTGTGCTATGCACTCATGGGTTTGAATCCCATCCTCATCGTGCACACAAAAAAACATTGGTTTTGTATGGCATTGGAAGATTTTGACTCTCGCAAACACTGATAAGATGGCCCACTGCCACCGCGAAAGCACAGGACTTGGTATCTGAGTGGTGAAGCCGATGAACTACATGTGTGGATTGGAACACAAACATCTTCGCAAAACAGATGTTTTTTCTTCTCTTGCATGGCCCCACATGAATATAGAATCCCTGCACAATCCTAGAGCGACTGATAAGATTCAGGAATTGAAGAATAGCTTTACCAAGGGCAACCTCAACAGTGGGATTTGAACCGAAACCTCCCCACACTTAATCAAGCACTGTAGACCACTCTGCCTGACAACACATTTGTTAAATGTCTCGATGGGATCGACACATGGCCCTGCAATTGCTATGCTTAACTCTCTTTGATTTCAATCAAGGGTTAAAATACAGCAACTACAGTTTGTGGGGGCAACTGCCACAAGCAGGAAAAAGGATGAGGTGGCCGAGTGGTTAAGGCGATGGACTGCTAATCCATTGTGCTATGCACGCATGGGTTCGAATCCCATCCTCATCGTGCACACAAAAAAACTTTGGTTTTGTATGGCATTGGAAGATTTTGACTCTCGCAAACACTGATAAGATGGCCCACTGCCACCGCGAAAGCACAGGACTTGGTATCTGAGTGGTGAAGCCGATGAACTACATGTGTGGATTGGAACACAAACATCTTCGCAAAACAGATGTTTTTTCTTCTCTTGCATGGCCCCACATGAATATAGAATCCCTGCACAATCCTAGAGCAAACTGATAAGATTCAGGTATTGAAGAATAGCTTTACCAAGGGCAACCTCAACGGTGGGATTTGAACCGACACCTTCCCACACTTAATCAAGCACTGTAGACCACTCGGCCTGACAACACATTTGTTAAATGTCTCGATGGGATCGACACATGGCCCTGCAATTGCTATGCTTAACTTTCATTGATTTCAATCAAGGGTTTAAATACAGCAACTACAGTTTGTGGGGGCAACTGCCACAAGCAGAAATAAGGATGAGGTGGCCGAGTGGTTAAGGCGATGGACTGCTAATCCATTGTGCTATGCACTCATGGGTTCGAGTCCCAACCTCATCGTACACACAGAAAAACATTGGTTTTGTATGGTATTGGAAGATTTTGACTCTCGCAAACACTGATAGGATGGCCCACTGCCACCGCGAAAGCACAGGACTTGGTATCTGAGTGGTGAAGCCGATGAACTACATGTGTGGATTTGAACACAAACATCTTCGCAAAACAGATGTTTTTTCTTCTCTTGCATGGCCCCACATGAATATAGAATCCCTGCACAATCCTAGAGCGACTGATAAGATATAGGTATTGAAGAATAGCTTTACCAAGGGCAATCTCAACGGTGGGATTTGAACCGACACCTCCCCACACTTAATCAAGCACTGTAGACCACTCTGCCTGACAACACATTTGTTAAATGTCTCGATGGGATCGACACATGGCCCTGCAATTGCTATGCTTAACTCTCTTTGATTTCAATCAAGGGTTAAAATACAGCAACTACAGTTTGTGGGGGCAACTGCCACAAGAGGGCATAAGGATGAGGTGGCCGAGTGGTTAAGGCGATGGACTGCTAATCCATTGTGCTATGCACTCATGGGTTCGAGTCCCATCCTCATCGTACACACAAAAAAACATTGGTTTTGTATGGTATTGGAAGATTTTGACTCTCGCAAACACTGATAGGATGGCCCACTGCCACCGCGAAAGCACAGGACTTGGTATCTGAGTGGTGAAGCCGATGAACTACATGTGTGGATTTGAACACAAACATCTTCGCAAAACAGATGTTTTTTCTTCTCTTGCATGGCCCCACATGAATATAGAATCCCTGCACAATCCTAGAGCGACTGATAAGATATAGGTATTGAGGAATAGCTTTACCAAGGGCAATCTCAACGGTGGGATTTGAACCGACACCTCCCCACACTTAATCAAGCACTGTAGACCACTCTGCCTGACAACACATTTGTTAAATGTCTCGATGGGATCGACACATGGCCCTGCAATTACTATGCTTATCTCTCTTTGATTTCAATCAAGGTTTAAAATACAGCAACTACAGTTTGTGGGGGCAACTGCCACAAGCAGGCATAAGGATGAGGTGGCCGAGTGGTTAAGGCGATGGACTGCTAATCCATTGTGCTATGCACTCATGGGTTCGAATCCCATCCTCATCGTGCACACAAAAAAACATTGGTTTTGTATGGCATTGGAAGATTTTGACTCTCGCAAACACTGATAAGATGGCCCACTGCCACCGCGAAAGCACAGGACTTGGTATCTGAGTGGTGAAGCCGATGAACTACATGTGTGGATTGGAACACAAACATCTTCGCAAAACAGATGTTTTTTCTTCTCTTGCATGGCCCCACATGAATATAGAATACCTACACAATCCTAGAGCAAACTGATAAGATTCAGGTATTGAAGAATAGCTTTACCAAGGGCAACCTCAACGGTGGGATTTGAACCGACACCTCCCCACACTTAATCAAGCACTGTAGACCACTCGGCCTGACAACACATTTGTTAAATGTCTCGATGGGATCGACACATGGCCCTGCAATTGCTATGCTTAACTTTCATTGATTTCAATCAAGGGTTTAAATACAGCAACTACAGTTTGTGGGGGCAACTGCCACAAGCAGAAAAAAGGATGAGGTGGCCGAGTGGTTAAGGCGATGGACTGCTAATCCATTGTGCTATGCACTCATGGGTTCGAGTCCCATCCTCATCGTACACACAAAAAAACATTGGTTTTGTATGGTATTGGAAGATTTTGACTCTCGCAAACACTGATAGGATGGCCCACTGCCACCGCGAAAGCACAGGACTTGGTATCTGAGTGGTGAAGCCGATGAACTACATGTGTGGATTTGAACACAAACATCTTCGCAAAACAGATGTTTTTTCTTCTCTTGCATGGCCCCACATGAATATAGAATCCCTGCACAATCCTAGAGCGACTGATAAGATATAGGTATTGAGGAATAGCTTTACCAAGGGCAATCTCAACGGTGGGATTTGAACCGACACCTCCCCACACTTAATCAAGCACTGTAGACCACTCTGCCTGACAACACATTTGTTAAATGTCTCGATGGGATCGACACATGGCCCTGCAATTGTTATGCTTAACTTTCATTGATTTCAATCAAGGGTTTACATACAGCAACTACAGTTTGTGGGGGCAACTGCCACAAGCAGGCATAAGGATGAGGTGGCCGAGTGGTTAAGGCGATGGACTGCTAATCCATTGTGCTATGCACGCATGGGTTCGAATCCCATCCTCATCGTGCACACTGAATAACTGTGCATTTTTATGGCATTGGAAGATTTTGACTCTCGCAAACACTGATAAGATGGCCCACTGCCACCGCGAAAGCACAGGACTTGGTATCTGACTGGTGAAGCCGATGAACTACATGTGTGGATTGGAACACAAACATCTTCGCAAAACAGATGTTTTTTCTTCTCTTGCATGGCCCCACATGAATATAGAATACCTACACAATCCTAGAGCAAACTGATAAGATTCAGGTATTGAAGAATAGCTTTACCAAGGGCAACCTCAACGGTGGGATTTGAACCGACACCTCCCCACACTTAATCAAGCACTGTAGACCACTCGGCCTGACAACACATTTGTTAAATGTCTCGATGGGATCGACACATGGCCCTGCAATTGCTATGCTTAACTTTCATTGATTTCAATCAAGGGTTTAAATACAGCAACTACAGTTTGTGGGGGCTACTGCCACAAGCAGAAAAAAGGATGAGGTGGCCGAGTGGTTAAGGCGATGGACTGCTAATCCATTGTGCTATGCACTCATGGGTTCGAATCCCATCCTCATCGTACACACAAAAAAACATTGGTTTTGTATGGCATTGGAAGATTTTGACTCTCGCAAACACTGATAGGATGGCCCACTGCCACCGCGAAAGCACAGGACTTGGTATCTGAGTGGTGAAGCCGATGAACTACATGTGTGGATTTGAACACAAACATCTTCGCAAAACAGATGTTTTTTCTTCTCTTGCATGGCCCCACATGAATATAGAATCCCTACACAATCCTAGAGCAAACTGATAAGATTCAGGTGTTGAAGAATAGCTTTACCAAGGGCAACCTCAACGGTGTGATTTGAACCGACACCTCCCCACACTTAATCAAGCACTGTAGACCACTCTGCCTGACAACACATTTGTTAAATGTCTCGATGGGATCGACACATGGCCCTGCAATTGCTATGCTTAACTTTCATTGATTTCAATCAAGGGTTTAAATACAGCAACTACAGTTTGTGGGGGCAACTGCCACAAGCAGGAAAAAGGATGAGGTGGCCGAGTGGTTAAGGCGATGGACTGCTAATCCATTGTGCTATGCACGCATGGGTTCGAATCCCATCCTCATCGTGCGCACTGAATAACTGTGCATATTTATGGCATTGGAAGATTTTGACTCTCGCAAACACTGATAAGATGGCCCACTGCCACCGCGAAAGCACAGGACTTGGTATCTGAGTGGTGAAGCCGATGAACTACATGTGTGGATTGGAACACAAACATCTTCGCAAAACAGATGTTTTTTCTTCTCTTGCATGGCCCCACATGAATATAGAATCCCTGCACAATCCTAGAGCGACTGATAAGATTCAGGAATTGAAGAATAGCTTTACCAAGGGCAACCTCAACGGTGGGATTTGAACCGAAACCTCCCCACACTTAATCAAGCACTGTAGACCACTCGGCCTGACAACACATTTGTTAAATGTCTCGATGGGATCGACACATGGCCCTGCAATTACTATGCTTATCTCTCTTTGATTTCAATCAAGGTTTAAAATACAGCAACTACAGTTTGTGGGGGCAACTGCCACAAACAGGAATAAGGATGAGGTGGCCGAGTGGTTAAGGCGATGGACTGCTAATCCATTGTGCTATGCACTCATGGGTTCGAATCCCATCCTCATCGTGCACACAAAAAAAACATATGTTTTGTATGGCATTGGAAGATTTTGACTCTCGCAAACACTGATAAGATGGCCCACTGCCACCGCGAAAGCACAGGACTTGGTATCTGAGTGGTGAAGCCGATGAACTACATGTGTGGATTGGAACACAAACATCTTCGCAAAACAGATGTTTTTTCTTCTCTTGCATGGCCCCACATGAATATAGAATACCTACACAATCCTAGAGCAAACTGATAAGATTCAGGTATTGAAGAATAGCTTTACCAAGGGCAACCTCAACGGTGGGATTTGAACCGACACCTTCCCACACTTAATCAAGCACTGTAGACCACTCGGCCTGACAACACATTTGTTAAATGTCTCGATGGGATCGACACATGGCCCTGCAATTGCTATGCTTAACTTTCATTGATTTCAATCAAGGGTTTAAATACAGCAACTACAGTTTGTGGGGGCAACTGCCACAAGCAGAAAAAAGGATGAGGTGGCCGAGTGGTTAAGGCGATGGACTGCTAATCCATTGTGCTATGCACTCATGGGTTCGAGTCCCATCCTCATCGTACACACTAAAAAACATTGGTTTTGTATGGCATTGGAAGATTTTGACTCTCGCAAACACTGATAGGATGGCCCACTGCCACCGCGAAAGCACAGGACTTGGTATCTGAGTGGTGAAGCCGATGAACTACATGTGTGGATTTGAACACAAACATCTTCGCAAAACAGATGTTTTTTCTTCTCTTGCATGGCCCCACATGAATATAGAATCCCTGCACAATCCTAGAGCGACTGATAAGATATAGGTATTGAAGAATAGCTTTACCAAGGGCAATCTCAACGGTGGGATTTGAACCGACACCTCCCCACACTTAATCAAGCACTGTAGACCACTCTGCCTGACAACACATTTGTTAAATGTCTCGATGGGATCGACACATGGCCCTGCAATTACTATGCTTATCTCTCTTTGATTTCAATCAAGGTTTAAAATACAGCAACTACAGTTTGTGGGGGCAACTGCCACAACCAGGCATAAGGATGAGGTGGCCGAGTGGTTAAGGCGATGGACTGCTAATCCATTGTGCTATGCACTCATGGGTTCGAATCCCATCCTCATCGTGCACACAAAAAAACATTGGTTTTGTATGGCATTGGAAGATTTTGACTCTCGCAAACACTGATAAGATGGCCCACTGCCACCGCGAAAGCACAGGACTTGGTATCTGAGTGGTGAAGCCGATGAACTACATGTGTGGATTGGAACACAAACATCTTCGCAAAACAGATGTTTTTTCTTCTCTTGCATGGCCCCACATGAATATAGAATCCCTGCACAATCCTAGAGCGACTGATAAGATTCAGGTATTGAAGAATAGGCTTACCAAGGGCAACCTCAACGGTGGGATTTGAACCGACACCTCCCCACACTTAATCAAGCACTGTAGACCACTCGGCCTGACAACATATTTGTTAAATGTCTCGATGGGATCGACACATGGCCCCGCCATTGCTATGCCTAACTTTCATTGATTTCAATCAAGGGTTTACATACAGCAACTACAGTTTGTGGGGGCAACTGCCACAAGCAGGAAAAAGGATGAGGTGGCCGAGTGTTTAAGGCGATGGACTGCTAATCCATTGTGCTATGCACGCATGGGTTCGAATCCCATCCTCATCGTGCACACTGAATAACTGTGCAGTTTTATGGCATTGGAAGATTTTGACTCTCGCAAACACTGATAAGATGGCCCACTGCCACCGCGAAAGCACAGGACTTGGTATCTGACTGGTGAAGCCGATGAACTACATGTGTGGATTGGAACACAAACATCTTCGCAAAACATATGTTTTTTCTTCTCTTGCATGGCCCCACATGAATATAGAATACCTACACAATCCTAGAGCAAACTGATAAGATTCAGGTATTGAAGAATAGCTTTACCAAGGGCAACCTCAACGGTGGGATTTGAACCGACACCTCCCCACACTTAATCAAGCACTGTAGACCACTCGGCCTGACAACATATTTGTTAAATGTCTCGATGGGATCGACACATGGCCCCGCCATTGCTATGCCTAACTTTCATTGATTTCAATCAAGGGTTTACATACAGCAACTACAGTTTGTGGGGGCAACTGCCACAAGCAGGAACAAGGATGAGGTGGCCGAGTGGTTAAGGCGATGGACTGCTAATCCATTGTTCTATGCACTCATGGGTTCGAGTCCCAACCTCATCGTACACACAAAAAAACATTGGTTTTGTATGGTATTGGAAGATTTTGACTCTCGCAAACACTGATAGGATGGCCCACTGCCAACGCGAAAGCACAGGACTTGGTATCTGAGTGGTGAAGCCGATGAACTACATGTGTGGATTTGAACACAAACATCTTCGCAAAACAGATGTTTTTTCTTCTCTTGCATGGCCCCACATGAATATAGAATCCCTGCACAATCCTAGAGCGACTGATAAGATATAGGTATTGAGGAATAGCTTTACCAAGGGCAATCTCAACGGTGGGATTTGAACCGACACCTCCCCACACTTAATCAAGCACTGTAGACCACTCTGCCTGACAACACATTTGTTAAATGTCTCGATGGGATCGACACATGGCCCTGCAATTACTATGCTTATCTCTCTTTGATTTCAATCAAGGTTTAAAATACAGCAACTACAGTTTGTGGGGGCAACTGCCACAAGCAGGCATAAGGATGAGGTGGCCGAGTGGTTAAGGCGATGGACTGCTAATCCATTGTGCTATGCACTCATGGGTTAGAATCCCATCCTCATCGTGCACACAAAAAAACATTGGTTTTGTATGGCATTGGAAGATTTTGACTCTCGCAAACACTGATAAGATGGCCCACTGCCACCGCGAAAGCACAGGACTTGGTATCTGAGTGGTGAAGCCGATGAACTACATGTGTGGATTGGAACACAAACATCTTCGCAAAACAGATGTTTTTTCTTCTCTTGCATGGCCCCACATGAATATAGAATCCCTGCACAATCCTAGAGCGACTGATAAGATATAGGTATTGAAGAATAGCTTTACCAAGGGCAATCTCAACGGTGGGATTTGAACCGACACCTCCCCACACTTAATCAAGCACTGTAGACCACTCTGCCTGACAACACATTTGTTAAATGTCTCGATGGGATCGACACATGGCCCTGCAATTACTATGCTTATCTCTCTTTGATTTCAATCAAGGTTTAAAATACAGCAACTACAGTTTGTGGGGGCAACTGCCACAACCAGGCATAAGGATGAGGTGGCCGAGTGGTTAAGGCGATGGACTGCTAATCCATTGTGCTATGCACTCATGGGTTTGAATCCCATCCTCATCGTGCACACAAAAAAACATAGGTTTTGTATGGCATTGGAAGATTTTGACTCTCGCAAACACTGATAAGATGGCCCACTGCCACCGCGAAAGCACAGGACTTGGTATCTGAGTGGTGAAGCCGATGAACTACATGTGTGGATTGGAACACAAACATCTTCGCAAAACAGATGTTTTTTCTTCTCTTGCATGGCCCCACATGAATATAGAATACCTACACAATCCTAGAGCAAACTGATAAGATTCAGGAATTGAAGAATAGCTTTACCAAGGGCAACCTCAACAGTGGGATTTGAACCGAAACCTCCCCACACTTAATCAAGCACTGTAGACCACTCTGCCTGACAACACATTTGTTAAATGTCTATGTATTTAGACATGGCCCTGCAATTACTATGCTTATCTCTCTTTGATTTCAATCAAGGTTTTAAATACAGCAACTACAGTTTGTGGGGGCAACTGCAACAACCAGGCATAAGGATGAGGTGGCCGAGTGGTTAAGGCGATGGACTGCTAATCCATTGTGCTATAATCAAGCACTGTAGACCACTCGGCCTGACAACACATTTGTTAAATGTCTCGATGGGATCGACACATGGCCCTGCAATTGCTATGCTTAACTTTCATTGATTTCAATCAAGGGTTTAAATACAGCAACTACAGTTTGTGGGGGCAACTGCCACAAGCAGAAAAAAGGTTGAGGTGGCCGAGTGGTTAAGGCGATGGACTGCTAATCCATTGTGCTATGCACTCATGGGTGCGAGTCCCATCCTCATCGTACACACAAAAAAACATTGGTTTTGTATGGTATTGGAAGATTTTGACTCTCGCAAACACTGATAAGATGGCCCACTGCCACCGCGAAAGCACAGGACTTGGTATCTGACTGGTGAAGCCGATGAACTACATGTGTGGATTGGAACACAAACATCTTCGCAAAACAGATGTTTTTTCTTCTCTTGCATGGCCCCACATGAATATAGAATCCCTGCACAATCCTAGAGCGACTGATAAGATATAGGTATTGAGGAATAGCTTTACCAAGGGCAATCTCAACAGTGGGATTTGAACCGACTCCTCCCCACACTTAATCAAGCACTGTAGACCACTCTGCCTGACAACACATTTGTTAAATGTCTCGATGGGATCGACACATGGCCCTGCAATTGCTATGCTTAACTTTCATTGATGTCAATCAAGGGTTTAAATACAGCAACTACAGTTTGTGGGGGCAACTGCCACAGGCAGAAAAAAGGATGAGGTGGCCGAGTGGTTAAGGCGATGGACTGCTAATCCATTTTGCTATGCACGCATGGGTTCGAATCCCATCCTCATCGTGCACACTGAATAACTGTGCATTTTTATGGCATTGGAAGATTTTGACTCTCGCAAACACTGATAGGATGGCCCACTGCCACCGCGAAAGCACAGGACTTGGTATCTGAGTGGTGAAGCCGATGAACTACATGTGTGGATTGGAACACAAACATCTTCGCAAAACAGATGTTTTTTCTTCTCTTGCATGGCCCCACATGAATATAGAATCCCTGCACAATCCTAGAGCGACTGATAAGATTCAGGAATTGAAGAATAGCTTTACCAAGGGCAACCTCAACAGTGGGATTTGAACCGAAACCTCCCCACACTTAATCAAGCACTGTAGACCACTCGGCCTGACAACATATTTGTTAAATGTCTCGATGGGATCGACACATGGCCCCGCCATTGCTATGCCTAACTTTCATTGATTTCAATCAAGGGTTTACATACAGCAACTACAGTTTGTGGGGGCAACTGCCACAAGCAGGAAATAGGATGAGGTGGCCGAGTGGTTAAGGCGATGGACTGCTAATCCATTGTGCTCTGCATGCAAGGGTTCGAGTCCCATCCTCATCGTACACACAAAAAAACATTGGTTTTGTATGGTATTGGAAGATTTTGACTCTCGCAAACACTGATAGGATGGCCCACTGCCACCGCGAAAGCACAGGACTTGGTATCTGAGTGGTGAAGCCGATGAACTACATGTGTGGATTTGAACACAAACATCTTCGCAAAACAGATGTTTTTTCTTCTCTTGCATGGCCCCACATGAATATAGAATCCCTACACAATCCTAGAGCGACTGATAAGATATAGGTATTGAAGAATAGCTTTACCAAGGGCAATCTCAACGGTGGGATTTGAACCGACACCTCCCCACACTTAATCAAGCACTGTAGACCACTCTGCCTGACAACACATTTGTTAAATGTCTCGATGGGATCGACACATGGCCCTGCAATTACTATGCTTATCTCTCTTTGATTTCAATCAAGGTTTAAAATACAGCAACTACAGTTTGTGGGGGCAACTGCCACAAGCAGGCATAAGGATGAGGTGGCTGAGTGGTTAAGGCGATGGACTGCTAATCCATTGTGCTATGCACTCATGGGTTAGAATCCCATCTTCATCGTGCACACAAAAAAACATTGGTTTTGTATGGCATTGGAAGATTTTGACTCTCGCAAACACTGATAAGATGGCCCACTGCCACCGCGAAAGCACAGGACTTGGTATCTGAGTGGTGAAGCAGATGAACTACATGTGTGGATTGGAACACAAACATCTTCGCAAAACAGATGTTTTGTCTTCTCTTGCATGGCCCCACATGAATACAGAATCCCTGCACAATCCTAGAGCAAACTGATAAGATTCAGGTATTGAAGAATAGGTTTACCAAGGGCAACCTCAACGGTGGGATTTGAACCGACACCTCCACACACTTAATCAAGCACTGTAGACCACTCGGCCTGACCACACATCTGTTAAATGTCTCGATGGGATCGACACATGGCCCTGCAATTGCTATGCTTAACTTTCATTGATTTTAATCAAGGGTTTAAATACAGCAACTACAGTTTGTGGGGGCAACTGCCACAAGAAGGAACAAGGATGAGTTGGCCGAGTGGTTAAGGCGATGGACTGCTAATCCATTGTGCTATACACTCATGGGTTCGAATCCCATCCTCATCGTGCGCACAAAAAAGCTTTGTTTTTTTATGGCATTGGAAGATTTTGACTCTCGCAAACACTGATACGATGGCCCACTGCCACCGCGAAAGCACAGGACTTGGTATCTGAGTGGTGAAGCCGATGAACTACATGTGTGAATTGGAACACAAACATCTTCGCAAAACAGATGTTTTTTCTTCTCTTGCATGGCCCCACATGAATATAGAATACCTACACAATCCTAGAGCAAACTGATAAGATTCAGGTATTGAAGAATAGCTTTACCAAGGGCAACCTCAACGGTGGGATTTGAACCGACACCTCCCCACACTTAATCAAGCACTGTAGACCACTCGGCCTGACCACACATCTGTTAAATGTCTCGATGGGATCGACACATGGCCTTGCAATTGCTATGCTTAACTTTCATTGATTTTAATCAAGGGTTTAAATACAGCAACTACAGTTTGTGGGGGCAACTGCCACAAGAAGGATCAAGGATGAGTTGGCCGAGTGGTTAAGGCGATGGACTGCTAATCCATTGTGCTATACACTCATGGGTTCGAATCCCATCCTCATCGTGCGCACAAAAAAGCTTTGTTTTTTTATGGCATTGGAAGATTTTGACTCTCGCAAACACTGATACGATGGCCCACTGCCACCGCGAAAGCACAGGACTTGGTATCTGAGTGGTGAAGCCGATGAACTACATGTGTGGATTGGAACACAAACATCTTCGCAAAACAGATGTTTTTTCTTCTCCTGCATGGCCCCACATGAATATAGAATCCCTGCACAATCCTAGAGCAAACTGATAAGATTCAGGTATTGAAGAATAGCTTTGCCAAGGGCAACCTCAACGGTGGAATTTGAACCGACACCTCCCCACACTTAATCAAGCACTGTAGACCACTCTGCCTGACAACACATTTGTTAAATGTCTCGATGGGATCGACACATGGCCCCGCCATTGCTATGCCTAACTTTCATTGATTTCAATCAAGGGTTTACATACAGTATAAACAGTTTGTGGAGGCAACTGGCAACTGCCACAAGAAGGAAAAAGGATTAGGTGGCCGAGTGGTTAACTTCTTTGGGCTGCAGGGGCAGTATTGAGTAGCCTGGATAAAAGGTGCTCATTTCAAACGGCCTCGTACTCAATTCTTGCTCGTACAATATGCATTTATTATTACTATTGGAATGAAAACACTCTCTAGTTTCTAAAACCGTTTGAATTATATCTGTGAGTAAAACAGAACTCATTTTGCAGCAAACTTCCTGACAGGAAGTGGAAAATCTGAAATCGATGCTCTGTTCTAGGGCCTGCCTATAAATGTGCTTGATATGTATTAGTATACATGCACTTCATACGCCTTCCACTAGATGTCAACAGGCAGTGAGAGAAGAAATGGAGTGTATAACTTGATCTGAGGTGGAATAAGAGCTCTTGGCATGACGTGACACCAATTTCCTGTTTTCTGGAAGGCGCGAGAAGTACCCGGGTATTGCCTTCTGAAGAGCTGTCGTTATAGACGGCTAATATCTCCGGCTTTGATTTTATTTGATAAATGTGACAATATCATCGTAAAGTATGTTTTTTCAATATAGTTTTATTCGATTATTGAAATTTTTTCGGGACGTTAGGCGTGTTGCGTTGTCTGCGTTTGTTCACGAAGGAGAGCTTCGCTCCACTTTGCTAGCTTTCCGTGCTAATTGACTGGAGAAGAGGACATTCTAAAACCAAACAGTGATTGTTCCCGACAAAGGACCCCTTGTACAACATTCTGATGGAAGATCATCAAAAGTAGGACCCATTTTATGATGTTATTTCATATATCTGTCGAACATGTGTACTATTAGTTTGCGCCCAGATTTTGGGCACTCTCTCGCTATAACGTAAGCTGGATGTCGTAATGAAGTTATTTTTAGAATTCTAACACGGCGATTGCATTAAGAACTAGTGTATCTATCATTTCCTATACAACATGTATTTTTTAGTAACGTTTATGAATAGTTATTTGGTCAGAATAGGTGAGTGTCATAAAAATATCCGGACATTCTGGGAAAAAGATGCTACGTTAGCACAATGTATAACCACTGATTTCAGCTCTAAATATGCACATTTTCGAACAAAACATAAGTGTATGTATAACCTGATGTTATAGGACTGTCATCTGATGAAGCTTATCAAGGTTAGTCAAAAATTATATATCTTTTGCTGGTTTGTTACGATCGCTAACGTTTGCTGCTTGTAAATGGCTTGTGTTTCTGGCTATTGTGGTAAGCTAATATAATGCTATATTGTGTTTTCGCTGTAAAACACTTAAAGAATTGGAAATATTGGCTGGATTCACAAGATGTTTGTCTTTAATTTGCTGTACACCATGTATTTTTCAGAAATGTTTTATGATGAGTATTTAGGTATTTCAATTTGGTCTCTGTAATTGTTCTAGCTGCTTCGGTGCTATTTCCGATTGTAGCTGCAATGTTAACCTGTCTAGGATGAGAGTGGCGCTAGCGGCACTCCCCCCCCACCCCCACTGAAAAACCAGTGCCGCGAAATTCAAAAACAATATTTTTTTTAAATATTTAACTTTCACACATTAAAGTCCAATACAGCTAATGAAAGACACAGATCTTGTGAATCCAGTCAACATGTCCGATTTTTAAAATGTTTTACAGGGAAGACACAATATGTAAAGATGTACATCTATTACCTAAAAACACATTAGCATAATCCACCATCTTTTATTTGTCCACCAACACCAGTAGCTATCACCAATTCGGCTAAACTAAGATATTTATAGCCCCTAACCAAGAAAAAAACTAATCAGATGACAGTCTGATAACATATTTATGGTATGGGATAGGTTTTGTTAGAAAAAAGTGCATATTTCAGGTAGATGGCATAGGTTACAATTGCACCCACCGTCACAAATGGAATAGAAAAACTACTTAGAGCAACGTGTTTACCTACTTACTAATCATCAAACATTTCGTAAAAATACACAGCATACACGAATCGAAAGACACAGATCCTGTGAATACAGACAATATTTCAGATTTTCTAAGTGTCTTACAGCGAAAACACAATAAATCGTTATATTAGCATAGCACATAGCACATAGCAGCCCAGCATTGATTCTAGCCAAAGTGAGCGATAAAAGTAAACATCGCCAAAATATATTAATTTTTTCACTAACCTTCTCAGAATTCTTCAGATGACACTCCTGTAACATCATATTACACAATCCATATAGAGTTTGATCGAAAATGTTTATATTTAGCCACCAAAATCATGGTTAGACAATGTGAAATGTAGCTCAGCTGGTCAGAAAAAGTCTGTGCGCCACTTAGACAGTGATCTACTCTTATACATAAATACTCATAAACGTGACTAAAAAATATAGGGTGGACAGGGATTGATAGACAATTTAATTCTTAATACAATCGCGGAATTACATTTTTTAAATTATCCTTACTTTTCAATACAGCTTGCGCCAAGCGAAGCTACGTCAAAAAACATGGCGTCCGAAGCCACTAACACTTTTCGACAGAAACACGATTTATCATAATAAAAATGTCCTACTTTGAGCTGTTCTTCCATCGGTATCTTGGGCAAAGGATCCTTTCTTGGGTCCAATCGTCTTTTGGTGGAAAGCTGTCCTCTTGCCATGTGGAAATGCCAACTGCGTTCGGGATGAACTGGAAGCGTGCCCAGCAATTCACAGCGTTTCAGAAATAAATGTCCCAAAATCGCACTAAACGGATATAAATTGCTATAAAACGCTTTAAATTAACTACCTTATGATGTTTTTAACTCCCATAACGAGTAGAAACATGACCCGAGTAATATTACTCCCTCCACTAATGCTTGGAACAGGTGCGGGTCGGTGTCCTCTATGCGCATGACGCAGCTCCAAAAGAGTGATTAGCCTCAGGGTTTTTTAATTTATAGTGCCTGTGAACGCGCAATCGACCCGATTCAAATCGTCATCACGTAAAGACATCCAGGGGAAGACGTAAGCAGTGTCCGTATAGTCATAGCAATAACAGTGCCCTTTTAACTGACTCCAGAACAGTGGCCAAAATTTCTGGAATCTGACTCCATGTCAGGGAAATTGCTGTAGAATGGGCTCTGTTCCACTTAGAGACAAAATTTCAACTCCTATAGAAACTATAGACTGTTTTCTATCCAATAATAATAATAATATGCATATTGTACGATCAAGAACTTTGTGGGAAGCCGTTTCAAAAAATTACACGATTAGCATAAATAGCCACAACAGCGCCCTCATCCCCAACAGGTTAAACTATGATTTATACCTCAAATATGCACATTTTTCGAACAAAACATAGATTTATTGTATAACTTGTTATAAGACTGTCATCTGATGAAGTTGTTTCTTGGTTAGTTTGGTTGGTTCTTGGTTAGTTAGGTTGGTTTTGTGCAAACTACCTGTGCTGTGAAAAATGTCTGCTTTTTTGTATTTGGTGGTGAGCTAACATAAATATACGTGGTGTTTTCGCTGTAAAACATTTAAAAAATCGGACATGTTGGCTGGATTCACAAGATGTGTATCTTTCATTTGCAGTATTGGACTTGATAATGTGTGAAAGTTAAATATTTCAAAAAAATATCTTATGAATTTCGCGCCCTGCACTTGGACGGGCTGTTGTCATAAGTGTACCGGCACCGCCCTGCAGCCATAACAGCTTAAGGCAATGGACTGCTAATCCATTGTGCTATGCACGCATGGGTTCGAATCCCATCCTCATCGTGCGCACAAAAAAACTTTGGTTTTGTATGGCATTGGAAGATTTTGACTCTCGCAAACACTGATAAGATGGCCCACTGCCACCGCGAAAGCACAGGACTTGGTATCTGAGTGGTGAAGCCGATGAACTACATGTGTGGATTGGAATACAAACATCTTCGCAAAACAGTTGTTTTTTCTGCTCTTGCATGGCCCCACATGAATATAGAATCCCTGCACAATCCTAGAGCAAACTGATAAGATTCAGGTATTGAAGAATAGCTTTACCAAGGGCAACCTCAACGGTGGGATTTGAACCGACACCTCCCCACACTTAATCAAGCACTGTAGACCACTCGGCCTGACAACACATTTGTTAAATGTCTCGATGGGATCGACACATGGCTCTGCCATTGCTATGCCTAACTTAAATCTATTTCAATCAAGGGTTTACATACAGCAACTACAGTTTGTGGGGGCAACTGCCACAAGCAGGCTACAGGATGAGGTGGCCGAGTGGTTAAGGCGATGGGCTGCTAATCCATACAGCAACTACAGTTTGTGCTGGTCGGAAATAAAATAATTGAGACAGTAGATCTAGCTGGTCTGTCATAATATAATAGAGACAGTAAATCTAGCTGGTTCTTCGTTGTATAATTGAGGCAGAAGATCTAACCTGATCTGTCTTAAAATAATAAAGACAGTAGATGTAGCTGGTCTTTCATAATATAGTAGAGGCAGTAGATCTAGCAAGTCTGTCGTAATATAATTGAGACAGTAGATGTAGCTGGTATGTCGTAATAAAATAGAAATAATAGATCTAGCTGGTCTGTCATAATATACTAGAGACAGTAAATCTAACTGGTCTTTCGTATTATAATTGAGACAGTAGATCTAGCTGGTCTGTCATAATATAATAAATACAGTAGATCTAGCTGGTCTCTCGTAATATAATAGAGACAGTAGATGTAGCTGGACTGTCATATTATAATAAATATTATATATCTAGCTGGTCTGTCATAATAAAGTAATATAATCATAATATAATTGAGACAGAATAAATATATCTGGTCTGTCATATTATAAATGAGACAGTAGATCTAGCAGGTCTATCATAATATATTAGAGACTGTAGATGTAGCTGGTCTGTCATACTATAGTAGAGACAGTAGATCTAGCTGGTCTGTCATAATATACTAGAGACAGTAAATCTAGCTGGTCTTTCATAATATAATTGAGACAGTAGATCTAGCTGGTCTGCCATAATATAATTGAGACAGTAGATCTAGCTGGTCTGTCATATTATAAAAGAGGCAGTAGATCTAGCTGGTCGGTCATAATATGTGACAGTAAATCTAGCTGGTCTTTTGTAGGATAATTGAGAGAGTAGATCTAGCAGGTATATCATAATATATTAGAGAATGTAGATGTAGTTGGTATGTCATAATATAGTAGAGGCAGTAGATGTAGCAGGTCTGTCATAATATAGTACAGACAGTAGATCTAGCTAGTCTGCCAAAATATAATAGAGACAGTAGATCTAGCTGGTATGTCGTAATATAATAGAGACAATAGATATACAGTGGGGAGAACAAGTATTTGATACACTGCCGATTTTGCAGGTTTTCCTACTTACAAAGCATGTAGAGGTCTGTCATTTTTATCATAGGTACACTTCAACTATGAGAGACGGAATCTAAAACAAAAATCCAGAAAATCACATTGTATGATTTTTAAATAATTAATTTGCATTTTATTGCATGACATAAGTATTTGATCACCTACCAACCAGTAAGAATTCCGGCTCTCACAGACCTGTTAGTTTTTCTTTAAGAAGCCCTCCTGTTCTCCACTCATTACCTGTATTAACTGCACCTGTTTGAACTCGTTACCTGTATAAAAGACACCTGTCCACACACTCAATCAAACAGATTCCAACCTCTCCACAATGGCCAAGACCAGAGAGCTGTGTAAGGACATCAGGGATAAAATTGTAGACCTGCACAAGGCTGGGATGGGATACAGGACAATAGGCAAGCAGCTTGGTGAGAAGGAAACAACTGTTGGCGCAATTATTAGAAAATGGAAGAAGTTCAAGATGACGGTCAATCACCCTCGGTCTGGGGCTCCATGCAAGATTTCACCTCGTGGGGCATTAATGATCATGAGGAAGGTGAGGGATCAGCCCAGAACTACACGGCAGGACCTGGTCAATGACCTGAAGAGAGCTGGGACCACAGTCTCAAAGAAAACCATTAGTAACACACTACGCCGTCATGGATTAAAATCCTGCAGCGCACGCAAGGTCCCCCTGCTTAAGCCAGTGCATGTCCAGGCCCGTCTGAAGTTTGCCAATGACCATCTGGATGATCCAGAGGAGGAATGGGAGAAGGTCATGTGGTCTGATGAGACAAAAATAGAGCTTTTTGGTCTAACTCCACTCGCCGTGTTTGGAGGAAGAAGAAGTATGAGTACAACCCCAAGAACACCATCCCAACCGTGAAGCATGGAGGTGGAAACATCATTCTTTGGGGATGCTTTTCTGCAAAGGGGACAGGACGACTGCACCGTATTGAGGGGAGGATGGATGGGGCCATGTATCGCGAGATCTTGGCCAACAACCTCCTTCCCTCAGTAAGAGCATTGAAGATGGGTCGTGGCTGGGTCTTCCAGCATGACAACGACACGAAGCACACAGCCATGGCAACTAAGGAGTGGCTCCGTAAGAAGCATCTCAAGGTCCTGGAGTGGCCTAGCCAGTCTCCAGACCTGAACCCAATAGAAAATCTTTGGAGGGAGCTGAAAGTCCGTATTGCCCAGCGACAGCCCCGAAACCTGAAGGATCTGGAGAAGATCTGTAGGGAGGAGTGGGCCAAAATCCCTGCTGCAGTGTGTGCAAACCTAGTCAAGAACTACAGGAAACGTATGATCTCTGTAATTGCAAACAAAGGTTTCTGTACTGTAGTAGTAACATAAGACAGCTGAACATTAAAGTAGCGAGCCACATGTTCACGTTGATCATGAGACTGTGGTAATGGAGATATACTAGGGGACGTTCTGGCCCTCTTGTTTTCTCCATTGTGCTGACGGACTGATCAGACACATGGGCACTTGTAAAACAGTTGGACACACTGAACTTGTGGTCTGCACATTCCACTGGAGGCACACATACCAGAGAGGCGCTTAAAGGCAATTGGACACTAGACATATGGTCTGACCATTCTATTACAAACATACATGTCAGACAGAGAGGCGCTTAAAGGCAATTGGACACTAGACATATGGTCTGACCATTCTATTACAAACATACATGTCAGACAGAGAGGCGCTTAAAGGCAATTGCACACACTAGGGATAGGGGAGACTAGAACAAAGAGTGCATTGATTTGGTGGTGAAGGGAAGGGGCATGGGGTCTGTTGACACACTGGGATAGAGGGTCCGGCCACCATTATAAACTAATTGAAAGCAGATGGTGGTGAATGACTTCATAAGGGATGGACAATACTATGTGGATATAAATATAAAGGACTGGACTTCTGAGTGTGTGTTCCGCGGGGTGTGTTCCGCGGGGACATGCCAGTTGGCTGTACAGTTGTAATAAAGAGCATGTTTGAATTTACAAGTTCTGATAAGCGTTGTATTTGAAATGATTTTCCACGACATATTTGGCGAGCTGAGCCAGGAGGGACAGGGACTGAGGAATGGCGTTCAGGGCTGGAGATAGTTTCTTTGGACAATCTGGCAAACAAGGGTGGCCGCCCAACTAGACGGTAAGCAAGTTCTTACAATAGTTGAAATGTTTGTGTAAGATTGCTTCAGAGATACTGTCTCAGCGAGAGGAGCGCCACGTAAGTCTCTCTTTCAAATTTCCTAAAATGAAACCAGTAAATACAAAAGAACTTTTAAATTCAATGAATTTGCATGTATGTGTAATTTGGGGAATTGTATTAAATATAAATGTATGCGCATGTATAGAGACTGAGTGAATAGGTGCTGTGAACTTTGCTTGTGTTAGATGTAGAGTGGGCATGCATGCGCTCGTTCAGATCAGACCGTTCGAATGTGTAGCTTAAATGATGCGGTTGTTTGCGCATCTGGCTGAGATGGCTGGTTATAATAAGGGACAGCTCATACGGTCAAAACAGATAATGTAGGTAGAAAATCCTGTGATACCTCTTCAATAAAATTAGTAGAAGGAATGCTTGGACAGGTTACTTATGAATAACGGCTCTAAAGATAACAGAGAACTGCATAAATAAGTAGTTAGGAAGCCACGATACCGCTCTTTAAAAAAGGAACATTTTTGAAGAGGTCCGCTTGGGTGGGATATTCACGTCACGGCAGAAGGGTCTGTTGGTGAATATTTAGTAGTTAAATAAATATTTCATGGTTACCGCCCCAGAACGGGGGACTGAACGGATGAATATTTAGAAGGCAGGAAGAACGTTAGCCCGATTGTGCGGCGTTCAAATGCAAAAGAAATCCTGCGAATAAAAAACCGCTCTGTCTAGCTAACAGGGTTTTGTAATTCAGTAGGTCACGCCACAATACTACTCTAATAATAGAAGAAAAGATCAGTATTGGGGGGGTGAATAGGATATGAAGACAAGCTGATCCGATTAGACAGTAGTCTCGTCATATTGTAGAAATCTTAGCAGTCTAGGCTTATGTAGGTGGAAGTGAATTAAGTCAATAAAGACAGACTAAGTTGTTTTGAGGTAAAAACAAAGGGATTGAATGAACAGGTGAAAAATAAAAAGGATGAATGAGAATGTTGTAAGAAATGAGTGGATCTGTGTAAAAATAGAACATTAGGAAGGAAAGACAAGTTGTGTGTGTGTAGGCAGAACGTCCAGGAGAGGGAGCGCGCAGCTCTCCTGTGACAGAGTAGAGTTGATGATGGGTGCCGTTAACTGCTATTAGGCAGAGGGAAAGAAGTTAAGAAACATCGAAGTAAAATAAGTTATAAGCAAGGATAAAAACACTGATGTGATAAAATGGTAAGAGACCGCGGTAAGAATAACTAAAAGGTGTCAAAACAAATAATAAATAAAAATACTTAAAAAGGCGTTAACCGAATAGTATAATACGAATAGGAAGTGGGTAACAAAAGAGAAAACAGAATCGCCAATAAACTGAAATTGTACTATAACGTTAAAACGAATCTAAGTTGGTTAAGATAAATAGTGGAATCCAGGACACATTAAGAATTCGCGTACGGTGAAACAAAGAAAGAGGACAAAACAGGCCGTCAGACACTCTGTGTCTACAGAAGCTACGGTCTAAAAAATAGTCTGAAGGGCAGAGAGGGGTATAAAAAATACTGAGGCTTGACTCACTAGTAAATTGACCATAGGATCAAACAATAAGAATATAGAGAAGAGATAAGAAAGTATAGACAAAATAAATAAATAAAGGTAAAAGTAAGACGTTAGATAGAGATCTTAACGGAGCGGGCAGTGGACCTGTGTGGCTCAGTTGGTAGAGCATGGTGCTTGCAACGCCTGGGTTGAGTGTTCAATTCCCACGGGGGGACCAGGATGAATATGTATGAACTTTCCAATTTGTAAGTCGCTCTGGATAAGAGAGTCTGCTAAATGACTTAAATGTAATGTAAATGTAATCATAAAATTGATTAGAGCTATAAGAATAGAATAAACCAAACGGATAAAATGAATTAATAATGATATCTGTAAAGGGAAAAACACAGTGATATTTGAAGTACTGTACTAGAATAAGACATTAAGTCTTCTGTAGTATTCAGAAATAATGTCTGTACTATAAAGAGTAGGCTTTGATAAGAGAAATTAAGTGATGTGACAAATGAATTACTAATTGGAAAGGAGATTAGCTCTACCTCGGAAAAATAATAAATAAAAGGTGTATGGGAGTATTTAGGAAAAATAAATAAATGAATAAATAGTGGCATGAAAACAAAAATGATTGTTTCTCCCTAGCATAGAGGGTTTTTAAAAAGCCATGGAGTCACTGAAAGACGCGCACATCAGTTCTACCGACTTCGGATTGAATATGAAAAAACTGGATAATGGGGGACGCCATTACCCGGTAACATTCTATCTTCAGAAAATACATTACTATAAAAGACAAATGTGGTTCCACTCGTCCTCGCAGACGTGCGGGTGATTAGTAGAACTATTGACAATATCTAAAAACAAATAAGAAAATAGCTCCCTGTTTTGAATATGGATATAGCGGGTTATGGGGAAAATTAGTGTAAGGTGACACTAGAACTTAGTGTGGTAGCAGGAAATGCCAATATACGAGAGTTTATTTCCTTGTCAAAATAACAAACAACTAATCGGTTTGAGGTTAGTGTGAATGGAATTTTTACTTGGCGGTGTATGGTCTCTGAGCGAACAATGAGTGGTTCATAGAGATTACAGTTTATATGTGGTCAAGAAGAAGTATTAGATCACGTTTGACTTGACATATAGTAGAGTACAGATGGAATTTTAATTGTTAGACATTCTATACCGTCATTCTCTGAAAAATGTTAAGATGTTTATGGAATAAAAACTATTTGCAGATTAAAAGCTGACGTTGTGAAATTAACGATATGTATACTTTCTTTTCCAGGAAAAAAAAAGGGTTTAATCTTCTCTGGTCAAAATATCATTGGAGTCTGCATTACTGTGGAAAGCAGTTAATTAAAGTCAGACGCTTTAAAAATAAAAATATCTGGATAAGGCTAATAAATAGAGTTCTGGATAAGTGAGTCCAGTCCCTGTGTGCTATTGGCTATGGTTTACTAGTAAGTGCACCATGTACTGGGAATGAATATACATTAGTAGATTTATTGGAAGGGCTTTTTCCACTTCAGTTTCAATTTGGGTATGCAGAATGATGGAATTATTTTTTGAAAAATGTATTTAAGTTGTTCCTAAAGAAAGGGGAGTGGAAACATTTTAATGGTGTCAAAATGCCCTGATTCCTAAGAATTTCCTGTGAAAGACTGATCACCTTTTACTAGAAATTGTTGGAACAGGTGGGATTTAATTTTTAAATGATTAAAAGACACAAGACTCTATTCAAAATGTATAATTACTTTGAAAATCTATTATGTCCCTGGGAAAATTATGAAGAGTTGTACCCTTAAATTGAATAAGTTATTCGGAATAGGTTTATTTTTGTTTTTTTGATATAACATGTGCTCATAGGTAAAATTATCAGTTCCTTGGGGTTATGGTCTTTGGGTAAATACACAAATGTGCTTTGTTCATTCTGCATATAAAAAGTGATGTAAGTTACTCCAAAGGGTTTATTGGAGTGTGGGTTTCTGTGAGGGTTTTGTTGATAAATACATCATCTGTAATTCATCTGAGAGATCACCAGTAGAATAAGGGAGTTGTCATAAAAGGTGACGTCAGAATGCTTTAAGGCATGGGAGAGAATATCACCACAAGTGGGTGTGGAGCTCATACCCACCCTAATCGACTGAATAGTGAGGGACAACTGTGTCTGATGACCTGTGAACTGTATCAAATAATAGACATGTTGAAATGATATGGGCCAGGGTGAATTATGAATTAAAGGAATTGGGGTATTGAACTTTTATTACCAGGCCACTCATGAGAGAAAAACTGAGACAAAAAGGCTATTGGGAAAATAGATAATACTGGTAATAAAAGTGTTTAGTATAAATGTTAATTATTAAAGGGATGATGTGTATTGAATTGATCAGGTCAAATTTGAGTTAAAGTAAACACTAAGGATTGTTATCCTGAATATTGGGTTGGAAAATGTATATATAAAAAAAAAAAATAACTGTTTAGTTATTTAGATATAGCACTGTTTAAATTTAATAGGCCTAGGGCCGCTCTGGAATCTAATCCTGGGACAAGGAGGTTGACAAAACTTCCAGAATATTTGATTAAAGGTTTTTTGTTTCTTTTGTTTTATAATGTCATTGGAATTGTAATGATAAATTGTATTGTTTGATTGAATATAAAGGTAGTCTGTTGTGCGATGATACCCAAGAATGTAGAAGAAAGAGACCAATAATAACGTGGGCATAGCATGACACGGATGGACGTTTTCTCCAGGTTTAATTACATTACAAATAGTGGTAATTTATTGCAAATGTGTAATTATTATAATTTTTTTTTTTTTCTTCTCTTTTTCTCGTTTGGTCAATTTCTTTTTGTTTTGAGGAACATAAGGTTGTGTATATGTTCCTGAGGTGGGACTGATACTGATATAAATGATATATAAATTGACTTAAGGATGTTTTAAGTATGTATCAAACAATGGCAGTTATGGGTTAGGGGACTCATAAAAGAAGGTAATGGTAGTGAAGGGGTGTTATTTCTAGAAACTATGTATAAAAATAGAGATAATTCACAGAAAAGGAAAGACAGCTGGCTGTGTAAAATATAGGGACAATTCAAAAGTTAATAGAACAATCACATATCTAAAGATATGGTAAAAAGAATAAGTGGTGGCATTTTGAACATTAGAGCAAAAGTTTAAGAAACTTATGACTTAGTTTTGTTAGGATTGGATATTAATCCAACTGGAAGACGCTTGAATGATTATATGTTATTTTACAGCAGTTGCTGTAGGGACAATCATTTGACTATCATTATGAATATTTCTGTGGCAGGAGGCCAGGTATTTGAGGCAGAATGTTTACATAGGGCTGTTATTAAAAATTAAGATTTAGTGATCTTGCTATAAGAAGGAAGTCTGTTGTCAGGGAATAACCCATGTGTTAGTGTGTATGTTCTCAGGAAGAAAAAAAAAACAGCCAGAAATGGAAGGGCTTGGGCTGCATTCTGGAGACTGAGTGTACATCAAGATACACCAGGCTGGTGGTATACTTCTTACAACACTGCAGTGGTAAAGTTCTTCATGTTTCTCTTTGGTGGGTGCATAAATCTCACGAGAAGTGAGGTCCAGCTGAATAATGGGTGAGCTTGAAAACACCATGACAGAGGACGTGGAATCAGAGAGAGAGAGAGAGAGAGATTAGATTCCACTATAGACATACTGGGTTGAGTTTGGGGGCTACTTTAGACATACTGGGTTGAGTTTGGGGGTTATTTGTTTCATTTTTTAATACATCATGTGAAAAAGAATAGATGATAGGATATTATACTCTAAACAAACATGTTAAAGGGATTGATATGAAAGCATAAACAGTGTTGAATTAATTCAAGAAGAGATAATGTTAATTGTAGGTTATGCACATGATTATCAGTTAAAATGGAGCAGATGGGAAACTAAGTAAAAATTGACATGATTTGGGAACACCTCTCAGAACCTGGGGCCGAAAGGGGAAGACTGGGTGGAAGCATGAGGAAGCTTTTTAGGGCTTTTATTTTTGTGGAGTCCAGCAGAAAAGTATCCTGGAGGCATAGAGTCAGGTAAAGAGAGAGTGGGAATTGTCATGGTCTCAGATTTCAGTTTGCATGAATATATTTATGCATAACACATAACATTGTCAATGCTGTTATGTTTTGTCTGTTGTTTTCCAAGTCTTATGTTTAGGAAAACAGAAGGAGAGGGGTTCGCCAGCTTCAGCTGGAATGTCAGTTTGTTGTGTGATGAGTGATGGAAGTAAGAGGATGTATGGTGTAATCATAGAACAGAGGCCATAAGTCTCTAAGTATGAATGCCTCACAGAAAGAAGGCAGAAACCTGAACCAGGACGAGAGGTTCCGCGTCTGATGATCCAAGGGGACCAGAAGGACCTCTTCCAGTGATACCAGGAGATCTAGTCCACGTTCGAGTGTTCCGGAGGAAGTGGGATCAACCAAGAAGAGAAGGACCCTATGAGGTGGCCAAAGCAACAAGAACGGCCGTCAAAGTGAAAGGAAGCCAGACGTGGTACCATCTGAACCACTGCAGCTGAGTCCCAACAGAGAGAAGGATACAACCACATAGAGATGAGGACACAGAGGATGCTGATTCACCAGGAGGGAGCCCGGAGGGAGCAGGAGCAGCGGAAACGATTGAGACGCCAGGGAGGAGCCAAGAAAACAGCAAATGAAGTGAAAGCCAAAATACGACAAGTGCACTGACTAATGCACCCATAAGAGGAGGAGAGGCCTCACAAGGAACAGAATGAGAAGATCTTTTCCCTAAAAATTGAAACCATCCAGATGGAAGTTAAGTCCGGCCTGAGGAGGGAGCCTCAGGTGAAGAAAGAGGAGGAAAAGTCCCGCAAGCTGAGGAAAATGGGGATTTCCCCACAATTGACTTTCAAACTTTTGAATGGTCTCCTTTACAGACAATTGATGTTGGAACAACAAAAGAATAATGACATTGACATAACAGAAGTAACAGTGAATGCTAGTATAGAAACAACAGACTAATGCACAATCAAGATGTATGGTGGAAGCTGGAAGAGTAGAAAGGAATCAGCCGAACAATCCAAAAAGACTGACAAGGTTTGAATCTCTGTTCCACCTCAACTTATAACAGAAGCTGGAGAACTGAAGTCTATCTCAATCATAAGGATCAAACCCTTACCGGAGATGGCACTCTGTGGATGGACACATCACCAAACAAAGGGACAAGTCGTTTGGGATCCGAAAGGATGTGACCTGACATTAATCAAAGAAAAAGACGAGAGGGTGCTCCTCATGAATCAGATTGAACCAGTTGAAGGTGAAGAATTAATAGTTGAAATAACAAGAACAACAGTGACCGAAGGGAGTAGCACCATGGTCATTAAGATTGATCCTACCCCTGCACCTGAACAGGAAGAGCCTGTGACAACAACAAGGGTGGCGGCTGCTGTGACGACCACAGTAGCTACCACTAAGATGACATCAACCTCCCTTACCAAGCAGATCACTGTACCCACAAAGCAACCTGAGACATCAGAGTCAGGAGAGTTTTTTACTGACATTTGGAACTTTCTGATAAACTCTAATGATCTACCTCAAGATAAGAACATTGAAAAAGCGACAGAATTAGATATATTAGAACCACTCAAGGACAGCACACGAGAAGAAGTAGTGAAGAACGAGTGGTACAAATGGGCTAAGTATATGGCAAACAAACACAGAATGGACAATTGTATTTTGTGTAGAAAATCACATTTGTCTGATCTTTTAATAGTTTCTGAACTGTCATCATTTAAAAACTGTGTAAGTTGGAAAAAGGACCATTGTACCAATAGAAAGTATTCTATTCCCTTGTGTGACATAGAATATAGGATTGCTCTGGGTAAGCACTAGGGGTAAAACTATGTTGAATAAGACCATGTTGGGAGACAATGATTGTGATGCCTATAACATTAGGACTGAATTAACTGTACCTCAATTAGACAGAGGTACCGTGATTGAAGGAAAATATGAATGTTTTTACAGACACCACACCGAAGGAATTGATGTAGGAAACACCACAGTAGAAGTGATACTATTTGGGTGTTAGAGAATGTGGGAGTTCGTAAAAGTAATGATAAAGGGTTGATTATGAATAGAAAAGGGTTGTGTGGTCACATAACTCAGGTTGCACCGTCTCTCACTATGCTAAAGAATCAAGACAGAGGTATTGCGGATAATTTCTGGATGTGTGGAAAAAACAAATTGTTGAATGTATTGCCTAATGAATGGATTGGTCTTTGTGTCTTAGTAAGAGCAATTCAACAGGTTACCATTATTAAATCACCCCACGATGACTATGTTAATTCTAGAGTTAAAAGGAAGTATGAGGAAGACCCTGAGGTATACCTTGATGCAATTGGCCAGCCTAGAGGTGTACCTCGAGAGTTCAAGGCAAGAGATGAAGTTAAATCAGGATTTGAATCTATGTTTTTGTGGATGACACCAAATAAAAATTTAGAGTGGATTAATTATATATATTATAACCAACAGATGTTCATTAACTATACTGATTCGGCTCCAACGGCGTTGGGGGAACAGGTACAGGCTACCAGTAAAATGACTTGGCGAAATAGACAGGCTCTCCATTGGCTCTTAGCGGAGAAGGGTGGAGTTTGTGTCATGTTTGGGGATGACTGTTGCACCTTTATTCCCAATATTGCTATGGACAAACTCAAAGGATTATGAGCAGAAGTAAAGGCTAATACTGGTTTAGACTCCCTTGTATGGGATTGGTTAGTCCTAGCGTTAGGAAAGTGGGGAGCCATGTTTGCTAGGATGGCCATCGTGTTGGAAGGAGGGTTATTGACTCTGGGTATTGTAGTTTGTTGTGTTATACCCCTGGTAAAGTTAATTGTGGTTCAGACAACAGTTAAACAGATGTCTGTAATGAGAGATGACTCTCCTGTGGTGATTAATTTTGTACCGGGAAGCCCAGGCAATTATACCAATAAGTATGGAAAGCCTTGCAATGCGGTTGGAGGACCTCTTGACTGCCCCTTTGGTAACCCTAACTGTCTCTATGAAGTGATTGGGGGGGTTGGTCATGCGTGTCACGATTTTCGTAAGGATGATTTCCATGTATATGTTCAATTACCCAGTTCAGATATATGTTTACTTATACATGTCCACAAAAAGTGTCATTTGCGTCACTATTGCAAGTGGTGTACAAAAATTCATGAGGATGGTCATAACCATCACCCAGAACCTTTTTTCTGTGCCAAGTGTTAAAGAGGAGATTGTCTTATTTGTAAGGATGAGGACTGTGCTCCTAGATAATGGGGTTTTAGCATTTTTTATTTTGCCTGATGCTTTGTGTTCTTTGTATGTTTCTTTGAATTTTTTGATATATATCGATGAACATATATATATTTTCTTTTCCTTTCAATTAGTTTTGCCTTCTAAAATTAGGTTCATTTTACAAACACATGTTAGGTAACAGAGGGTATTCCGGTTACAAGTGTCTATGGACCATGTCTTTAATCATTTCACAAAGGTTGGTAGGTGTCTGCAAGGGAGGATATTGTTGAAATGTTTGGTCTAGTTAGGTTTTCTTTAATGTTTCTGATTGGATCTTTTACTCTTATGAATATTGGAGATGTTTGGTCTAGTTGGTTTATATGCTTCACTTTGTTTTTATTTTTTGTATTTTCTTGTTTATCATAGGTCTTTTCATTTACTATCCCAAAGTCTTATTTGTATCATTTATGTGGCTTAATAGCCCCAGAGGGGGGATTGTAGTAGTAACATAAGACAGCTGAACATTAAAGTAGCGAGCCACATGTTCACGTTGATCATTTTTACATTTAAGTCATTTAGCAGACGCTCTTATCCAGAGCGACTTACAAGACTGTGGTAATGGAGATATACTAGGGGACGTTCTGGCCCTCTTGTTTTCTCCATTGTGCTGACGGACTGATCAGACACATGGGCACTTGAAACAGTTGGACACACTGGACTTGTGGTCTGCACATTCCACTGGAGGCACACATACCAGAGAGGCGCTTAAAGGCAATTGGACACTAGACATATGGTCTGACCATTCTATTACAAACATACATGTCAGACAGAGAGGCGCTTAAAGGCAATTGGACACTAGACATATGGTCTGACCATTCTATTACAAACATACATGTCAGACAGAGAGGCGCTTAAAGGCAATTGCACACACTAGGGATAGGGGAGACTAGAACAAAGAGTGCATTGATTTGGTGGTGAAGGGAAGGGGCATGGGGTCTGTTGACACACTGGGATAGAGGGTCCGGCCACCATTATAAACTAATTGAAAGCAGATGGTGGTGAATGACTTCATAAGGGATGGACAATACTATGTGGATATAAATATAAAGGACTGGACTTCTGAGTGTGTGTTCCGCGGGGTGTGTTCCGCGGGGACATGCCAGTTGGCTGTACAGTTGTAATAAAGAGCATGTTTGAATTTACAAGTTCTGATAAGCGTTGTATTTGAAATGATTTTCCACGACAGTACCAAATATTAAGTTCTGCTTTTCTGATGTATCAAATACTTATGTCATGCAATAAAATGCAAATTAATTAGAAAAATCATACAATGTGATTTTCTGGATTTTTGTTTTAGATTCCGTCTCTCATAGTTGAAGTGTACCTATGATAAAAATTACAGACCTCTACATGCTTTGTAAGTAGGAAAACCTGCAAAATCGGCAGTGTATCAAATACTTGTTCTCCCCACTGTAGCTGGTCTGTCGTAATATAATAAATACAGTACATGTAGCTGGTCTGTCATACTATAATAGAGATATTAGATCTAGCTGGCCTGTCATAATATAGTAGAGGAAGTAGATCTAGCTGGTCTGTCATAATATAATTGAGGCTGTTGATCTAGCTGGTCTGTCATAATATAAATGAGACAGTAGATCTAGCAGGTCTATCATAATATATTAGAGAATGTAGATGTAGATTGTCTGTCATAATATACCAGAGAGAGTAAATCTAGCTTGTCTTTCGTAATATAATAGAAATAGTAGATCTAGCTGGTCTGTCAAAATATAATAGAGACAGTTGATCGAACTGGTTTTTCATAATATAAAATAGACAGTAGCTCTAGCTTGTCTTTCGTAGTATAATAGAGACAGTAGATCTAGCAGGTCTGTCAAAATATAATAGAGACAGTTGATCTTACTGCTATGTCATAATATAAAATAGACAGTAGATCTAGCTGGTCTCTCATAATTTAATAGAGACAGTAGTTCTAGCTGGTCTGTCATTATATAATAGAGACAGTAGATCTAGCTGGTCTGTCATAATTTAATAGAGACCATAGATGTAGCTGGTCTGTCGTAATATAATATATATAATATATATAACTGTTCTTTCATATTATAGTAGAGACAGTAAATCTAGCTGGTCTGTCATAATATAGTAGAGACTGTAGATCTAGCTGGTCTGCCGTAATATAATAGAGACAATAGACAGAGCTGGTCTGTCGTAATATAATAGAGATAATAGATCTAGCTGGTCTGTCATAATATAATAGAGATAATAGATCTAGCTGGTCTGTCATAATATAGTAGAGGCAGTAGATCTAGCTGGTCTGTCATAATATAACTGAGACATTAGATATAGCTGTTCTGTCATAATATAAATGAGACAGTAGATCTAGCAGGTCTATCATAATATATTAGAGACTGTAGATGTAGCTGATCTGCCATAAAATAATTGAGACAGAGATCTAGCTGGTCTGTCGTAATATAATAGAGACAGTAGATATAGCTGGTCTGCCATAATATAATAAAGACAGTAGATGTAGCTGGTCTGTCGTAATATAATAGAGATAGTAGATCTAGCTGGTCTCTCAAAATATAATAAAGACAGTTGATCTTACTGGTATGTCATAATATAAAATAGACAGTAGATCTAGCTGGTCTATCATAAATTTAATAGAGACAGTAGTTCTAGCTGGTCTGTCATTATATAATAGAGACAGTAGATCTAGCTGGTCTGTCATAATTTAATAGAGACCATAGATGTAGCTGGTCTGTCGTAATATAATAGAGACAATAGACAGAGCTGGTCTGTCGTAATATAATAGAGATAATAGATCTAGCTGGTCTGTCATAAGATAATAGAGACAGTAGATCTAGCTGGTCTGTCATAATATAATAGAGACAGTAGATCTAGCTGGTCTGTCATAATATAATAGAGACATTATATATAGCTGTTCTGTCATAATATAATAGAGACAGTAGATGTAGCTGGTCTGTAATAATATAATAGAGACAGTAGATTTAGCTGGTCTGTCATAATATACTAGAGACCGTAGATATAGCTGATCTGTCGTAATATAATAGAGACAGTAGATGTAGCTGGTCTGTCATAATATAATAGAGACAGTAGATGTAGCTGGTCTGTCATAATATAATAGAGACAGTAGATGTAGCTGGTCTGCCGTAATATAATAGAGACAGTAAATCAAGCATGTTTTTCATAGTATAATTGAGGCAGTAGATCCAGGTGGTCTGCCATAATATATTTTAGACAGTAGATCTAGCTGGTCTCTCATAATATAATAGAGACAGTAGATCTAGCTGGTCTGTCATAATATAATAGAGACAGTAGATCTAGCTGATCTGTCAAAAAATAATACAGACTGTAGATGTAGCTCGTCTGTCGTAATATAATAAAGACAGTAGATGCAGCTGGGCTGTCATAATATAATAGAGACAATAGATCTAGCTGGTCTGTCATAATTAAGTAGAGGCAGTAGATCTAGCTGGTCTGTCAAAATATAAACGAGACAGTAGATCAAGCAGGTCTATCATAATGTATTAGGGACTGTAGATGTAGCTGGTCTGCCATAATATAATAGAGACAGTAAATCTAGCTGGTCTGTCATAATATAATACAGACAGTAGTTTAACTGGTCTGCCATAATATTATTGAGACAGTAGATCTAGATGGTCTGTCATAATATAAAAGAGGCAGTAGATCTAGCTGGTCTGTCATAATATAATAGAGACAGTTAATATAGCTGGTCTTTCGTAGTATAATTGAGAGAGTAGATCTAGCTGGTCTGCCATAATATAATTGAGACAGTAAATCTAGCTGGTCTGTCATAATATAAATGAGACTGTAGATTTAGCAGGTCTATCATAATATAATAGAGACAGTAGATGTAGCTGGTCTGCCATAATATAATAGAGACAGTAAATCTAGCTGGTCTGTCATAATATAATACAGACAGTAGTTTAACTGGTCTGCCATAATATTATTGAGACAGTAGATCTAGATGGTCTGTCATAATTTAAAAGAGGCAGTAGATCTAGCTGGTCTGTCATAATATAATAGAGACAGTTAATATAGCTGGTCTTTCGTAGTATAATTGAGAGAGTAGATCTAGCTGGTCTGCCATAATATAATTGATACAGTAGATCTAGCTGGTCTGTCATAATATAAATGAGACAGTAGATCTAGCAGGTCTATCATAATATAATAGAGACAGTAGATGTAGCTGGTGTGTCATAATATAATAGAGACAGTAGATCTAGCTGGTCTGTCATAATATAATAGAGACAGTAAAGCAAGCATATTTTTCGTATTATAATTAAGAGAGTAGATACAGCTGGTCTGCCATAATATTATTTAGACAGTAGATCTAGCTGGTCTGCCATAATATAATAGAGACAGTAGATGTAGCTGGTCTGTTGTAATATAATAGAGATAGTAAATGTAGCTGTTCTGTCATAATATAATAGATTTAATAGATCTAGCTGGTCTGTGATAAAATAGTAGAGAGAGTAGATATAGCTGGTCTGTCATAATATTGTAGAGACAGTAAATGTAGCTTGTATTTTGTAATATCATTTTAACAGTAGATTTAGCTGGTCTGCCATAATTTGAATGAGACAGTACATCTAGCTGGTCTGTCATATTATAAAAGAGGCAGTAGATCAAGCTGGTCTGACATAATAGAATAGAGACAGTAGATCTAGCTGGTCTGTCAAAATATAAAAGAGACAGTAAATATAGCTGGTCTGTCACAATATAAATGAGACAGTAGATCTAACAGGTCTATCATAATATTTTAGGGACTTTAGATGTAGCTGGTCTGCCATAATATAATAGAGACAGTAGTTGTAGCTGGCTCTGTCATAATATAAGTGAGACAGTAGATCTAGCAGGTCTATCATAATATATTAGGGACTGTAGATGTAGCTGGTCTGCCATAATATAATAGATATAATAGATCTAGCTGGTCTGTCATATAATAGTAGAGGCAGTAGACCTAGCTGGTCTGTCATAATATAATAGCTTTAATAGATCTAGCTGGTCTGTCATATAATAGTAGAGGCAGTAGACCTAGCTGGTCTGTCATAATATAAACGAGACAGTAGATCTAGCAGGTCTATCATAATGTATTAGGGACTGTAGATGTAGCTGGTCTGCCATAATATAATAGAGACAGTAGTTGTAGCTGGTCTGTCATAATATAAGTGAGACAGTAGATCTAGCAGGTCTATCATAATATATTAGGGACTGTAGATGTAGCTGGTCTGCCATAATATAATAGAGACAGTAGATCTAGCTGGTCTGTCAAAATATAATAGAGACATTAGTTGTAGCTGGTCTGCCATAATATTATTGAGACAGTAGATCTAGATGGTCTGTCATAATATAATAGAGACAGTAAATATAGCTGGTCTTTCATAGTATAATTGAGATAGTAGATCTAGCTGGTCTGCCAAAATATAATTGAGACAGTAGATCTAGCAGGTCTATCATAATATAATAGAGACAGTAGATGTAGCTGGTGTTTCATAATATAATAGAGACAGTAGATCTAGCTGGTCTGTAATAATATAATATTGACAGTAGATTTAGCTGGTCTGGCATAATATAATAGAGGCAGTAGATGTAGCTGGTTTGTCGTAATATAATAGAGCCAGTAGATGTAGCTGGTCTGTCATAATATAATAGAGACAGTAGATCAAGCTGGTCTGTCATAATATAATAGAGACAGTAGATCTAGCTGGTCTGTCATAATATAAATGAGACGGTAGATCTAGCAGGTCTATCATGATATAATAGAGACAGTAGATGTAGGTGGTGTGTCATAATATAATAGAGACAGTAAATCAAGCATGTTTTTCGTAGTATAATTAAGAGAGTAGATTTAGCTGGTCTGTCATACTATAATAGAGACAGTAGATGTAGCTGGTCTGTCGTAATATAATATAGACAGTAAATCAAGCATGTTTTTCGTAGTATAATTAAGAGAGTAGATTTAGCTGGTCTGTCATAATATAATAGAGACAGTAGATGTACCTGGTCTGTCGTAATATAATATAGACAGTAGATGTAGCTGGTCTGTCGTAATATAATAGAGACAGTATAACAAGCATAATATAGTAGAGACAGTAGATCTAGCTAGCCTGCCATGATATAATAGAGACAGTAGATCTAGCTGGTCTTTCGTAATATAATAGAGACTGTAGATGTAGATAGTCTGTCATAATATACTAGAGACAGTAGATTTAGCTGGTCTATCATAATATAATAGAGACAGTAGATGTAGCTGGTGTGTCATAATATAATAGAGACAGTAGATGTAGCTGGTCTGTCGTAATATAAATGAGACAGTAGATCTAGCAGGTCTGTCATAATATAATAGAGACAGTAAATAAAGCATGTTTTTCGTAGTATAATTAAGAGAGTAGATCCAGCTGTTCTGCCATAATATAATTTAGACAGTAGATCTAGCTGGTCTTTCATAATATAATAGAGACAGTAGATGTAGCTGGTCTGTCATAATATAAATGAGACAGTAGATCTAGCAGGTCCATCATAATATAATAGAGACAGTAAATCTAGCTGGTCTTTCGTAGTATAATTGAGAGAGTAGATCTATCTGGTCTGCCATAATATAATTGAGACAGTAGATATAGCTGGTCTGTCATAATACAATAGAGACAGTAGATCTAGCTGGTCTGTCATAATATAATATAGACAGTAAATCTAGCTGGTCTTTCGTAGTATAATTGAGAGAGTAGATCTATCTGGTCTGCCATAATATAATTGAGACAGTAGATATAGCTGGTCTGTCATAATACAATAGAGACAGTAGATCTAGCTGGTCTGTCATAATATAATATAGACAGTAGATCTAGCTGGTCTGTCATAATATAATAGACATAATAGATCTAGCTGGTCTGTCATAATATAATAGGCATAATAGATCTAGCTGGTCTGTCATAATACAATTTAGACAGTAGATGTAGCTGGTCTGTCATAATATAATAGATACAGTAAATGTAGCTGGTCTGTAATAATATAATATTGACAGTAGATTTAGCTGGTCTGGCATAATATAATAGAGACAGTAGATGTAGCTGGTTTGTCGTAATATAATAGAGCCAGTAGATGTAGCTGGTCTGTCATAATATAATAGAGACAGTAGATCTAGCTGGTCTTTTGTAATTTAATTGAGACAGTAGATCTAGCTGAACTGTCATAATATATTAGAGACTGTAGATCTAGCTGGTCTGTCATAATATAATAGAGACAGTAGATCTAGCTGGTCTGTCATTCAAAAATAGAGATAGTAGATCTAGCTGGTCCGTCACAATATAAAAGAGACAGTAGCGAAGTAATTATGATTTAGCAAATTAACACTGGAGTGATAGGTGTGCAGATGATGATGTGCAAGTAGAAGTACTTGTGTGCAAAAGAGCAAAAAAGTAAATAAAAACAATATGGGGATAAGGTAGGTAGTTGGATGGGCTATTTACAGATGGGCTGTGTACAATTGCAGCGATTGGCTAAGCTGCTCAGAGTTAGTGAAGTTAGTGAGGGAGATATAAGTCTCCAACTTCAGCAATTTTTGCAATTCGTTCCAGTCATTGTCAGTAGAGAACTGGAAGGAAAGGCGTCCAAAGGAGGTTTTGGCTTTTTGGATGACCAGTGAGATAAACCTGCTGAAGCGCGTGCTACGGGTGGGTGTTGCTATGGTGACCAGTGAGCCGAGATAAGACGGAGCTTTACCTAGAAAAGACTTATAGATGACCTGGAGCCAGTGGGTCTGGCGACGAATATGTAGCGAGGGCCAGCCGACAAGAGCATACAGGTTGCAGTGGTGGGTGGTATATGGGGCTTTGGTGACAACACGGATGGCACTGTGATAGAGTGCATCCAGTTTGCTGTGTAGAGTGTTGGAGGCTATTTTGTAAATGACATCGCCGATGTCAATAATTGGTAGGATAGTCAGTTTTACGAGGGTATGTTTGGCAGCGTGAGTGAAGGATGCTTTGTTGCGAAAAAGGAAGCCAATTCCAGATTTAATTTTGGATTGGAGATGCTGAATATGAGTCTGGAAGGAGAGTTTACAGTCTAACCAGACACCTCGGTATTTGTAGTTGTACGCATATTCTAAGTCAGAACCGTCCAGAGTAGTGATGCTAGTCGGGCGGGTAGGTGCAGGCAGCGATCGGTTGAAGACATGCATTTAGTTTTACTAGCGTTTAAGAGCAGTTGGAGGCCACAGAATGAGTGTTGCATGCCATTGAAGCTCGTTTAGAGATTTGATAACACAGTGTCCAATGAAGGGCCAGATGTATACAGAATGGTGTCGTCTGCGTAGAGGTGGTTCAAGGAATCACCCGCAGCAGGAGCAACATCATTGATACATACAGAGAAAAGAGTCAGCCCGAGAATTGAACCCTGTGGTAGAGACTGCCAGAGGTCCGGACAACAGGCCCTCTGATTTGACACACTGAACTCTAACTGAGAAGTAGTTGGTGAACCAGGCGAGGCAGTCATTTGAGAAACCAAGGCTGTTGAGTTTGCCGATAAGAATACGGTGATTGACAGAGTCGAAAGCCTTGGCCAGGTCAATGAAGACGGCTGCACAGTACTGTCTTTTATCGATGCCGGTTATGATATTATTTAGTACCTTGATCGTGGCTGAGGTGCACCCTTGACCAGCTCGGAAACCGGATTACACAGCGGGGAAGGTACGGTGGGATTCGAAATGGTCAATTCTCTGTTAGTTAACATGGCTTTCGAAGACTTTAGAAAGGCAGGGCAAGATGGATATAGGTCTATCACAGTTTGGGTCTAGAGTGTCACCCCCTTTGAAGACGGAATTTCGGACAATACGAAAGAGAGGTTGAACAGACTAGTAATAGGGGTTGCAACAGTGGCGCCGGATAATTTTAGAAAGAGAGGGTCAAGATTGTCTAGCCTAGCTGATTTGTACAGGTCCAGGTTTTGCAGCTCTTTCAGAACATCTGCTATCTGGATTTGGGTGAAGGAGAAGCTAGGGAGGCTTGGGCAAGTAGCTGTGGGGCGTGCGGAGCTGTTGGCCGGGGTTTGGGTAGTCAGGAGGAAAGCATGGCCAGCCGTAGAGAAATGCTTATTGAAATTCTCGATTATCCTGGATTTATCGGTGGTGACAGTCTTTCCTAGCCTCAGTGCAGTGGGCAGCTGGGAGGAGGTGCTCTTATTCTCCATGGACTTTAGTGTCCCAGAACTTTTTGGAGTTAGAGCTACAGAATGCAAATTTCTGTTTGAAAAGGCTAGCCTTTGCTTTCCTAACTGACTGTGTGTATTGGTACCTGACTTCGCTGAAAAGTTGCATATCGCGGGGACAATGCTATTGCAGCACGCCACAGGATGTTTTTGTGCTGGTCGAGGGCAGCCAGGTCTGGGGTGAACCAAGGGCTATATCTGTTCTTAGTTCTACATTTTTTTTTAAAGGGGAATGCTTATTTATGATGGTGAGGAAATTACTTTTAAAGAACAACCAGGCATCCTCTACTGACGGGGATGAGGTCAATATCCTTCCAGGATACCCGGGCCAGGTCGATTAGAAAGGCCTGCTCGCAGAAGTGTTTTAGGGAGCATTTGACAGTGATGAGGGGTAGTCATTTGACCGCGGACCCATAATGGATGCAGGCAATGAGGCAGTGATCGCTGAGATCTTGATTGAAAACAGCAGAGGTGTATTTGGAGGGCAAGTTGGTCAGAATAATATCTATGAGGGTGCCCATTTTTACAGATTTATGGTTGTACATGTGTAGGTTCCTTGATCATTTGTGAGAGATTGAGGACATCTAGCTTAGATTGTAGGACGGGGTGTTAAGCATATTTACCTTTAGCCTTTGCTTTCCTAACTGACTGTGTGTATTGGCTCCTGACTTCCCTGAAAAGTTGTACATCGCAGGGACTATTCAATGCTAGTGCAGTACGCCACAGGATGTTTTTGTGCTGGTCGAGGGCCTGTATAATTATTTCAAGCAAAGATATCCAGTTTAGGTCACCTAACAGAACGAACTCTGAAGATAGATGGGGGGCAATCAATTCACATATGGTGTCCAGGGCACAGCTGAGACCTGAGGGTGGTCTATAACAGGCTGCAACAGTGAGAGACTTATTTCTGGAGAGATGGATTTTTAAAAGTAGATGTTCGAATTGTTTGGGCACAGACCTGCAGGCTATCTCTGAAATAAACTAAAGTAAAACATTAAATAAAAAGTAATAAAATAACAATAACGAGGCTATATTCAGGGGGTACCGGTACCGAGTTAGGATGCGGGGGTACAGGTTAGTCGAGGTAATTTGTACATGTAGGTAGGGGTAAAGTGACTATGCGTAGATAATAAACAGCGAGTAGCAGCAGTTTAAAAAAAAGGGGGGGGGGGGTGTCAGTGTAAATAGTCCGGGTGCTCATTTGAAAAATTGTTCAGCAGGCTTCGGGGTAGAAGCTGATAAGGAGCCTTTTGGACCTAGACTTGGCGATCTGGTACCGTTTGCTGTGCTGTAGCAGAAAGAACAGTCTATGACTTGGGTGACTGTGATATATGTTTCAGTAAGATTGGATTTTTGTAAAAATATCATTTGTTATCAACTGTACTGCAGGGATGGAATGTAAGTCACAGAAAAATGAGGTGGTGGTCGCAGCTGAAGAGAGGTATTTGGGTGCGAGACTTGACATCAGAAGATTTGCAGGGAGTGTCCTATCCTTTCAGGCCTGAGGTTTTTTTATTCAACCTTTATTTAACTAGGCAAGTCAGTTAAGAATAATTTCTTATTTACAATGACAGCCTACCGGGGAACAGTGGGTTAACTGCCTTGTTCAAGGGCAGAACGACATATTTTTACCTTGTCATCTCAGAGATTCGATCCAGCAACCCAACTCTCTAACCACTAGACTACCTGCCGCCCCAGGACCAAATATATTTAAATAGTGGAGTAGTGTGGTGGGTTTTTAGTGGTAGGGTGTTTGTTTATTTATTAATACATTTATTATTATTATAATTATTTCAAGCAAAGAATAAGGCAGTTATACTCCAGTCTAGTAGGTGGCGGTAATGCAATATTTATTGGATGCTAAACGCCTTTAAACCTTATTGAAGAAGAAGATTTGACGACTTGCACATGCGCAGTTCGGCGTGAGAAAACCGTTAGACCCGACGACGTGTTCCTACGCATGAGTTTAGCTAGCTAACTTCGCCATGACATCGCCTACAAGTGTGATCGGGGACTTCTATTGGAGAAGCAGTTTTAGCCTATCTTCATACTGTACTGTCTTTGGAGGTGTCTATCTATGGTACAAACTCTGTGATTGTAACCTCTGCCTTCTCTTTTACTTCCGTAAACATACCGTTTACAGGAACTGACACTGTAGTAAATACCACCAGAACGGAAGTCCATGTAGCGCGCCAAATTTGTTGTGCAGCTGCGTTGGAGTTAACTTCGCTTTCAAGATTTTAGATAATATATATATATATAAATGCTGATAAGGAACCAGGACTGCTGAAAGACTCAAGGTAAACAACACACGGTCATGTGGCCAACACAGACTAGTTTGCGCTTACTTGACAGGAATTGGGGAGAGCTATTAAAGCCAACGTCAGTAAGGTTTAGACAAAGTGTGGTTTTGTTAAAACAAAGTAAATTGACTAGCTAGCATGTTTGGCAACGCGTATTTTAGCTAACTGACGTGCATTTCAATTGTTGTCGATATTGTATAGTTTAATACTTCGGTTAGATATAGAATGACTTACCGCGTTTACATACTCGTCGGTACTAGGAAACTCGGGCATTTCCTACTTGCTAATTGGTTGTAGTTATACACGTTGAACCAGTTTGCAAGTCGGACATTTCCGATTTTCCAAGTTCCGACTAGTACGTGAACGCGGCAACAGTAAATTTAAACTACGGTATAACTGAACCAGAATCTGCAGAGGAGAGGGTGAATGACTGAGGAGAACCTCTCACCTGTGCACAGATTCTGGTTCACCGTATAACGTTACCTGTCATATAGCGAACTAAATTGATAATGATATTGCTTCCTATTGTAGTTAGTCATGTTAACGTTAGTGTTGTTTTGGGTACTAGTTGGCTATGCAGCTAGTGACGTTGGCGCAGGTTTGTGCAAACTAGCTAGCCAGTAGCGTTAGCATTGGTTTTGGTTGGCTTGGTTTAGCTAACTGCCTTTGTTAATTAAAAGCAGCTAGAACAGATTATTTACAGTCACGGGCTTGGATGGATTGGTACAGAGAAGCTCAGAGCGGTGTTCGAATACTCATACTAACCGTACTATTTGTGACGTAAATTCAGTATGTAGTATACTTATTGGTCATAGTGTGGATATAGTCAGTATGCCAAACGTTCCTGGATGTCGTACTAAATTCTCCAAAATACGAAGTATACAAACAGTGGACACTATTTCTGCACTTTTAGAGCCCATAATACAATTCTTCCTAAGATGGGCGTGGCTTCACGTTTCCGACGAGTGAATACAAATTCATTGCTTTAACCAGTTATGACAAATGTAAAGAAATGTTGAGCAATGTAATAAAGTAATAACTTTTTAAATCAAAATTACATTTTATTGGTCACATACATGTAACCGATGTGAAATGACTAGCTAGTTAGCGGTGCTGCGTGCTAATAGCGTTTCAATCGGTGACATCACTCGCTTTGAGACCTTGAAGTAGTGGTTCCCCTTGCTCTGCAAGGACCGCGGCCTTTGTGGAGCGATGGTTAACTATGCTTCGTGGGTGTCAGTTGTTGATGTGTGCAGAGGGTCCCTGGTTCGCGTCGCGGTCAGATGGAGGGATAAACTGTTACATACACATAGGTAGCAGATGTTATTGTGAGTGTAGTGAATTGCTTGTGCTTACAGGTTATGTTGGATGACAATTTGTTAGTTATGGTATCCTTATGAACCGCGTATCATTACAGCAGTATGTAACGGTAACGGTAATATATGTAAGCTAGCTACCTAACGTTAGTTGGCTACTATTAAATAGATCTTGCCAGTATATTAACTATGTGCTATCCAACTACCTACATTTTATTGATTTGATTAATCTCGTCATTCTTAGATTAGGTAAATGGTGGTGTAGTGGTCCTGCGTTTCAATGGACATTGTTAATCCACTCTGGCTATCTACTCCGATTTCGGAGCACTCTCGTCTGTGTGCCAGAGCGCAGAATATTGGATGAATGTCCAAACGCTCAACACCCATTGAATATAACCAGTGCCAGTAAATGTCGGCAAAAAAAACGTAATTAAATTGTTGCCAGCAGCACAGTTAGTCACCAACGCTCAGGATAACATGAAAACAGTCTAACCAGCTCTGCTGGGGCGAGTAAAATGGTCAGTGAGGTGTTCTCTCATTTGTGTCTGGAAGTAGCTAGCAAGCTAGCCAACGTTGGCCAGTTAGCTTGGGTGCTTGACTGCCGTTGTGAAGTCAATCCTGCTCATTGGCCAGTGTGCATACTGAACGCTCTGAATTTACGAACAGAACAGAACAATCTGACAACGCTCTGAATTTACGAACGCCTAGAGCGCATTCTGGCACTCCAGATTGAATTTACGAACGCCTAGAGCGCATTCTGGCACTCCAGATTGAATTTACGAACGCCTAGAGCGCATTCTGGCACTCCAGATTGAATTTACGAATGCCTAGAGCGCATTCTGGCACTCCAGATTGAATTTACGAACGCCTAGAGCGCATTCTGGCACTCCAGATTGAATTTATGAACACACCCAAAATCGTAAAATGTCGAGCTAGTAATTTGTTTTGCTAGCAATACGTTGCATAGCAACAGCATCATCTTCCGGTAGACAGGTGAAGCGCTTGTACGCTCAACTGAAAGGATACCGTTCAGATACAGTATACTAAAATGAACTAATAGTATACAGTATGTTAGTATGGGTATTCGAACACAGCTCATGACTTGCTATCAAACATACTTTCTAACGTGTGTGCGCACATGCATACATGCAGCATGGCGGTACCTTTTGTGCAGGACTGGGACCTGATCCAGACGCTGGGAGAAGGAGCATATGGAGAGTGAGTACACACACAAATTGTATGGTTGAGAGGGACGAGGCAAAAGGAATGGCAAATAAGTCTGGCTGCACAACCGATTGGCAAACGTACTGCAAATTTAGAAATCCTGTGACTAAACTGAATAAAAAGAAGAAACTACACTATGAAACAGAGATGAAGAATGATAGTAAAAAGCTTTGGAGCACCTTAAATGACATTTTGGGCAAAAAGACAAACTCGGCTCCATCATTAATTTAATCAGATGGCTCATTCATCACAAAACCCTCTGATATTGTCAATTACTTCAATTATTTTTTCATTGGCAAGATTAGAAAATTTAGGCATGAGATGCCAGCAACAAAAGCTGACAGTGCACCACCGGTCAAAAGTTTTAGAACACCTACTCATTCAAGGGTTTTTCTTTAGTTTTTACTGTTTTCTACATTGTAGAATAATAGTGAAGACATCAAAACTGTGAAATAACACACATGGAATCATGTAGTAACCAAAAAGTGCTAAACAAATCAAAAATATATTTCATATTTGAGATTCTTCCAATAGCCACCCTTTGCCTCTCAATCAGCTTCATGAGGTGGAATGCATTTCAATTAACAGGTGTGCATTAAGTTAATATGTGGAATTTCTTTCCTTCTTAATTTGTTTGAGCCAATCAGTTGTTGTGACAAGGTAGGGGGGTATACAGAAGATAGGGCTTGTTCTTTTTACCAGATAGGGCTTGGTCTTTTTACCAGATAGGGCTTGGTTTTTTTACCAGATAGGGCTTGGTCTTTTTACCAGATAGGGCTATTTGGTGAATTCCAAGCCCTATTTGGTAAAAGACCAAGTCCGTATTATGTAAAGAACAGCTCAAATAAGCAAAGAGAAACGACAGTCCATCATTACTTTAGGACATGAAGGTCAGTCAATATGGAACATTTCAAGAACTTTGAAAGTTTCTTCAAGTGCAGTCGCAAAAACCTTCAAGCTCTTTGATGAAACTGGGTTTCATGAGGAACGCCACAGGAATGGAAGACCCAGAGTTACCTCTGCTGCAGAGGGCAAGTTCATTAGAGTTACCAGCCTCAGAAATTGCAGCCCAAATAAATGCTACAGAGTTCAAGTAACAGACACATCTCAACATCAACTGTTTAGAGGACACTGTGTGAATCAGGCCTTCATGGTCAATTGCTGCAAATAAACCACTACTAAAGGACACCAATAAGAAGAGACTTGCTTGGGCCAAGAAACACGACCAATGGACATTAGACTGGTGCAAATTTGGTCTTGAGTCCGAATTAGAGATTTTTGGTTCCAACCACCATGTCTTTATCAGGCGCGGTGTGGGCAAACGGACGATCTCTGCAGGTGTATTTCCCACCGTAAAGCCTGGAGGAAGAGGTGTTATGGTGTGGGGTTGCTTTGCTGGTGTCACTGTCAGTGATTTATTTAGAATTCAATGCACACTCAACCAGAATGGCTACCACAGCATTTTGCAGCGATACGCCATCCCATCTGGTTTGGACTTAGTGCGACTATCATTTGTTTTTCAAAAGGACAATGATCCAACCCACCTCCATGCTTTTGTAAGGGCTATTTTATCAAAAGGAGAGTGATGGAGTGCTGCATCAGATGACCTGGCCTCCACAATCCCCCGAGCTCAACCAAAATGAGATGGTTTAGGATGTGTCAGACAGCAGACTGAAGAAAAAGCAGCCAACAAGTGCTCAGCATATGTGGGAACTCCTTCAAGATAATTGGAAAAGCATTCCAGGTGATGCTCGTTAAGAGAATGCCAAGAGTGTGCAAAGCTGTCATCAAGGCAAAGGGTGGCTATTAGAAGAATCTCATATAATATTTCGATTTGTTTAACACTTTTTTTTTGGTTACTACATGATTCCATATGTGTTTTTCATAGTTTTGATGTCTTCACTATTATTCTACAATGTATAAAAAATAAAGAAAAACCCTTGAATGAGTAGGTATGTCCAAACTCTTGAGAGAGAGAGACACACACACACACACACACACACACACACACACACACACAGGTATTTGGCTAAGGTGTATGTTAACCTCCGACTTCAGCTGTGTGTGTGTGTATATATATTTTTAAATTTAAAACACAGGGTGTGTCTATGGAAAAATACACTTTTAAAAACTTTGTCCAATTGATTGGTCGAATGAAGACTGCTTTTTTGTTTTTGTCAGACTGCCCTAGCCAACTTGAATGCTAGGTGTCTTTGCAGACTATCAACAGTAGCCAGCATGTTGCTAGTATGTATGTCTCAGCCAGTAGATTTATTATTTTTGCTTCGGACTGCTTGCATGTGCTTTAAGGCATCGCCTCATGTACTGCTCGAAGTTGAGTCTCGGGAGTGTGGTCGTGCTTGAATGGCCAAATCATATTGCTCAAATGCTAATAGCATGACATTTCCGTGTGTAGTCTTCAATGGTAGACTTCGCAGGGAAATGTTGAACTGGAATGCAAAAATCTGTTAAAGTTACTGGCCCCGAGATGTTTTTACTGGCCCCGGGCTAGCGGGCAATTAATGTCGGACACTGGATGCTAGCTAGCTAGTAACAGGAACGCTACAAGCTAAATCACCAGCTAGTGATATGTAGAGAAATGTTGTTTATTTCTTCCAACCATCTCCCTGTCTATCAGTCTGTGTCTGCCCCCCGTGTTTCCCAGTGCGTCTGTGTCTGCCCCCCGTGTTTCCCAGTGCGTCTGTGTCTGCCCCCAGTGTTTCCCAGTGCGTCTGTGTCTGCCCCCCGTGTTTCCCAGTGCGTCTGTGTCTGCCCCCCGTGTTTCCCAGTGCGTCTGTGTCTGCCCCCCGTGTTTCCCAGTGCGTCTGTGTCTACCCCCCGTGTTTCCCAGTGCGTCTGTGTCTGCCCCCCGTGTTTCCCAGTGCGTCTGTGTCTGCCCCCCGTGTTTCCCAGTGCGTCTGTGTCTGCCCCCCGTGTTTCCCAGTGCGTCTGTGTCTGCCCCCCGTGTTTCCCAGTGCGTCTGTGTCCGCCCCCCGTGTTTCCCAGTTCGTCTGTCTGCCCCCTGTGTTTCCCAGTGCGTCTGTCTGCCAGCGTGTGTGGCCGCCCCCCGTGTTTCCCAGTGCGTCTGCCCCCCCCCCCCCCGTGTTTCCCAGGTAAACATTGCTCGCCAATGGTAAGATAATTTTGGACTATTGATAAGTGTCAGTTGGGAGGTAGATTGAACACCTTCTTAATGCTCATTTTGTCAGAAACACCTACAGCCTCGAGTGATCACTATGGAGCACATCAGCAAGAGGCCACTCCATAAAGGGCCAAGTGTTCAGTTTGAGATTTAGCCTATGACTGTTGTGGATAGAACTTCATCGCCCTCTAGTGGTCATACTTAATAGGACTATGTTCTGCATTGTGAATTTATGTGATTTTTTTTTTCTCGTTCTATCGGTTTAATGGAAAGCAGATTTTTTTATTTGTCACATCCCTAGTGTGTGTGGTATTTATGGTGTGTGTGTGTGTCTCAGGGTGAGGCTGCTGGTGAACAGACAGACAGGAGAGGCTGTAGCGGTGAAGGTTATTGATACGTCTCAGGGGAAGGAGTGTTCTGAGAACGTCAAGAAAGAGATCTGCATCAACAAGGTACCTGTCTGATTGTCTGGTATGTCTGTCTGGTACAAGGTTGGGGAGTAACGGATTACATGTGACGGGATTGCAAAAAACGGTAACTGTAATCCGTTACTTTACCAGCTAAAAAATTGATACAGATACTTTAGAAAAATCTAGATGATTACTTTTAAAATGTTTGCGGAAAAAAACTTCTCTGTTTTCTCAGACATTTTAAATCAGCATTGAAAAAGGCGCAAGCTAAGTTTGTTCCACCTGAGCGAGTCTGACCACAAGTCAGAGACCACTATGATGACACACCAAATGGGTTTGATGGATGGCAGAAAAAGAGCAGGAATAGTCACTTTTCGGCGAAATTTGCCGTTTTTAATCCAAAATGGGTGACCTACGTGATTCGTTGTTTATCCAATGAAAAAAGTTTGGGCGGGGGGGCTTTTAATCACTACTAGCTGTAAGTGACCGAGTGATGCGCTTTTGGAGCAATACTGACTCTATCCAAGGCTCAGCCAATCGTTCACATAATAGATTGCAGCACCCGACTGAAGAGAGATGAGACAACCAGTTTGCTAGTTGTACAGCATCAGCGTGCACTCTGGAAAGACCGCAGAGAGTAGAAAGGCTGTTTGGCAGTTACAGCAGCGCATCCCCTGAACGATAACGAAGAGGTAACGTTAGGTGAGACACCTGACTACGGAGACCGGGGTGAGAAGGTGATGAAGCGTACTTCATGAGCTGTAACCGAAAAACAACTGACATTTGGAAAGTTTGAGCTGAGGGAGAAAGTGTGGTGGAACAAGTATGATTTGCATTGTTCAGTGTCTTGTTAGCTGGATCGAATTCTCCGTTAGCTAGCCAGAGACATGTTGAGCAACAGTAGCCAACTTAACTGATCAAATAATTGCGTTTATGGTGTGAAAAATTTGCTGGCTAAGTGTCAGACGGCTAACGTTAGCTAGCTAACGTTACAACATCAGATTTAAAATCTATTTTTCAAGAGCGTCCTGGCCAAGATGGGCAGCACCAAGTCATTACAAAAATTACAGACAGACATCATGAAAAACTACAAGTAATCTAGTAAAAAACGTTTCATTCACAAGAGCATAACAAAAAAAAAACAGCAAATGAAAAACATTGACAGGTCAGGGAATCAGCCTCAAAATCTTTCATCAGTGATTTAAGAACACCAATCGGGACAAGTTCTTCCAGTTTAAAAGTATTTTGTAAGGCGTTCCAATACGATGGCGCAGAGTACATAAAAGCCCTTTTACCAAATTCAGTTCGGACATTTAGAACAGTTAGCAGGATAAAGTCCAGAGAACGAAGAGAGTACCCACCACATTTCTGAACAATAAAAACGCCCAAATTAAAAGGTTGTAAACCCAAAATGGCTTTGTAAATAAAAGTATACCAGTGACTTAGCCTACGAGTGACTAGAGAAGGCTAGCCAACCCTGGTATACAAAGTGCAGTGGTGCGTAATGGTTTTGCAGTTTAAAATAAATCTCAAAGTGCCATGGTAAAGAGTGTCAATTGATCTCAAACACTGAGCGGAAGCATTCATATATAAAATATCCCCAGTTGGCTTTTCATAGCCGAGCATTCAGAGGTCGAGACTAGAGGTCGACCGATTAATCGGAATGGCCGATTTTTAAATTAGGGCCGATTTTCAAGTTTTCATAACAATCGGTAATTTTGGACAACGATTTTGTCGATTTTTATTAAGAAAATATGTATATATATTTTATTTTTACACCTTTATTTAACTAAGCAAGTCAGTTAAGAACACATTCTTATTTTCAATGACGGCCTAGGGACGATGGGTTATAACTGCCTTGTTCAGGGGCAGAACGACAGATTTTTACCATGTCAGCTCAGGGATTCAATCTTGCAACCTTGCGTTAACTAGTCCAACGCTCTAACCACCTGTCTCACGAGGAGCCTGCCTGTTACGCGAATGCAGTAAAAAGCCAAGGTAAGTTGCTAGCTAGCATTAAACTTATCTTATAAAAAACAATCAATCAATCATAATCGCTAGTTATAAGTACACATTGTTGATGATATTACTAGCTTATCTAGCGTGTCCTGCGTTGCATATAATCAATGCAGTGCGCATTTGCGAAAAAGGACTGTCGTTGCTCCAACGTGTACCTAACCATAAACATCAATTCCTTTCTTAAAACCAATACACATATTATATATTTTTAAACCTGCATATTTAGCTAAAAGTAATCCAGGTTAGCAGGCAATTGTGAAATTGTGTCACTTCTCTTGCGTTCATTGCACGCAGAGTCAGGGTATATGCAACAGTTTGGGCCGCCTGGCTCATTGCGAACTAATTTGCCAGAATTTTACGTAATTATGACATAACATTGAAGGTTGTGCAATGAAACAGGAATATTTAGACTTATGGGTGCCACCCCTTAAATAAAATACGGAACAGTTCTGTATTTCACTGAAAGAATAAACGTCTTGTTTTCGAGATGATAGTTTCCGGATTCGACCATATTAATCACCTATGGCTCGTATTTCTGTGTGTTATTATGTTATGATTAAGTCTATGATTTGATAGAGCAGTCTGACTGAGCGATGGTAGGCACCAGCATGCTCTTAAGCATTCATTCAAACAGCACTTTCGTTTCCTGTTTATGACTTCAAGCCTATCAACTCCCGAGATTAGGCTGGTGTAACCGATGTGAAATGGCTAGCTAGTTAGCGGGTTGCGCGCTAATAGCATTTCGAACGTCACTCGCTCTGAGACTTGGAGTAGTTATTCCCCTTGCTCTGCATGGGTAACGCTGCTTCGAGGGTGGCTGTTGTCGATGTGTTCCTGGTTCGAGCCCAGGTAGCGGCGAGGAGAGGGGATGGAAGCTATACTGTTACACTGGCAATACTAAAGTGCCTATAAGAGCATCTAATAGTCAAAGGTATATGAAATACAAATCGTATAGAGAGAAATAGTCCTATAATTCCTATAACTACAACCTAAAACTTCTTACCTGGGAATATTGAAGACTCATGTTAAAAGGAACCACCAGCTTTCATATGTTCTCATGTTCTGAGCAAGGAACTTAAACGTTAGCTTTCTTACATGGCACATATTGCACTTTTACTTTCTTCTCCAACACTTTGTTTTTGCATTATTTAAACCAAATTGAACACGTTTCATTATTTATTTGAGGCAAAATTGATTTTATTTATGTATTATATTAAGTTAAAATAAGTGTTCATTCAGTATTGTTGTAATTGTCATTATTACAAATAAATAAATAAAAATCGGCCGATTAATCGGTATCGGCTTTTTTTGGTCCTCCAATAATCGGTATCGGCGTTGAAAAATCATAATCGGTCGACCTCTAGTCGAGACAGCAGGTGCGGTAGAGACAGAGAGTAGAAAACAGAAGGTCTGGTATGCCTGCCTGCCTACCTGTCTGCCTGACTTATGTCTTTGTCGTTAATTTATCATCTGAACAAAAATATATATTGGTCATTGTTTAAATTATTATTATATATATTTTTTTTTAAATCGATGACCAATATATCATACATTTTTTTGCTTTCTGATGGATTTCTTGGTTGTGTGTTTTGTTACAGGTTCTGTCCCACCCTAACGTAGTGCGTTTTTTCGGCCACCGGAGGGAGGGGCCGACTGTCTACTTGTTCCTGGAGTACTGCAGCGGTGGAGAGCTATTCGACAGGATTGGTGAGACTGACAGAGCCAGCAGCCAATCACAGCACTGAGATTGGCTGATTGGATCCTATCACAGGCTGGGGGCCATCTCACACTTAAACAACTCTACTTCTCTCTCTCTCTCAGAGCCTGATTTGGGGATGCCAGAGAGAGAAGCTCACAGGTTTTTCCAGCAGTTGATAGCAGCTGTGGTGAGTGACAGTTATCTAGGAGGGTTAGAGGTCGGGGTTAAAGGGTCTACACACGTTAGGTAGGCAGATAGAGTGTAGCGCGGTGTTGTTGCAATGTCCTTTTTTCTCAATACGCTCCGGCATTCGATGTACTTCTGTGCTACCTGAAAAGTGAAACGCGCCGTATCCTTGCGGAGCTGTGAGGGTAGTGTTGTCGCTTGGTTCCTTGATCTATATGCTATTCATTATAGTAGCAGATACAATCTCAGGAGGACGGTCACGTGCGCCAGCAAGGCAGAGGTCCCGAGTTCACACCAGGTATGGGCCGGATTGGGAGGAAGTGGTACTCCCGAAGCAATCAGCATCCTTTACATAGGCCTAGCTATTCTTTAAATATGCAGGGGCCCTAGTGGTCGGGGGCCCTAGTGGTTGGGGGCCCTAGAGTAGACTTGCAGTCTTGATCGTCCATGGTCTTCTGTAGCTCAGTTGATAGAGCATGGCGCTTTTGGGTTTGATTCCCGGGACCACCCATATGTAAAATGTCATTTTAGATAAAAGCATCTGCTAAATGGCATATACTAGATTTAATCACTCTCTCTCTCTTCCCCCGCTTGCGCTCTCTCTCTCTTCCCCCGCTCGCTTTCTCTCGCTCTCTCTCTCTTGCGCTCGCGCTCTCTCTCTCTCTCTCTCTCTCTCTTCCCCCGCTCGCTCTCTCTCTAGGAATATCTCCACAGTGTAGGTATCACCCACAGAGACATCAAGCCTGAGAACATTCTCCTGGACGATAAAGGTGTGTGTGTTTTGACTCAGTGTGTGTGCTAGTTGTGCTGATTTTACTTTGACATAATGGTGTATACTGTGTTCTGCTACATGTGTGTGTGTAGATAACCTGAAGTTGTCAGACTTCGGTCTAGCTACGATGTTCCGTCACCGTGGGCGAGAGCGGCGTTTGAACAGGCTGTGTGGAACGCTTCCGTACGTCGCACCTGAGCTGCTCAGCAAATTAGAGTTCAGCGCTCAACCAGCTGACATCTGGGCCTGTGGCATCGTCCTCACCGCCATGTTGGCTGGAGGTAAGGGTGGTGTGTGAACTCAAATACGACACAACGACAAGGTTCCAGTTTAACAACGTTTACTCAATCGTATTAGTACAATACATGGTTTCCATTGCACTCAGGCCAGGCTCATCTGCAACGAGACTCCTGCGCATGCACACTAATAACAGAGTGATGGCACCGTAATAACAGAATATAGGGATACTTAAAATATGAACTTAACAGTTTGTGTGACGTTGTCATTGGAAAGTTGCTCTGGAACCTCTGTGTGTGTGTGACAGTGTTGCTATGGTTACAGAGTTGCCGTGGGACCAGCCCAGCGAAAGCTGCCAGGAATATTCTGATTGGCTGCAGAAGAAGACCTACCTCTCCCCCTGGAAGAAGATTAAACACACACCCCTCAGGAAGACCCCCACTATAGGTCCCCCCCCCCCCCCCGTAAGACACTGTAACTACTATAGACCCCCCCCCCCCAGTAAGACACTGTAACTACTACAGGTCCCCCCCAGTAAGACACTGTAACTACTATAGGTCCCCCCCCCCAGTAAGTCACTGTAACTACTATAGGTCCCCCCCCCCAGTAAGTCACTGTAACTACTATAGGTCCCCCCCCCCAGTAAGACACTGTAACTACTATAGCCCCCCCCCCCCCCCCAGTAAGACACTGTAACCACTATAGACCCCCCCCCCCCCCCAGTAAGACACTGTAACTACTATATAGTAGTTGTGACACTGTAACTACAATGTGACACTGTAACTACTATATAATATACTATATACTACTATAACTACTACTATAGGTCAGTCTAGAAGGTTGTCTGTGTCCATACTCCATGGTTCTATGTGTTTGTGTGTGTGTATATATATATATATAACACACACACAGTGGGGAGAACAAGTATTTGAAACACTGCCGATTTAGCAGGGTTTCCTACTTACAAAGCATGTAGAGGTCTGTCATTTTTATCGTAGGTACACTTCAACTGTGAGAGACGGAATCTAAAACAAAAATCCAGAAAATCACATTGTATGATTTTTAAGAAATTAATTTGCATTTTATTGCATGACATAAGTATTTGATACATCAGAAACTTTTGTTTGCAATTACAGAGATCATAAGTTTCCTGTAGTTCTTGACCAGGTTTGCACACACTGCAGCAGGGATTTTGGCCCACTCCTCCATACAGACCTTCTCCAGATCCTTCAGGTTTCGGGGCTGTCACTGGGCAATACGGACTTTCGGCTCCCTCCAAAGATTTTCTATTGGGTTCAGGTCTGGAGACTGGCTAGGCCACTCCAGGACCTTGAGATGCTTCTTACGGAGCCTCTCCTTAGTTGCCCTGGCTGTGTGTTCCGGGTCGTTGTCATGCTGGAAGACCCAGCCACGACCTATCTTCAATGCTCTTACTGAGGGAAGGAGGTTGTTGGCCAAGATCTCGCGATACATGGCCCCATCCATCCTCCCCTCAATACGGTGCAGTCGTCCTGTCCCCTTTGCAGAAAAGCATCCCCATAAGAATGATGTTTCCACCTCCATGCTTCACGGTTGGGATGGTGTTCTTGGGGTTGTACTCATCCTTCTTCTTCCTCCAAACACGGCGAGTGGAGACCAAAAAGCTCTATTTTTGTCTCATCAGACCACATGACCTTCTCCCATTCCTCCTCTGGATCATCCAGATGGTCATTGGCAAACTTCAGACGGGCCTGGACATGCGCTGGCTTGAGCAGGGGGACCTTGCGTGCGCTGCAGGATTTTAATCCATGGCGGCGTAGTGTGTTACTAATGGTTTTCTTTGAGACTGTGGTCCCAGCTCTCTTCAGGTCTATGACCAGGTCCTGCCGTGTAGTTCTGGGCTGATCCCTCACCTTCCTCATGATCATTGATGCCCCATGAGGTGAGATCTTGCATGGAGCCCCAGACCGAGGGTGATTGACCGTCATCTTGAACTTCTTCAATTTTCTAATAATTGCGCCAACAGTTGTTGCCTTCTCACCAAGCTGCTTGCCTATTGTCCTGTAGCCCATCCCAGCCTTGTGCAGGTCTACAATTTTATCCCTGATGTCCTTACACAGCTCTGTGGTTTTGGCCATTGTGGAGAGGTTGGAGTCTGTTTGATTGAGTGTGTGGACAGGTGTCTTTTATACAGGTAACGAGTTCAAACAGGTGCAGTTAATACAGGTAATGAGTGGAGAACAGGAGGGCTTCTTAAAGAAAAACTAACAGGTCTCTGAGAGCCGGAATTCTTACTGGTTGGTAGGTGATCAAATACTTATGTCATGCAATAAAATGCAAATTAATTACTTAAAAATCATACAATGTGATTTTCTGGATTTTTGTTTTAGATTCCGTCTCTCACAGTTGAAGTGTACCTATGATAAAAATTACAGACCTCTACATGTTTTGTAAGTAGGAAAACCTACAAAATCGGCAGTGTATCAAATACTTGTTCTCCCCACTGTGTATATATATATATAGAAATAGAATCATGGAGTTGACACATCTATATTTATGTCTATCTATAGATGTGTCTAAACTCCATTGTTCTATATACAGTTAAAGTCGGAAGTTTACATACACCTTAGCCAAATTCATTTAAGTTCTGTTTTTCACAATTCCTGACATTTAATTCTAGTAAATATTCCCTGTCTTAGGTCAGTTAGGATCACCACTTTATTTTAAGAATGTGAAATGTCAGAATCATAGTAGAGAATTATTTATTTCAGCTTTTATTTCTTTCATCACATTCCCAGTCAGAAGTTTACATACACTCAATTAGTATTTGGTAGCATTGCCTTTAAATTGTTTAACTTGGGTCCAAAGTTTCGGGTAGCCTTCCACAAGCCTACCACAATAAGTCGTGGAAATTTTGGCCCATTCCTCCTGACAGAGCTGGTGTAACTGAATCATGTTTGTAGGCCTCCTTGCTTGCACATGCTTTTTCAATTCTGCCCACACATTTTCTATGGGATTGAGGTCAGGGCTTTGTGATGGCCACTCCAATACCTTGACTTTATTGTCCTTAAGCCATTTTGCCACAACTTTGAAAGTATGCTTGGGGTCATTGTCCATTTGGAAGACCCATTTGCGACCAAGCTTTAACTTCCTGACTGATGTCTTGAGATGTTGCTTCAATATATCCACATAATTTTCCTTTCTCATGTCACCATCTATTTTGTGAAGTGCACCAGTCCTTCCTGCAGCAAAGCACCCCCACAACATAATGCTGCCACCCCCGTGCTTCATGGATGGGATGTGTTCTTCAGCTTGCAAGCCTCCCCCTTTTTCCTCCAAACATAACAATGGTCATTTTGGCCAAACAGTTCTATTTTTGTTTCATCAGACCAGAGGACATTTCTCCAAAAAGTACGATCTTTGTCTCCATGTGCAGTTGCAAACCGTAGTCTGGCTGTTTTATGGCGGTTTTGGAGCAGTGGCTTCTTCCTTGCTGAGCGGCCTTTCAGGTTATGTCAATATAGGACTCATTTTACTGTGGATATAGATACTTTTGTACCTGTTTCCTCCAGCATCTTCACAAGGTCCTTTGCTGTTGTTCTGAGATTGATTTGCACTTTTCTCACCAAAGTATGTTCATCTCTAGGAGAGAGAACGCGTCTCCTTCCTGAGCGGTAATTTGTGGAGTGGTTGAAAAACGAGTTTTAATGACTCCAGCGTAAGTTTATGTAAACTTCCGACTTCAACTGTATATATTGATGTGTCTAAACTCCATGGTTCTATATAGAGAGAGGTGTATATATAACACACACACTACTTTTTAAAAGTTTTGGGTCACTTAGAAATATCCTTGTTTTTTGAAGAAAAAAAAAGCTATTTTCTTTTGTCCATTAAAATAACATCAAATTGATCAGAAATAGTGTAGACATTGTTAATGTTGTAAATTACTATTGTAGCTGGAAACTGCAGTTTTTTTTAATGGAATATCTACATAAGTGTACAGAGGCCCATTCTCAGCAACCATCAATCCTGTGTTCCAATGGCATGTTGTGTTAGCTAATCCAAGTGTATCATTTTTAAAAGGCTTATTGATCATTTAGAAAACCCATTTGCAATTATGTTAGCACAGTTGAAAACTGTTGTTCTCATTTAAAGAAGCAATAAAACTGGCCTTTTTAACTAGTTGAGTATATGGAGCATCAGATACCGTCCCCGCAGGAGGCCTTTTGGTAGGCTGTCATTGTAAATAAGTATTTGTTCTTAACTGACTTGCCTACTTAAATAAAGACACCCCCGCAAAACACCAGTCTCAACATCAACAGTGAAGAGGCGACTCTGGGATGCTGGCCTTCTAGGCAGAGTTGCAAAGAAAAAGCCATATCTCAGACTGGCCAAAAAAAAAGAAAGATTAAGATGTGCTAGAGAACACACTGAACAGAGGAATTCTGCCTAGAAGGCCAGCATCCCGGAGTCGCCTCTTCACTGTTGACGTTGAGACTGGTGTTTTACGGGTACTAATTAATGAAGCTGCCTGTTGAGGACTTGTGAGGCGTCTGTTTCTCAACCTAGACTCAACTTGTCCTCTTGCTCAGTTGTGCACCGGGGCCTCCTACTCTTTCTATTCTGGTTAGAGCCAGTTTGCGCTGTTCTGTGAAGGGAGTAGTACACAGCGTTGTACGAGATCTTCAGTGTCTACACTGTATTTCTGATCAATTTGATGTTATTTTAATGGACAAAAAAATTGCTTTTCTTTCAAAAACAAGGACATTTCTAATTGACCCAAAACTTTTGAGTGTGTGACATACACACACCAATGGATAGAACCGTTGAGTTTAGACATGCATGTATGTGTGTCTAAACTCCATGGTTATATATAATTTTATTTATTGATGTGGGTTTAGGCCTACTATCTAAACTACTCCAGGCCTTGCCAGAAGAGAGGCTGTCTATCTCTGATCTCAAGACTGACCCATGGTTCAGTCAGACCTTCACACCCTTAGCCTCTAACAACAAACTACTACGCTCTGACAGACTACTACTACACAGGAACAACAGGTGTGTTATTTTATAACTGTTATTGTTTGTGTGTGTGTAGTGGTGTTTGTGTCTAATGTTGCTACCTAGCGCATTAGGCCAGTCACTGAACGGTTGCTAGTTCGAATCCCAGAGCAAACAATGTGTAGAATTTGCCGATGTGCCCTTGAGCAAGACACTTAACCCTAATTTCTCCAGGGTCGCCGTTGACAGTGGCAGACCCTGGCTGTGACCACACTCTCCGAGGGTGTCTCAGGGGGAGTTGGGAGCAGTGGATTAATGGGGTGTGTGTGTGTGTGTAGTGATAGGGTGCAGTTCTCCAGCTCCCAGCCAGACCCAGCGCTCGGTGTTTGGGAGGGAAGTGTGTGTGTCGGAGTGCCAGACCAGGTCAGCTTCTCTCAGCCGGCCAGACCAGACAACATGCTGCTGGGGAGTCAACTAATGGGCACGCCTGGAGCCAGCCAGGTACCACACACACACTGTATACGAACACACTAGTGTTGCACGGTATACTGAACTTTGGTACTTTTTATATTCTAGAACATGGAAAAACAGTTCTGTACTAGAATTTAGATACTTCTGTCAAAATGTCTCACGTCGTATATAGTGATTGAGAGGATCACATTTAGTTTGTCACATGCACCGACTACAACAACTGTAGACCTTACCATGAAATACTTACAAGCCCTTAACCAACAATGCAGTTCAAGAAATAGAGTTAAGAAAATATTTCCCAAATAAACTAAAGTAAAAAATTTCATAAAATAACAATAATGAGGCTATATAGAGGGGGTACCAGTACTGAGTCAATGTGCGGCGGTACAGGTTAGTCGAGGTAATTGTTTGTTTAGGTTGGGGTAAAGTGACTGCATAGATAATATACAGCGAGTAGCAGCAGTGTAAAAACAAAGGGGGGGTTTCAATGTAAATAGTCCGGGTGACCGTTTTATTAATTGTTCAGCAGTCTTATGGCTTGGGGGTAGAAGCTGTGAAGGAGCCTTTTGGAACTGGACTTGGCGCGCCAGGTACCGCTTGCCGTGCGGCAGCAGAGAGAACAGGCTGTAACTTGACATTCAAGTTTGACATTCAAGTAATGTCAAAGGTAATGATATTGAACTTCCAACTTCCAATTCATTTGACTTTGATAAAAACAATCTGTTTCCCTTCATTTGGAATAAGCAATCTCTTCTTTTATAAAAGTGCCGCTGTCCCACTAGAGTCAAAAATGCACCTTGACTAACCGGTGCCCCCTATATATTGCCTCTATTGTTATTTTACTGCTGCTCTTTAATTCTTTGCTACTTTTATTTATTTATTTTTCTTAACTGTTGGTTAAGGGCTTTCACTGTTATATTTGGTGCTTGTGACAAATTACTTTTTATTTTTAAGACTCATTCACACACTGTCAGTTCGGGGCTCGAGCAAAGATGAGCTTGACTGGTAGAGACGTGAGTCAGGGGGGAGAAAGGTAATTAATAACATTTTTGATGACAATCAGCTTTGAAATCAGCAATATTTTGTGTTATGATACACACGGTATCACAAACAAGGTACTAGGGTATGTGAATTGATGTTAGCGTCAGCTGTATACTAGCAAGGGAAGTTAGCCCACAAAGCTGGAAGCTACAGGTGTCTTCTTGCATTGTAAAGTGTTGTAGCACTAATGTAACAGAAATTAACAGTTTAACATGTCTACGTGCATTATTGAAATGTGTTAACTTCTGTGCAGCATGAGTGGAGATGAAGCCCAGACTCCCAGTGAGTTCAGTGGTTCCTCAGGACAGACTAGAGCCAGTATGAGAGGGGAGCTAACATAATACGGTCCAGACTCCCAGTGGTTCCTCAGGACAGACAAGAGCCAGTATGAGAGGGGAGCTAACATGATACGGCCCAAGACTCCAAGTGACTTCAGTGGTTCCTCATGACAGGCTAGAGCTAGCGGAGTAGGCACGGCGCTCTGGCATTTTAAGGAGACATGGGCTGTGTTGAAAGACAGACTTGATCCTCGATCAGGGGAGATGTGAAGCACATTTTGACAGAGGTACCAAAAGTAACACGGCACTCCTAGTGGCCGGGGCAAACTTAAATCTGTTTTACCTAATTTCTACCAGCATATCACATGTGCAACCAGAGGGAAAAAAACTAGACCAATTTTACTCCAAACACAGAGAAGCGTACAAAACTCCCTCGCCCTCCATTTGGCAAATCTGACCATAATTCTATCCTCCGGTTTCCTGCTTGCGAGTAAAAACGAAAGCAGGAAGTACCAGTGACTCGCTCAATACGGAAGTGATCAGATGACGCGGATAGTACTTTACAGGACTGTTTTGCTAGCACAGACTGGAATATGTTCTGGGATTCATCTAATGACATTGAGGTGTATACCACCTCAGTCACCGGCTTTATCAATAAGTGCATCGATGACATCCCTACAGTGACCGTACGTACATTTCCCAACCAGAAGTGATGGATTACAGGCAACACCCACACCGAGCTAAAGGCTAGAGATTCCGCTTTCAAGGAGCGGGACACTAATCTGGGCGCTCATAAGAAATCCCGCTATGCCCTCAGACGAGCCATCAAACAGGAAAATTGTCAATACAGGACTAAAATTGAATCGTACTACACCGGCTCTGACACTCGTCGGATGTGGCAGGGCTTAAACTTTTACGGACTACAAAGGGAAACTCAGCCGTGAGCTGCCCAGTGACGAGAGTCTACCAGATGAGCTAAATGCCTTTTATGCTCGCTTTTAGGCAAGAAACACTTAAGCATGCATGAGCGCACCAGCTGTTCCGGATGACTGTGATCACGGTCTCCGTAGCCGATGTGAGCAAGACCTTTTTAAACAGGCCAACATTCACAAAGCCGCTGGGCCAGACGGATTACCAGGACGTGCACTCAAAGCATGCGCTGACCACCTGGAAAGTGTTTTCACTGACATTTTCAACCTGTCCCTGACCGAGTCTGTAATACCTATATGTTTCAAGCAGACCACCATAGTCCCTGGGCCCAAGAAAACGAAGGTAACCTACCTAAATGATTACCGCCCCGTAGCACTCATGTCGGTAGCCATGAAGTGCTTTGAAAGGCTTGTCATGGCTTGTATCAACACCATCATCCCACAAACCCTAGACCCACTCCAGTTTGCATACCACCCCAACAGATCCACAGATGACGCAATCTCAATCGCACTCCACACTGCCCTTTCCCACCTGGAAAAAAGGAACACCTATGTGAGAATGCTGTTCATTGACTACAGTTCAGCACCCACAAAGCTCATCTCTAAGCTAAAGACCCTGGGACTTAACATGAAATCATTTGTGTGTTATGTTCCGGTATTATTGCTGGTTTTCTATATAGATTTAAAAAATTTACGTATCTCCTTGTCTCTCTCTCTCTCGTGTGTGTGTGTAGACCCCGTGGCAGCGGCTGGTTCGGAGGATGACGAGGTTCTTTACGACTCTGGACTCTACCGCTTCCTGCTCCGCTCTGAGGGACACCTGTATCGACCTGGGCCACACCTTCAAACACACCTGCACCAACCAGGTACACACACACCCCTTCAGACATACCTGCACCAACCATTTTTACATTACACACCAGGTACACACACACACACACCTTTTTAAAGACACCTGCACCAACCAGGTACTCACCCACTTTCAAATACACCTGCACCAAATACTAGTTTTGTCTGACTCGGCACAACTCTAAATTTAAAAAAATTGTTGGTAGCATTGGTGCTCCCAATTCACAGAAGTTATGAAAACAATAAGAGTTCGGAGCACCATAACATATGAGGGATTTAGCCTATATTGATTCTAGCTACTTTTGAAACATCTGCCCTAGAAATGAATATGTAACTCTGTAAAGACATGTTTTATAAACTCTAAAATGTTGGTTTATGAATGTAAAATGCGTCCTGCCAATGGAGATGCATCCAACTGCAGTGCCAATTTGCAATAGGAAAAAAAATGTAGAGCCGGTAATATGGGTTACAACTGCGAGTGTAGCGAAATGCTTGTGCTTCTAGTTCCTTATGTCCAGCAATATCTGACATGTAATCTAACAATTCCACATCAACTACCTAATACACACAAACAAGTAAATTCATGTAATGGATGAACAATGACAGAGCAGCATAGGCAAGATGCAATAGAAGGTATAAAGTATATACATATGAGATGAGTAATGCATGATATGAAAACATTATTAAAGTGACTAGTGATCCATTTATTAAAGTGGCCAATGATTCGAGTCAGTATGTAGGCAGCAGCCTCTGTGTTAGTGATGGCTGTTTAACTTCTCTGGGATATGTGGGACAGTAGCGCCCCACCTAACCAACAGCCAGTGAAATTGCAGGGCGCCAAATTCAAAACAACAGAAATCTTATAATTAAAATTCCTCAAACATACAGTGAGGGAAAAAAGTATTTGATCCCCTGCTGATTTTGTACGTTTGCCCACTGACAAAGAAATGATCAGTCTATAATTTTAATGGTAGGTTTATTTGAACAGTGAGAGACAGAATAACAACAAAAAAATCCAGAAAAACGCATGTCAAAAACGTTATAAATTGATTTGCATTTTAATGAGGGAAATAAGTATTTGACCCCCTCTCAATCAGAAAGATTTCTGGCTCCCAGGTGTCTTTCATACAGGTAACGAGCTGAGATTAGGAGCACACTCTTAAAGGGAGTGCTCCTAATCTCAGTTTCTTACCTGTATAAAAGACACCTGTCCACAGAAGCAATCAATCAATCAGATTCCAAACTCTCCACCATGGCCAAGACCAAAGAGCTCTCCAAGGATGTCAGGGACAAGATTGTAGATCTACACAAGGCTGGAATGGGCTACAAGACCATTGCCAAGCAGCTTGGTGAGAAGGTGACAACAGTTGGTGCGATTATTCGCAAATGGAAGAAACACAAAAGAACTGTCAAACTCCCTTGGCCTAGGGCTCCATGCAAGATCTCACCTCGTGGAGTTGCAATGATCATGAGAATGGTGAGGAATCAGCCCAGAACTACACAGGAGGATCTTGTCAATGATCTCAAGGCAGCTGGGACCATAGTCACCAAGAAAACAATTGGTAACACACTACGCCGTGAAGGACTGAAATCCTGCAGCGCCCGCAAGGTCCCCCTGCTCAAGAAAGCACATATACATGCCCGTCTGAAGTTTGCCGATGAACATCTGAATGATTCAGAGGACAACTGGGTGAACATGTTGTGGTCAGATGAGACCAAAATGGAGTTCTTTGGCATCAACTCAACTTGCCGTGTTTGGAGGAGGAGGAATGCTGCCTATGACCCCAAGAAACCATCCCCACCGTCAAACATGGCGGTGGAAACATTATGCTTTGGGGGTGTTTTTCTGCTAAGGGGACAGGACAACTTCACCGCATCAAAGGGACGATGGACGGGGCCATGTACCGTCAAATCTTGGGTGAAAACCTCCTTCCCTCAGCCAGGGTATTGAAAATGGGTCGTGGATGGGTATTCCAGCATGACAATGACCCAAAACACACGGCCAAGGCAACAAAGGAGTGGCTCAAGAAAAAGCACATTAAGGTCCTGGAGTGGCCTAGCCAGTCTCCAGACCTTAATCCCATAGAAAATCTGTGGAGGGAGCTGAAGGTTCGAGTTGCCAAACGTCAGTCTCGAAACCTTAATGACTTGAAGAAGATCTGCAAAGAGGAGTGGGACAAAATCTCTCCTGAGATGTGTGCAAACCTGGTGGCCAACTACAAGAAACATCTGACCTCTGTGATTGCCAACAAGGGTTTTGCCACCAAGTACTAAGTCATGTTTTGCAGAGGGGTCAAATACTTATTTCCCTCATTAAAATGCAAATAAATTTATAAAATTTTTGACATGCGTTTTTCTGGATTTTTTTGTTGATATTCTGTCTCTCACTGTTCAAATAAACCTACCATTAAAATTACAGACTGATAATTTCTTTGTCAGTGGGCAAACGTACAAAATCAGCAGGGGATCAAATACTTTTTTCCCTCACTGTACAAGTATTAAGTACACCATTTTAAAGATAAACTTCTCGTTAATCCAGCCACAGTGTCTGATTTCAAAAAGGATTTACGGCGAAAGCACACCTTGCGATTATGTTAGCTCAGTACATAGCAACAGAAAAACAGCCATTTTTCCAGCCAAAGAGAGGAGTCACAAAAAGCAGAAATGGTTAAAATGATTCACTAACCTTTGATTTTCATCAGATGACACTCATAGGACTTCATGTTACACAATACATGTATGTTTTGTTCAGTAAAGTTCATATCTATATCCAAAAATCTGAGTTTAGGCGGGACGCTACTGTCTCACTTGGCCAAAAACCAGAGAAAATGCAACGTGCCAAATTCAAATAAATTACTATAAAAATCTAATTTTCATTAAATCACACATGAAAGACACCAAATTAAAGGTACACTGGTTGTGAATCCAGCCAACGTGTCAGAATTTAAATAGGCTTTTTGGTGAAAGCAAACAATGCTACACTGCTCAAAAAAATAAAGGGAACACTAACACATCCTAGATCTGAATGAATGAAATATTCTTATTAAATACTTTTTTCTTTACGTAGTTGAATGTGCTGACAACAAAATCACACAAAAATTATCAATGGAAATCAAATTTATCAACCCATGGAGATCTGGATTTGGAGTCACACTCAAAATTAAAGTGGAAAACCACACTACAGGCTGATCCAACTTTGATGTAATGTCCTTAAAACAAGTCAAAATGAGGCTCAGTAGTGTGTGTGGCCTCCACTTGCCTGTATGACCTCCCTACAACGCCTGGGCATGCTCCTGATGAGGTGGCAGATGGTCTCCTGAGGGATCTCCTCCCAGACCTGGACTAAAGCATCCGCCAACTCATGGACAGTCTGTGGTGCAACGTGGCGTTGGTGGATGGAGCGAGACATGATGTCCCAGATGTGCTCAATTGGATTCAGGTCTGGGGAACAGGCGGGCCAGTCCATAGCATCAATGCCTTCCTCTTGCAGGAACTGCTGACACACTCCAGCCACATGAGGTCTAGCATTGTCTTGCATTAGGAGGAACCCAGGGCCAACCGCACCAGCATATGGTCTCACAAGGGGTCTGAGGACCTCATCTCGGTACCTAATGGCAGTCAGGCTACCTCTGGCGAGCACATGGAGGGCTGTGCGGCCCCCCAAAGAAATGCCACCCCACACCATGACTGACCCACCGCCAAACCGGTCATGCTGGAGGATGTTGCAGGCAGCAGAACGTTCTCCACGGCGTCTCCAGACTCTGTCACATGTGCTCAGTGTGAACCTGCTTTCATCTGTGAGGAGCACAGGGCGCCAGTGGTGAATTTGCCAATCTTGGTGTTCTCTGGCAAATGCCAAACGTCCTGCACGGTGTTGGCCTGTAAGCACAACCCCCACCTGTGGACGTCGGGCCCTCATACCACCCTCATGGAGTCTGTTTCTGACCGTTTGAGCAGACACATGCACATTTGTGGCCTGCTGGAGGTCATTTTGCAGGGCTCTGGCAGTGCTCCTCCTGCTCCTCCTTGCACAAATGCGGAGGTAGCGGTCCTGCTGCTTAGTTGTTGCCCTCCTCCACGTCTCCTGATGTACTGGCCTGTCTCCTGGTAGCGCCTCCATGCTCTGGACACTACGCTGACAGACACAGCAAACCTTCTTGCCACAGCTCGCATTGATGTGCCATCCTGGATGAGCTGCACTACCTGAGCCACTTGTGTGGGTTGTAGACTCCGTCTCATGCTACCACTAGAGTGAAAGCACCGCCAGCATTCTAAAGTGACCAAAACATCAGCCAGGAAGCATAGGAACTGAGAAGTGGTCTGTGGTCACCACCTGCAGAACCACTCCTTTATTGGGGGTGTCTTGCTAATTGCCTATAATTTCCACCTGTTGTCTATTCCATTTGCACAACAGCATGTGAAATGTATAGTCAATCAGTGTTGCTTCCTGAGTGGACAGTTTGATTTCACAGAAGTGTGATTGACTTGGAGTTACATTGTGTTTAAGTGTTCCCTTTATTTTTTTGAGCAGTGTATGATAGAGTCTAAGACCATACTGAAGCGTTTCGTATACATTATTTGTCTTCAGGAAGGCAGTTAGTTACTCCGCAACAGCTTTTTAAAAAAATTAATGAGGGGAATGGGACATTCGATATAGGTGTTTAAAAAATATATATATTTAATGTTTTTTCAACAAACAAACAAAAATCGGCTCAACGTTTGTATTTTTCAGGAGAGGCTTTATTACTGCCACTTTTAGTGAGTTTGGTACACATCCGGAGAGTAGGGAGCCTTTTATGTTCAACCAGGGCTGTCCACGACAAAAATATATATATTTGTCAACGGAGTGTCATCCTTTTCTTTCGAGCAATCGAAATCCCTAATTTGTTTAGGAAAAACATTCCCTCTACCCTTGCTCTCTTCATTGGAAACATGTAAGAATCACATGCATGTGCCCAATAGGGCCGGACCTATAGCCTATCGTAATCACATCAATAAATTGGTTATAACAAACTCCAAACCCAGTAACATGGTACAGCAAAATGGATGTGGAGGACGTGAAAAAGAAACTTGAAACGGGCAAATGTTTACTGGTTGCTCAGGAGGAAGTCAGATCTGTGGAAGATATTGGACTTAGTTGTGGAAACTACTGGAGATCCAGACAAAGGAGGGTATAGGAGCAGGCATTGTGTGAGTATTGTGTGCCAAACAGTTGCTGTTAGATTACAATATTATATTTTTTTCTAACAATTTAGAACTGTTAACAACAAGTGTACCAGATAGTCTGTTCTAATGAAAAAAAGGAGTATATAAAGCCTTTATTACAGCAGATTAAAAACGGTTGCATGCATTTGTGAATTGCGTTTTATTTATTGTTTAGGCTAATTGTTCAAAGCTCCCTTTATTTAATTTCATCTAAAATACTTGATTGCATTTCAAAGCATGAATGCCTCGTATGTGCTGTGATGGCATGAACGAATGATTGATAGATACAGTAGCCTATATATTGAAATGTGGGCCTCAGTAAGTTAAGGTATTAAGACTAAACTGGATGCGCTCTTAGGCCTACAGCTCAATGGTGGTTATACAAGGCTGCTATACAGAGTCTACTAATGATAATGACCTGGTGGTTATACAAGGCTACTATACAGAGTCTACTAATGATAATGACCTGGTGGTTATACAAGGCTGCTATACAGAGTATACTAATGATAATGACCTGGTGGTTATACAAGGCTGCTATACAGAGTCTACTAATGATAATGACCTGGTGGTTATACAAGGCTGCTATACAGAGCCTACTAATGATAATGACCTGGTGGTTATACAAGGCTACTATACAGAGTCTACTAATGATAATGACCTGGTGGTTATACAAGCCTACTATACAGAGTCTACTAATGATAATGACCTGGTGGTTATACAAGGCTGTTATACAGAGTCTACTAATGATAATGACCTGGTGGTTATACAAGGCTGCTATACAGAGTCTACTAATGATAATGACCTGGTGGTTATACAAGGCTGCTATACAGAGTCTACTAATGATAATGACCTGGTGGTTATACAAGGCTGCTATACAGAGCCTACTAATGATAATGACCTGGTGGTTATACAAGGCTGCTATACAGAGTCTACTAATGATAATGACCTGGTGGTTATACAAGGCTACTATACAGAGTCTACTAATGATAATGACCTGGTGGTTATACAAGGCTGCTATACAGAGTATACTAATGATAATGACCTGGTGGTTATACAAGGCTGCTATACAGAGTCTACTAATGATAATGACCTGGTGGTTATACAAGGCTGCTATACAGAGCCTACTAATGATAATGACCTGGTGGTTATACAAGGCTACTATACAGAGTCTACTAATGATAATGACCTGGTGGTTATACAAGCCTACTATACAGAGTCTACTAATGATAATGACCTGGTGGTTATACAAGGCTGTTATACAGAGTCTACTAATGATAATGACCTGGTGGTTATACAAGGCTGCTATACAGAGTCTACTAATGGATAATGACCTGGTGGTTATACAAGGCTGCTATACAGAGTCTACTAATGATAATGACCTGGTGGTTATACAAGGCTGCTATACAGAGCCTACTAATGATAATGACCTGGTGGTTATACAAGGCTGCTATACAGAGTCTACTAATGATAATGACCTGGTGGTTATACAAGGCTGCTATACAGAGCCTACTAATGATAATGACCTGGTGGTTATACAAGGCTGCTATACAGAGCCTACTAATGATAATGACCTGGTGGTTCTATACTAAGTCTACTAATGATAATGACCTGGTGGTTCTATACTAAGTCTACTAACGATAATGACCTGGTGGTTATACAAGGCTACTATACAGAGTCTACTAATGATAATTACCTGGTGGTTATACAAGGCTGCTATACAGAGCCTACTAATGATAATGACCTGGTGGTTATACAAGGCTGCTATACAGAGTCTACTAATGATAATGACCTGGTGGTTATACAAGGCTGCTATACAGAGCCTACTAATGATAATGACCTGGTGGTTATACAAGGCTGCTATACAGAGCCTACTAATGATAATGACCTGGTGGTTCTATACTAAGTCTACTAATGATAATGACCTGGTGGTTCTATACTAAGTCTACTAATGATAATGACCTGGTGGTTATACAAGGCTGCTATACAGAGCCTACTAATGATAATGACCTGGTGGTTATACAAGGCTACTATACAGAGCCTACTAATGATAATGACCTGGTGGTTCTATACTAAGTCTACTAATGATAATGACATGGTGGTTCTATACTAAGTCTACTAATGATAATGACATGGTGGTTCTATACTAAGTCTACTAATGATAATGACCTGGTGGTTCTATACTAAGTCTACTAATGATAATGACATGGTGGTTCTATACTAAGTTGACTAATGATAATGACCTGGTGGTTCTATACTAAGTCTACTAATGATAATGACATGGTGGTTCTATACTAAGTCTACTAATGATAATGACATGGTGGTTCTATACTAAGTTGACTAATGATAATGACCTGGTGGTTCTATACTAAGTCTACTAATGATAATGACATGGTGGTTCTATACTAAGTCTACTAATGATAATGACATGGTGGTTCTATACTAAGTCTACTAATGATAATGACATGGTGGTTCTATACTAAGTTGACTAATGATAATGACCTGGTGGTTCTATACTAAGTCTATTAATGATAATGACATGGTGGTTCTATACTAAGTCTACTAATGATAATGACATGGTGGTTCTATACTAAGTTGACTAATGATAATGACCTGGTGGTTATACAAGGCTACTATACAGCGCCTACTAATGATAATGGCATTACTGATTATTATAATGATGATCATAATAATTGTAATAACAATTAGAAGGAGATCAAGAAAAAGGAAGTCACATGAGCAAGTGCTGCGTGCACATGTGACAAACAGGTGGTGGTAGATTACGATATGTTTTTTGCCCGTTTGGAACAGTGTAAACACTAAATAAGTAATACCAGGCTGTTTTAATGAAGAAGAAAAATTTGAAGCCTTTTACAGCATAGCAAAGATTAAAAACAGCCGCATCTGTGAAATTGCTCTGTCCGACATTTTGCTGTTGCATGAGGCTTGATGCTCACTGAATCAGTGGCCCCCACAATGGATTAGTCCACTGAAACAGGTGCAAATCAGATGTGTTTTGTGCCCCATTAATTATTTAGTATTTTCTTTATGCGACTGGTCGACTAAAGATATCTTGGTCGACCAACAATCGACCAGTCGACTAAATGGGGTCCGCCCTATGTTCAACATAGGAGTGCCAAGCACAGGAAGTAGCTCTTTCAGTAGTTTAGATGGAATTTAGTCCAGTAGGCAGCTGCAAGGTTTAGAGGCCGTAACTATTTTCGTGAATGTGTCGAAATACTGGATAAAACATCTTGTCTCCATTGATCCGAGGTCCTGGCAGTTCTGTGCAGAATCAGGACAACTGAGTTTTGGAGAAATACGCAGATTCAAAGAGGAGTCTGAAATTTGCTTTCTAATGATCATGATCTTTTTGTCGAAGAAGTTCATGAATTCATCACTGCTGAAGTGAAGGCCATCCTCACTTGGGAAATGCTGCTTTTTAGTTAGCTTTGAGACTGTCAAAAATACATTAAAAAAAATATATACAGTGGGGCAAAAAAGTATTTAGTCAGCCACCAATTGTGCAAGTTCTCCCACTTAAAAAGATGAGAGAGGCCTGTAATTTTCATCATAGGTACACTTCAACTATGACAGACAAAATGAGGGAAAAAATCCAGAAAATCACATTGTAGGATTTTTAATTAATTAATTTGCAAATTATGGTGGAAAATAAGTATTTGGTCAATAACAAAAGTTTATCTCAATACTTTGTTATATACCCTTTGTTGGCAATGACAGAGGTCAAACGTTTTCTGTAAGTCTTCACAAGGTTTTCACACACTGTTGCTGGTATTTTGGCCCATTCCTCCATGCAAACCTCCTCTAGAGCAGTGATGTTTTGGGGCTGTTGCTGGGCAACACGGACTTTCAACTCCCTCCAAAGATTTTCTATGGGGTTGAGATCTGGAGACTGGCTAGGCCACTCCAGGACCTTGAAATGCTTCTTACGAAGCCACTCCTTCGTTGCCCGGGCGGTGTGTTTGGGATCATTGTCATGCTGAAAGACCCAGCCACGTTTCATCTTAAATGCCCTTGCTGTATGAAGGAGGTTTTCACTCAAAATCTCACGATACATGGCCCCATTCATTCTTTCCTTTACACGGATCAGTCGTCCTGGTCCCTTTGCAGAAAAACAGCCCCAAAGCATGATGTTTCCACCCCCATGCTTCACAGTAGGTATGGTGTTCTTTGGATGCAACTTAGCATTCTTTGTCCTCCAAACACGACGAGTTGAGTTTTTACCAAAAAGTTCTATTTTGGTTTCATCTGACCATATGACATTCTCCCAATCTTCTTCTGGATCATCCAATTGCTCTCTAGCAAACTTCAGACGGGTCTGGACATGTACTGGCTTAAGCAGGGGGACACGTCTGGCACTGCAGGATTTGAGTCCCTGGCGGCGTAATGTGTTACTGATGGTAGGCTTTGTTACTTTGGTCCCAGCTCTCTGCAGGTCATTCACTAGGTCCCCCCGTGTGGTTCTGGGATTTTTGCTCACCATTCTTGTGATCATTTTGACCCCACGGGGTGAGATCTTGCGTGGAGCCCCAATTCGAGGGGGATTATCAGTGGTCTTATATGTCTTCCATTTCCTAATAATTGCTCCCACAGTTGATTTCTTCAAACCAAGCTGCTTACCTATTGCAGATTCAGTCTTCCCAGCCTGGTGCAGGTCTACAATTTTGTTTCTGGTGTCCTTTGACAGCTCTTTGGTCTTGGCCATAGTGGAGTTTGGAGTGTGACTGTTTGAGGTTGTGGACAGGTGTCTTTTATACTGATAACAAGTTCAAACAGGTGCCATTAATACAGGTAATGAGTGGAGGACAGAGGAGCCTCTTAAAGAAGAAGTTACAGGTCTGTGAGAGCCAGAAATCTTGCTTGTTTGTAGGTGACCAAATACTTATTTTCCACCATAATTTGCAAATAAATTCATAAAAAATCCTACAATGTGATTTTCTGGAATTTTTTTTCTCATTTTGTCTGTCATAGTTGAAGTGTACCTATGATGAAAATTACAGGCCTCTCTCATCTTTTTAAGTGGGAGAACTTGCACAATTGGTGGCTGACTAAATACTTTTTTGCCCCACTGTATATGTTATATATGTCTGAAAAGTAGGCTGATCGAGCAGCAGTGAGGGCAATTCAACATTGAACGCAAAGCTTGTTTTTACATTTTATTTAATCTTTTTTTAACTAGGCAAGTCAGTTAAGAACAAATTCTTATTTACAATGACGGCCTACCAAAAGGCTTCTTGCTGGGGCTGGGATTAAAAATATAGGACAAAACACATCACGACAAGATAGACACCACAACACTACATAAAGAGAGACCTAAGACCACAACAAAGCATGGCAGCACCACATGACAACACAGCATGGTAGCGTTACAAACATGACAACAACATGGTAGCAACATGGCAGCAGCACAACATTGTAACAACACAAAACATGGTACAAACATTATTGGGCACAGACAACAGCACAAAGGGCAAGAAGGTAGAGACAACAATACATCCCACAAAGCAGCCACAATCGTCAGTAAGAGTGTCTTTGAGTCTTTGAATGAAGAGATGGAGATAAAAGCTTGTCGCTTAACTGACCTGACTTTTAGTTTTCCTGAGCGTCTACTATAAAAAACAAAAACATAATTCCTAATGTTTGATATCCCTGCGCTCTCGCATGACTCCATTAAACAGGCAGAATAACTAGCTAAATTATTCCAAATGTTGTGACAGTGATTTAAAGATGCATTATGCAGAAATCACTTCACCATTTTCTGGTTGCAAGTTCATATCCCACCAGTTATGACATGTCGTCCATGTGGCCCCGCCCTAGTTCATATCCCACCAGTTATATGACATGTCGTCCATATGGCCCCGCCCTAGTTCATATCCCACCAGTTATGACATGTCGGCCATCTGGCCCCGCCCTAGTTCATATCCCACCAGTTATGACATGTCGTCCATGTGTCCCCGCCCTAGTTCATATCCCACCAGTTATGACATGTCGTCCATGTGGCCCCGCCCTAGTTCATATCCCACCAGTTATGACATGTCGTCCATGTGGCCCCGCCCTAGTTCATATCCCACCAGTTATATGACATGTCGTCCATATGGCCCCGCCCTAGTTCATATCCCACCAGTTATGACATGTCGGCCATCTGGCCCCGCCCTAGTTCATATCCCACCAGTTATGACATGTCGTCCATGTGTCCCCGCCCTAGTTCATATCCCACCAGTTATGACATGTCGTCCATGTGGCCCCGCCCTAGTTCATATCCCATCCGTTATGACATGTCGTCCATGTGGCCCCGCCCTAGTTCATATCCCACCAGTTATGAGACATGTCGTCCATGTGGCCCCGCCCTAGTTCATATCCCACCAGTTATATGACATGTCGGCCATGTGGCCCCGCCCTAGTTCATATCCCACCAGTTATATGACATGTCGTCCATCTGGCCCCGCCCTAGTTCATATCCCACCAGTTATATGACATGTCGTCCATGTGGCCCCGCCCTAGTTCATATCCCACCAGTTATATGACATGTCGTCCATGTGGCCCCGCCCTAGTTCATATCCCACCAGTTATATGACATGTCGGCCATCTGGCCCCGCCCTAGTTCATATCCCACCAGTTATATGACATGTCGGCCATCTGGCCCCGCCCTAGTTCATATCCCACCAGTTATATGACATGTCGTCCATCTGGCCCCGCCCTAGTTCATATCCCACCAGTTATATGACATGTCGGCCATCTGGCCCCGCCCTAGTTCATATCCCACCAGTTATATGACATGTCGGCCATCTGGCCCCGCTCTAGTTCATATCCCACCAGTTATATGACATGTCGGCCATCTGGCCCCGCCCTAGTTCATATCCCACCAGTTATATGACATGTCGTCCATGTGGCCCCGCCCTAGTTCATATCCCACCAGTTATATGACATGTCGGCCATCTGGCCCCGCCCTAGTTCATATCCCACCAGTTATATGACATGTCGGCCATCTGGCCCCGCCCTAGTTCATATCCCACCAGTTATATGACATGTCGGCCATCTGGCCCCGCCCTAGTTCATATCCCACCAGTTATATGACATGTCGGCCATCTGGCCCCGCCCTAGTTCATATCCCACCAGTTATATGACATGTCGGCCATCTGGCCCCGCCCTAGTTCATATCCCACCAGTTATATGACATGTCGGCCATCTGGCCCCGCCCTAGTTCATATCCCACCAGTTATATGACATGTCGGCCATGTGGCCCCGCCCTAGTTCATATCCCACCAGTTACACACACATCTTATCTAACCAGGTGCACACCCCTTTAACCCCTATTGCGTGTCTGTGTTTCCCAGGTAACGGTCAGTACTCTGGATAGACGGAACCATAAGTTGATATTTAAGGTTCATCTGATGGAACTGGACGAGAGAGTTTTACTGGACTTCAGACTATCCAAGGTAGGGGATACGGACGTGTGTGTGTAATACAACTGTGAATGTACTCAGTTGACTATATCTGCCCATCTTTGCAGTATCCTGCATCACTTCATGGATACTGATGGTGTGTGTGTTACAGGGCGATGGTCTGGAGTTTAAGCGTCTCTTCCTGAAGATCAAACAGAAGCTAAGTGACATCATCAGCACCCAGAGAATACCACTTCCTGTCACATGATCAGCTGCCATCTACGTCATGGAACACACACCAGAAGATATCAGGCGGTGTGCGGTGTTTTACTATCCTCATGCGTACCGGAAATCCCCAAAAGTCCCCACCAGGAGAGTAAAACAAGGAAAATTCTCCTTTCCCAGGTCCCCATGAGGATATACCATTTTAAGCTAAGGTAAAATGATTTTGAATTAAATAGATTTCAGGTCCCCACAAGGATAGTAACACATATGGTGTGTGTGTGTGTAGTTGCAGTAGCTGCCACAGCTGGGACCATAAACAGAAAATTATCCTCACCGACCATACTAATCACTTATCACAGGCATTCTGCTGAAATGATTCAAATGATTCATTATGATAAGTAGCCTTTACTAGAGAAATGTCAATTTTGAAATGAAAGAGGTGTGCTAATAGTCAATGGGACAATTGATAACTACTACCATCAAACTAGTAGTAGTTTAAAGGAGAATTTAAAACAAATGGTGGAGCACAATGTTATAAACGTATCTGTACTCTATTATTATCACATCAATTCAGGAAATGTCTCTCGGTATAGGTCTGTCTCTCTCGATATAGGTCTGTCTCTCTCGGTATAGGTCTCTGTCTGTCTCGTGTTGGTGTGTAACCCTTATTGTGTATCAAATAAAATAAGTTGTGATAAGAACTGTACTTTATTTCAACCTGGAAGGCAGAACAGACAGGTGCTTAGGCTGCATTCACACCATCTCCTATATTTGTAAATACCAGCATATGACTTGGAAAAATACACTTGCACGCCCTTCCAACTGGTAATTACTAGTGGGAAACTCGTCTATCATCTCTGAGCTTCGACTTCTCCCACATGCTGAACTCTGACATCACATACTAAGGAAATTACCTTGATTACACATTTTTGGAAGTTAAATGCAATAGCATAACATTATTTATGAAAAATGATCTATTAGTATGGTATTTGAACACTATAATGTTTTTGAGCATGATAGCTGTACTTTTTATACAAATTGTATTTGCTGAGTTTCCCACTTGTTATGAACGCAGCATTATCCAGTATGTATGGATGTGTGTGATCTTCAGCCCGTTGCCATGACTGTGATGGTGACGTTGACAGGTTCGTTGTCCTCAGCGGGTAGAGGAGGTGAGACGGGGGAGGCTGCCCTAGGAGAGGACATGGATGGACCTAGAGAAGAGATGATTCATTTATCATAGAACTGATTGGATTTATTAACATGTTAAAGATCCAGTATATAACTTTTTGGGTGACGTGACCAAAATTCATATAGAAATGTGAGTTATAGATCTGTCATTCTCATTGTAAGCAAGTCTTAGAAGAGGTAGATCTGTTCTATGTGCTCAATATGCTTTTCTTAAATTTGGTTTTGTCTTAGTTTGTGTTTTGTACACCAGCTTCAAACAATATTTTAGGTTATTGAAAAGATATTTCACAGCGGTTTGGGTATACAATGATATGCTCTGGATTAGAGCATCTGCTAAATGGCTACAATGTAAATATTCTACACTTGTTTTGTCTCAAACTGAAATTAGACAAACAGAATTGTGGCAACCAATCACGGAGCGATTACTACTTTAATGACATGGGCCTGGTGGGAGATTACGTCTCATTATGTTAATGAGACATTAGGGTACCTGGGATAGGGGAGGGGCACTGTTCTGTAGCTCCTCCTTCTCCGTCAACTCCTCCCATCACCTCATCATCAGGGAGGTTGATGTTCTCCCTGGACCGGCTGTGCTGCCTACACACACACACATTATACACACATTTTATATATATATATATACACACACACATATTATGCACACATTATGTATATATACACATACTATATACAAATGATACCGACATTATATATATATATATATATACACACGTATTATATACACATATATATTTATAAACTCAGCAAAAAAATAAACGACCCTGTCTGTCAAAGATCATTTGTAAAAATCCAAATAACTTCACAGATCTTCATTGTAAAGGGTTTAAACACTTCCCCATGCTTGTTCAATGAGCCATAAACAATTAGTGAACATGCACCTGTGGAACGGTCGTTAAGACACTAACAGCTTACAGACGGTAGGCAATTAAGGTCACAGTTATGAAAACTTAGGACACTAAAGAGGCCTTTCAACTGACTGAAAAACACCAAAAGAAAGATGCCCAGGGTCCCTGCTCATCTGCGTGAATGTGCCTTAGGAATGCTGCAAGGAGGCATGAGGACAGCAGATGTGGCCAGGGCAATAAATTGCAACATCTGTACTGTGAGACGCCTAAGACAGCGCTACAGGGAGACAGGGCGGACAGCTGATCGTCATCGCAGTGTCAGACCACGTGTAACAACACCTGCACAGAATCGGTACATCCGAACATCACACCTGCGGGACAGGAACAGGATGGCAACAACAACTGCCCCAGTTACACCAGGAACGCACAATTCCTCCAGTGCTCAGACTGTCCGCAATAGGCTGAGAGAGGCTGGACTGAGGGCTTGTAGGCCTGTTGTAAGGCAGGTCCTCACCAGACATCACCGGCAACAACGTCCCCAATGGGCACAAACCCACCGTCGTTGGACCAGACAGGACTGGCAAAAAGTGCTCCTCACTGACAAGTCGCGGTTTTGTCTCACCAGGGGTGATGGGCAGATTCGTGTTTATCGTCGAAGTAATGAGCGTTACACCGAGGCCTGTACTCTGGAGCGGAATCGATTTGGAGGTGGAGGGTCCGTCATGGTCTGGGGCGGTGTGTCACAGCATCATCGCACTGAGCTTGTTGTCATTGCAGACCATCTCAATGCTGTGCGTTACAGGGAAGACATCCTCCTCCCTCATGTGGTACCCTTCCTGCAGGCTCATCCTGACATGACCCTCCAGCGTGACAATGCCACCAGCCGTACTGCTCGTTCTGTGCGTGATTTCCTGCAAGACAGTAATGTCCGTGTTCTGCCATGGCCAGCGAAGAGCCCGGATCTCAATCCCATTGAGCACCTCTGGGACCTGTTGGATCGGAGGGTGAGGGCTAGGGCCATTCCTCCCAGAAATGTCCGGGAACTTGCAGATGCCTTGGTGGAAGAGTGGGGTAACATCTCACAGCAAGAACTGGCAAATCTGGTGCAGTCCATGAGGAGGAGATGCACTGCAGTACTTAATGCAGCTGGTGGCCACACCAGATACTGACTGTTACTTTTGATTTTAACCCCCCACCCCCCCTTTGTTCAGGGACACATTTTTCCATTTTTGTTAGTCTCATGTCTGTGGAACTTGTTCAGTTTATGTCTCAGTTGTTGAATCTTGTTATGTTCATACAAATATTTACACATGTTAAGTTTGCTGAAAATAAACGTAGTTGACAGTGAGAGGACGTTTCTTTTTTTGCTGAGTTTATATACACACACATATTATATACACATACACAAATTTTATATATATATATATATATATATATATATATATATACACACAGACACATATACACACATTTTATATATATATATATATATATACACACACACAGTGCATTTGGAAAGTACTGTATTCAGAGCTCTTGACTTTTTCCACATTCTGTTACGTTACAGCCGTATTCTAAAATGTGTTTTTCCTCATCAATCTACACACAATATCCTACAATGACAAAACAAAAACAGATTTTTTGAAATTTTTGCAAATGTACTAAAAATAAGAAACTGATATCACATTTAGTATTCAGATCCTTTTCTCAGTACTTTGTTCTCAGTACTACTATTCTCAGATCTCCCCAGAGATGTTCGTTTGGGTTCAAGTCCGGGCTCTGGCTGTGTCACTCAAGGACATTGAGACTTGTCCCGAAGCCACTCCTGCGTTGTCTTGTCTGTGTGCTTAGGGTCTTTATCCTGTTGGAAGGTGAACCTTCACTCCGCTCTGGAGCAGGTTTTCATCAAGGATCTCTGTACTTTGCTCCGTTCATGTTTCCCTCGATCCTGACTAGTCTCCTAGTCCCTACTGCTGAAAAACATCCCCATAGCATGATGCTGCCACCACCATGCTTCACAGTAGGGATGGTGCCAGGTTTTCTCCAGACGAGACGCTTGGCATTCAGGCCAAAGAGCTCATTATTGGTTTCATCAGACCACATGTTTCTCATGGTCTGAGAGTCCTTTAGGTGCCTTTTGGCAAACTCAAAGCGGGCTGTCAGGTGCTTTTTACTGAGGAGTGGCTTCCGTCTGGCCACTCTACCATAAAGGCCTGATTGGTTGAGTGCTGCAGAGATGGTTGTCCTTCTGGAAGGTTCTCCCATCTCCACAGAGGAACTCTGGAACTCTGTCAGAGAGACTATCAGGTTCTTGGTCACCTCCCTGACCACCTCCCTCCCTCTCCAAATTGCTCAGTTTGGCTGGGCGGCCAGCTCAAAGAAGAGTGTTGGTGGTTCCAAACTTCTTCTTCTTATACACACACACATATTATATACACATTTTATATATATATTTATATATATATATCGCACACACTTTTTCAGTTCTGCCCACACATTTTCTATGGGATTGAGGTCAGGGCTTTGTGATGGCCACTCCAATACCTTGACTTTATTGTCCTTAAGCCATTTTGTTACAACTTTGGAAGTATGCTTGGGTCATTGTTCATTTGGAAGAACCATTTGCGACCAAGCTTTGACTTCCTGACTTATGTCTTGAGATGTTGCTTCAATATATCCACATCATTTTCCTTTCTCATGTCGCCATCTATTTTGTGAGGTGCACCAGTCCTTCCTGCAGCAAAGCACCCCCACAACATGATTCTGCCACCCCCGTGCTTCATGGATGGGATGGTGTTCTTCAGCCTGCAAGCCGCCCCCTTTTTCCTCCAAACATAACAATGGTCATTTTGGCCAAACAGTTCTATTTTTGTTTCATCAGACCAGAGGACATTTCTCCAAAAAGTACGATCTTTGTCCCCATGTGCAATTGCAAACCGTAGTCTGTCTTTTTTATGGAGGTTTTGGAGCAGTGGTTTCTTCCGTGCTGAGCGGCCTTTCAGGTTATGTCGACATAGGACTCGTTTTACTGTGGATATAGATACTTTTGTATACTTCTGTTTCCTCCAGCATCTTCACAAGGTCCTTTGCTGTTATTCTGGGATTGATTTGCACTTTTCGCACCAAAGTTTGTCATCTCTAGGAGACAGAACGCGTCTCCTTCCTGAGCGGTATGATGGCTGCGTGGTCCCATGGTGTTTATACTTGCGTACTATTGTTTGTACAGATGAACATGGAACCTTCAGGTGTTTGGAAATTGCTCCCAAGGATGAACCAAACTTGTGGAAGTCTACATTTCTTTTTTCTGAGGTCTTGGCTGATTTCTTTTGATTTTCCCATGATGTCAAGCAAAGAGAAACTGAGTTTGAAGGTAGGCCTTGAAATACATCCCCAGGTACACCTCCAATAGGCTAATTGACATAATTTGAGTCAATCAGAAGCTTAAAAGCCATGACATCATTTTCTGGAATTTTTCAAGCTGTTTAAAGACACAGTCAACTTAGTGTATGTAAACTTCTGACTCGCTGGAATTGTGATACAGTGAAATAATCTGTAAACAATTGTTGGAAAAAATAACTTGTGTGATGGACAAAGTAGATGTCCTAACCGACTTGCCAAAACTATAGTTTGTTAACAAGACATTTGTGGAGTGTTTCAAAAACGAGTTTTAATGACTCCAACCTAAGTGTATGTAAACTTCCGATTTCAACTGTATATACACACACACACACATACTATATACACATTATACCCACATTTTATATATATATATATATATATATATATATATATATGCACACACCCGTGTTACATACACAAATTATGTATACGCATGTTTTACACATGGCCTGTAGGACTCCATACTCACATTCCAAACAGCATGTCATGGAGTCCTGTTTAGAGACAGGAGAGTTAAGGTCAGATATTAAAACTGTTGTGTCCTGATAACTCCTGGTCAGGGTCAGATTAAACTGTTGTTGTTTCCTGATAACTCCTGGTCAGGGTCAGATTAAACTGTTGTATCCTGATAACTCCTGGTCAGGGTCAGATTAAACTGTTGTATCCTGATAACTCCTGGTCAGGGTCAGATTAAACTGTTGTTGATTCCTGATAACTCCTGGTCAGGGTCATATTAAACTGTTGTGTCCTGATAACTCCTGGTCAGGGTCATATTAAACTGTTGTATCCTGATAACTCCTGGTCAGGGTCAGATTAAACTGTTGTATCCTGATAACTCCTGGTCAGGGTCATATTAAACTGTTGTTGTGTCCTGATAACTCCTGGTCAGGGTCACATTAAACTGTTATATCCTGATAACTCCTGGTCAGGGTCACATTAAACTGTTATATCCTGATAACTCCTGGTCAGGGTCAAACTGGACAGTTTTATCTCAATCTCTTCAGTCAAAGACTCAATCATGGAAACTCCTGAACTGTGTCAGCTTGCTAGTCAGGGTCATAATGTATTTGTATTTATTATGGATCCCCATTAGCTGCTGGCAAGGCAGCAGCTACTCTTCCTGGGATCCAGCAAAACATTACAATACATTCACAAATGTCACTACACAATGTGTGCCCCTGGGGTCAGGGTCATCATACTAGTTATGGTCAGGTTCTTCATGGTAGTTAGGGTCAGGGTCATCATGATAGTCAGGGTCATCATGATAGCTAGGGTCAGGGTCATCATGATAGTTAGGGTCAGGGTCAGCATGCTAGTTAGGGTCAGGGTCATCATGATAGTTAGGGTCAGGGTCATCATACTAGTTAGGGTCAGGTTCTTCATGATAGTTAGGGTCAGGGTCATCATGCTAGTTAGGGTCAGGATCAGCATGCTGGTCAGGGTCATCATGTTAGACAGGGTCAGCATGCTAATTAGGGTTAGAGTTGACGTTAACTGGATGGTTAGAGTTTACATTAACTGATGGTTAGAGTTTACATTATCTGGATGGTTAGAGTTTACATTAACTGATGGTTATGGTTAGAGTTTACATGAACTGGATTGTTAGAGTTAGAGTTTACATTAACTGGATGGTTAGAGTTAGAGTTTACATTAACTGGATGGTTAGAGTTAGAGTTTACATTAACTGATGGTTAGAGTTTACATTAACTGGATTGTTAGAGTTAGAGTTTACCTTAACTGATGGTTAGAGTTAGAGTTTACATGAACTAGATGGTTAGAGTTTACATGAACTGGATGGTTAGAGTTAGAGTTTACATGAACTGGATGGTTAGGGTTAGAGTTTACATTAACTGATGGTTAGAGTTAGAGTTTACAATAACTGATGGTTAGAGTTTACATTAACTGGTTTGTTAGAGTTAGAGTTTACATTAACTGATGGTTAGAGTTAGAGTTTACATTAACTAGATGGTTAGAGTTAGAGTTTACATTAACTGGATGGTTAGAGTTTCCATTAACATTATGGTTAGATTAGAGTTTACATTAACTGGATGGTTAGGGTTAGAGTTTACATTAACTGTATGGGTAGAGTTTACATTAACTGGATGGTTAGGGTTAGAGTTTACATTAACTGGATGGTTAGAGTTTACATTAACTGAATGGTTAGAGTTTACATTAACTGGATGGATAGAGTTTACATGAACTGGATGGTTAGAGTTTCCATTAACTGGATGGTTAGAGTTTACATTATCTGCATGGTTAGGGTTAGAGTTTACAATAATTGGATGGTTATGGTTAGAGTTTACATTTACTGGATGGTTAGAGTTTACATTAATTGGATGGTTAGAGTTAGAGTTTATATTTAAAGGATGGTTAGAGTTTACATTATCTGCATGGTTAGGGTTAGAGTTTACAATAATTGGATGGTTAGGGTTAGAGTTTACGTTAACTGGATGGTTAGATTAGAGTTTACATTAACTTAATGGTTAGAGTTTACATTAACTGGATGGTTAGAGTTTACATTAGCTGGATGGTTAGAGTTTACATTAGCTGGATTGTTAGAGTTTACATTAGCTGGATGGTTAGAGTTTACATTAGCTGGATTGTTAGAGTTTAAATTAACTGGATGGTTAGAGTTTACATTAACTGGATTGTTAGAGTTTACATTAGCTGGATGGTTAGAGTTTACATTAGCTGGATTGTTAGAGTTTCCATTTACTGGATGGTTAGTGTTTAAATTAACTGGATGGTTAGGGTCAGAGTTTACATTAACTGATGGTTAGAGTTGATATTAACTGGATGGTTAGAGTGTACATTAACTGCATGGTTAGAGTTTACATTAACTGGATGGTTAGAGTTTAAATTAACTGCATGGTTAGGGTTAGAGTTTACATTAACTGGATGGTTAGAGTTTACATTAACTGGATGGTTAGAGTTTACATTAACTGGATGGTTAGAGTTAATATTTACTGGATGGTTAGAGTTAGAGTTTACATTAACTGCATGGTTAGAGTTTCCATTAACTGGATGGTTAGAGTTTATATTAACTGGATGGTTAGAGTTTACATTAACTGGATGGTTAGGGTTAGGGTTTACATTTACTGGATGGTTAGGGTTAGAGTTTATATTAAACGGATGGTTAGAGTTTACATTAACTGGATGGTTAGAGTTTATTTTACCTGGATGGTTGGAGTTTACATTAACTGGATGGTTAGAGTTTATTTTACCTGGATGGTTGGAGTTTACATTAACTGGATGGTTAGAGTTTACATTAGCTGGATGGTCAGAGTTTACATTAACTGGATGGTTAGAGTTTAAATTAACTGGATGGTTAGAGTTAGAATCGACATTAAATGGATGGTTAGGGTTAGAGTTTACATTAAATGGATGGTTAGATTTTACATTTACTGGTTGGTTAGGGTTACGTTTACATTAACTGGATGGTTAGAGTATACATTAACAGGAGGGTTAGAGTTTACATTAACTGGATGGTTAGAGTTTCCATTAACTGGATGGTTAGAGTTTCCATTAACTGAATGATTAGGGTTAGAGTTTATTTTAACTTAATGGTTAGAGTTTACATTAACTGGATGGTTAGAGTTTACATTAACTGGATGGTTAGAGTTTCCATTAACTGAATGATTAGGGTTAGAGTTTATTTTAACTTAATGGTTAGAGTTTACATTAACTGGATGGTTAGAGTTTACATTAACTGGATGGTTAGGGTTAGAGTTTACATTAAATTAATGGTTAGAGTTTACATTTACTGGATGGTTAGAGTTTACATTAACTGGATGTTTAGAGTATACATTAACAGGATGGTTAGAGTTAGAGTTTACATTAACTGGATGGTTAGGGTTTATATTAACTGGATGGTTAGGGTTTATATTATCTGCATGGTTAGGTGTAGAGTTTACATTAACTGGATGGTTAGGGTTAGAGTTTACATTACTTGGATGGTTAGAGTTTACATTAACTGAATGGTTATTGTTTACATTCACTGAAGGTTTGGAGTTTACATTAACTGAATGGGTAGAGTTTCCATTAACTGAATGGTTAGAGTTTACATTAACTGGATGGTTAGAGTTTACTTTAACTGGATGGTTAGAGTTTACATTAACTGGATGGTTAGAGTTTATATTATCTGCATGGTGAGGTATAGAGTTTACATGAACTGGATGGTTAGGGTTAGAGTTTACATTAACTGGATGGTTAGAGTTTATATTATCTGCATGGTTAGGTTTAGGGTTTACATTAATTGGATGGTTATGGTTACAGTTTACATTTACTGGATGGTTAGAGTTTACATTAATTGGATGGTTAGGGTTAGAGTTTATATTAAATGGATGGTTAGGGTTAGAGTTTACGTTAAATGGATGGTTAGAGTTTACATTTACTGGATGTTTAGAGTTTACATTAACTGGATGGTTAGAATCGACATTAAATGGATGGTTAGGGTTAGAGTGTACATTAAATAGATGGTTAGATTTTACATTTACTGGTTGGTTAGGGTTACGTTTACATGAACTGGATGGTTAGAGTTTACATTAACTGGATGGTTAGAGTTTACATTTACTGGATGTTAGAGTTTACATTAACTGGATGGTTAGAGTTAGAGTTTATTTTAACTTAATGGTTAGAGTTTACATTAACTGGATGGTTAGGGTTAGAGTTTACATTAACTGAATGGTTAGAGTTTACATTAACTGGATGGTTAGGGTTTATATTAACTGGATGGTTAGGGTTTATATTATCTGCATGGTTAGGTGTAGAGTTTACATTAACTGGATGGTTAGGGTTAGAGTTTACATTACTTGGATGGTTAGAGTTTACATTAACTGAATGGTTATTGTTTACATTCACTGAAGGTTTGGAGTTTACATTAACTGAATGGGTAGAGTTTCCATTAACTGAATGGTTAGAGTTTACATTAACTGGATGGTTAGAGTTTACTTTAACTGGATGGTTAGAGTTTACATTAACTGGATGGTTAGAGTTTATATTATCTGCATGGTGAGGTATAGAGTTTACATGAACTGGATGGTTAGGGTTAGAGTTTACATTAACTGGATGGTTAGAGTTTATATTATCTGCATGGTTAGGTTTAGGGTTTACATTAATTGGATGGTTATGGTTACAGTTTACATTTACTGGATGGTTAGAGTTTACATTAATTGGATGGTTAGGGTTAGAGTTTATATTAAATGGATGGTTAGGGTTAGAGTTTACGTTAAATGGATGGTTAGAGTTTACATTTACTGGATGTTTAGAGTTTACATTAACTGGATGGTTAGAGTTTACATTAACAGGATGGTTAGAGTTTACATTAACTGGATGGTTAGAGTTTACATTAACTGGATGGTTAGAGTTTACATTAACTGATGGTTAGAGTTTACATTATCTGGATGGTTAGAGTTTACATTAACTGATGGTTATGGTTAGAGTTTACATGAACTGATTGTTAGAGTTAGGTTTACATTAACTGGATGGTTAGGTTAGAGTTTACATTAACTGGATGGTTAGAGTTAGAGTTTACATTAACAGGATGGTTAGGGTTAGAGTTTACCTTAACTGATGGTTAGGTTAGAGTTTACATTAACTGAGATGGTTAGAGTTTATCATTAACTGGATGGTTAGAGTTTACATTAACTGGATGGATTACGGGTTAGAGTTTACATTAGTGGTGGTTAGAGTTTACATAACTGATGGTTAGAGTTTACATTAACTGGTGGTTAGAGTTAGAGTTTACATTAACTGGATGGTTAGGGTTAGAGTTTACATTGAAATGGATGGTTAGAGTTTACATTAACTGGATGGTTAGAGTTTACATTAATTGATGGTTAGAGTTAGAGTTTACATTAACTGGATGGTTAGGGTTAGAGTTTACATTAACTGAATGGATAGAGTTTACATTACTGGATCATTAACTGGATGGTTAGAGTTTCCATTAACTGAATGATTAGGGTTAGAGTTTATTTTAACTTAATGGTTAGAGTTTACATTAACTGGATGGTTAGAGTTTACATTAACTGGATGGTTAGGGTTAGAGTTTACATTAAATTAATGGTTAGAGTTTACATTTACTGGATGGTTAGAGTTTACATTAACTGGATGTTTAGAGTATACATTAACAGGATGGTTAGAGTTAGAGTTTACATTAACTGGATGGTTAGGGTTTATATTAACTGGATGGTTAGGGTTTATATTATCTGCATGGTTAGGTGTAGAGTTTACATTAACTGGATGGTTAGGGTTAGAGTTTACATTACTTGGATGGTTAGAGTTTACATTAACTGAATGGTTATTGTTTACATTCACTGAAGGTTTGGAGTTTACATTAACTGAATGGGTAGAGTTTCCATTAACTGAATGGTTAGAGTTTACATTAACTGGATGGTTAGAGTTTACTTTAACTGGATGGTTAGAGTTTACATTAACTGGATGGTTAGAGTTTATATTATCTGCATGGTGAGGTATAGAGTTTACATGAACTGGATGGTTAGGGTTAGAGTTTACATTAACTGGATGGTTAGAGTTTATATTATCTGCATGGTTAGGTTTAGGGTTTACATTAATTGGATGGTTATGGTTACAGTTTACATTTACTGGATGGTTAGAGTTTACATTAATTGGATGGTTAGGGTTAGAGTTTATATTAAATGGATGGTTAGGGTTAGAGTTTACGTTAAATGGATGGTTAGAGTTTACATTTACTGGATGTTTAGAGTTTACATTAACTGGATGGTTAGAATCGACATTAAATGGATGGTTAGGGTTAGAGTGTACATTAAATAGATGGTTAGATTTTACATTTACTGGTTGGTTAGGGTTACGTTTACATGAACTGGATGGTTAGAGTTTACATTAACTGGATGGTTAGAGTTTACATTTACTGGATGTTAGAGTTTACATTAACTGGATGGTTAGAGTTAGAGTTTATTTTAACTTAATGGTTAGAGTTTACATTAACTGGATGGTTAGGGTTAGAGTTTACATTAACTGAATGGTTAGAGTTTACATTAACTGGATGGTTAGGGTTTATATTAACTGGATGGTTAGGGTTTATATTATCTGCATGGTTAGGTGTAGAGTTTACATTAACTGGATGGTTAGGGTTAGAGTTTACATTACTTGGATGGTTAGAGTTTACATTAACTGAATGGTTATTGTTTACATTCACTGAAGGTTTGGAGTTTACATTAACTGAATGGGTAGAGTTTCCATTAACTGAATGGTTAGAGTTTACATTAACTGGATGGTTAGAGTTTACTTTAACTGGATGGTTAGAGTTTACATTAACTGGATGGTTAGAGTTTATATTATCTGCATGGTGAGGTATAGAGTTTACATGAACTGGATGGTTAGGGTTAGAGTTTACATTAACTGGATGGTTAGAGTTTATATTATCTGCATGGTTAGGTTTAGGGTTTACATTAATTGGATGGTTATGGTTACAGTTTACATTTACTGGATGGTTAGAGTTTACATTAATTGGATGGTTAGGGTTAGAGTTTATATTAAATGGATGGTTAGGGTTAGAGTTTACGTTAAATGGATGGTTAGAGTTTACATTTACTGGATGTTTAGAGTTTACATTAACTGGATGGTTAGAGTTTACATTAACAGGATGGTTAGAGTTTACATTAACTGGATGGTTAGAGTTTATTATATCTGCGTGGCTAGGTGTAGAGTTTACATTAACTGGATGGTTAGGGTTAGAGTTTACATTAACTGGATTGTTATTGTTTACATTAACTGATGGTTAGAGTTTACATTAACAGGATGGTTAGGGTTAGAGTTTACTTTCACTGAATGGTTAGAGTTTACATTAACTGAATGGTTAGAGTTTTCATTAACTGGATGGTTAGAGTTTACATTAAATGGATCGTTAGAGTTTAAATTATCTGCATGGTGAGGTTTAGAGTTTACATTAACTGGATGGTTAGGGTTAGAGTTTACATGAAATGGATGGTTAGAGTTTACATTAACTGGATTGTTAGAGTTAGAGTTTACATTAACTGATGGTTAGAGTTTCCATTAACAAGATGGTTAGATTAGAGTTTACATTAACTGGATGGTTAGAGTTTCCATTAACTGGATGGTTAGGGTTAGAGTTTACATTAACTGGATGGTTTGAGTTTACATTAACTGGATGGTTAGAGTTTCCATTAACTGGATGGTTAGGGTTAGAGTTTACATTAACTGGATGGTTTGAGTTTACATTAACTGGATGGTTAGAGTTTACATTAACTGGATGGTTAGAGTTTCCATTAACTGGATGGTTAGGGTTAGAGTTTACATTAACTGGATGGTTTGAGTTTACATTAACTGGATGGTTAGAGTTTACATTAACTGGATGGTTAGAGTTAGAGTTTCCATTAACTGGATGGTTAGGGTTAGAGTTTCCATTAACTGGATGGTTAGAGTTTACATTAACTGGATGGTTAGAGTTTACATTAACTGGATGGTTAGAGTTTACATTAACTGGATGGTTAGAGTTTACATTAACTGGATGGTTAGAGTTTACATTAACTGAATGGTTAGAGTTTACATTAACTGGATGGTTAGAGTTTACATTAACTGGATAGTTAGAGTTTACATGAACTGGATGGTTAGAGTTTACATGAACTGGATGGTTAGAGTTTACATTATCTGCATGGATAGGGTTAGAGTTTACATTAACTGGATGGTTATGGTTAGAGTTTACATTATCTGCATTGTTAGGGTTGGGGTTTACAATAATTGGATGGTTATGGTTAGAGTTTACATTTACTGGATGGTTAGAGTTAGAGTTTATATTAAAAGGATGGTTAGGGTTAGAGTTTACGTTAACTGGATGGTTAGATTAGAGTTTACATTAACGGGTTGATTAGAGTTAGAGTTTCCATTTACTGGATGGTTAGGGTTTACATTAACTGGATGGTTAGGGTCAGAGTTTACATTACCTGCATGGTTAGAGTTTACATTAACTGGATGGTTAGAGTTTAAATTAACTGCATGGTTAGGGTTAGAGTTTACATTAACTGGATGGTTAGAGTTTACATTAACTGAATGGTTAGAGTTAACATTTACTGAATGGTTAGAGTTTATATTAACTGGATGGTTAGAGTTTACATTAACTGGATGGTTAGGGTTAGGGTTTACATTTACTGGATGGTTAGGGTTAGAGTTTATATTAAACGGATGGTTAGAGTTTACATTAACTGGATGGTTATAGAGTTTACATTATCTGTATGGTTAGGTTAGAGTTTCCATTAACTGGATGGTTAGAGTTTATTTTAACTGGATGGTTAGAGTTTACATTAACTGGATGGTTAGAGTTTACATTAACTGGATTGTTAGAGTTTACATTAGCTGGATGGTCAGAGTTTACATTAACTGGATGGTTAGAGTTTAAATTAACTGGATGGTTAGAGTTAGAATCGACATTAAATGGATGGTTAGGGTTAGAGTTTACATTAAATGGATGGTTAGAGTTTACATTTACTGGATGGTTAGAGTTTACATTAATTGGATGGTTAGAGTTAGAGTTTATATTTAATGGATGGTTAGGGTTAGAGTTTACATTAAATGGATGGTTAGATTTTACATTTACTGGTTGGTTAGGGTTACGTTTACATTAACTGGATGGTTAGGGTTAGAGTTTACATTAAATGGATGGTTAGAGTTTACATTAACTGGAGGGTTAGAGTTTCCATTAACTGGATGGTTAGAGTTTCCATTAACTGAATGATTAGGGTTAGAGTTTATTTTAACTTAATGGTTAGAGTTTCCATTAACTGGATGGTTAGAGTTTCCATTAACTGGATGATTAGGGTTAGAGTTTATTTTAACTTAATGGTTAGAGTTTACATTAACTGGATGGTTAGGGTTAGAGTTTACATTAAATGGATGGTTAGAGTTTACATTAACTGGATGGTTGAGGGTTAGAGTTTACATTAACTGGATGGTTAGAGTTTCCATTAACTGGATGGTTAGGGTTAGAGTTTATTTTAACCTAATGGTTAGAGTTTAAATTAACTGGATGGTTAGAGTTTACATTAACTGGATTGTTAGAGTTTACATTAGCTGGATGGTTAGAGTTTACATTAGCTGGATTGTTAGAGTTTAACTGGATGGTTAGAGTTTATATGATCTACATGGTGAGGTATAGAGTTTACATGAACTGGATGGTTAGGGTTAGAGTTTACATTAACTGGATGGTTAGAGTTTATATTATCTGCATGGTTAGGTTTAGGGTTTACATTAATTGGATGGTTATGGTTACAGTTTACATTTACTGGATGGTTAGAGTTTACATTAATTGGATGGTTAGGGTTAGAGTTTATATTAAATGGATGGTTAGGGTTAGAGTTTACGTTAAATGGATGGTTAGAGTTTACATTTACTGGATGTTTAGAGTTTACATTAACTGGATGGTTAGAGTTTACATTAACAGGATGGTTAGAGTTTACATTAACTGGATGGTTAGAGTTTATTATATCTGCGTGGTTAGGTGTAGAGTTTACATTAACTGGATGGTTAGGGTTAGAGTTTACATTAACTGGATTGTTATTGTTTACATTAACTGATGGTTAGAGTTTACATTAACAGGATGGTTAGGGTTAGAGTTAGGTTAGAGTTTCCATTAACTGGATGGTTAGAGTTTATTTTAACTGGATGGTTAGAGTTTACATTAACTGGATGGTTAGAGTTTACATTAACTGGATTGTTAGAGTTTACATTAGCTGGATGGTCAGAGTTTACATTAACTGGATGGTTAGAGTTTAAATTAACTGGATGGTTAGAGTTAGAATCGACATTAAATGGATGGTTAGGGTTAGAGTTTACATTAAATGGATGGTTAGAGTTTACATTTACTGGATGGTTAGAGTTTACATTAATTGGATGGTTAGAGTTAGAGTTTATATTTAATGGATGGTTAGGGTTAGAGTTTACATTAAATGGATGGTTAGATTTTACATTTACTGGTTGGTTAGGGTTACGTTTACATTAACTGGATGGTTAGGGTTAGAGTTTACATTAAATGGATGGTTAGATTTTACATTAACTGGAGGGTTAGAGTTTCCATTAACTGGATGGTTAGAGTTTCCATTAACTGGATGATTAGGGTTAGAGTTTATTTTAACTTAATGGTTAGAGTTTACATTAACTGGATGGTTAGGGTTAGAGTTTACATTAAATGGATGGTTAGAGTTTACATTAACTGGATGGTTGAGGGTTAGAGTTTACATTAACTGGATGGTTAGAGTTTCCATTAACTGGATGGTTAGGGTTAGAGTTTATTTTAACCTAATGGTTAGAGTTTAAATTAACTGGATGGTTAGAGTTTACATTAACTGGATTGTTAGAGTTTACATTAGCTGGATGGTTAGAGTTTACATTAGCTGGATTGTTAAAGTTTAACTGGATGGTTAGAGTTTATATGATCTACATGGTGAGGTATAGAGTTTACATGAACTGGATGGTTAGGGTTAGAGTTTACATTAACTGGATGGTTAGAGTTTATATTATCTGCATGGTTAGGTTTAGGGTTTACATTAATTGGATGGTTATGGTTACAGTTTACATTTACTGGATGGTTAGAGTTTACATTAATTGGATGGTTAGGGTTAGAGTTTATATTAAATGGATGGTTAGGGTTAGAGTTTACGTTAAATGGATGGTTAGAGTTTACATTTACTGGATGTTTAGAGTTTACATTAACTGGATGGTTAGAGTTTACATTAACAGGATGGTTAGAGTTTACATTAACTGGATGGTTAGAGTTTATTATATCTGCGTGGTTAGGTGTAGAGTTTACATTAACTGGATGGTTAGGGTTAGAGTTTACATTAACTGGATTGTTATTGTTTACATTAACTGATGGTTAGAGTTTACATTAACAGGATGGTTAGGGTTAGAGTTTACTTTCACTGAATGGTTAGAGTTTACATTAACTGAATGGTTAGAGTTTTCATTAACTGGATGGTTAGAGTTTACATTAAATGGATCGTTAGAGTTTAAATTATCTGCATGGTGAGGTTTAGAGTTTACATTAACTGGATGGTTAGGGTTAGAGTTTACATGAAATGGATGGTTAGAGTTTACATTAACTGGATTGTTAGAGTTAGAGTTTACATTAACTGATGGTTAGAGTTTCCATTAACAGGATGGTTAGATTAGAGTTTACATTAACTGGATGGTTAGAGTTCCCATTAACTGGATGGTTAGGGTTAGAGTTTACATTAACTGGATGGTTTGAGTTTACATTAACTGGATGGTTAGAGTTTACATTAACTGGATGGTTAGAGTTAGAGTTTCCATTAACTGGATGGTTAGGGTTAGAGTTTACATTAACTGGATGGTTAGAGTTTACATTAACTGGATGGTTAGAGTTTCCATTAACTGGATGGTTAGGGTTAGAGTTTACATTAACTGGATGGTTAGAGTTTACATTAACTGGATGGTTAGGGTCAGAGTTTACATTAACTGCATGGTTAGAGTTTACATTAACTGGATGGTTAGAGTTTAAATTAACGGCATGGTTAGGGTTAGAGTTTACATTAACTGGATGGTTAGAGTTTACATTAACTGAATGGTTAGAGTTAACATTTACTGGATGGTTAGAGTTAGAGTTTACATTAACTGCATGGTTAGAGTTTCCATTAACTGGATGGTTAGAGTTTACATTAACTGGATGGTTAGGGTTAGGGTGTACATTTACTGGATGGTTAGGGTTAGAGTTTATATTAAACGGATGGTTAGAGTTTACATTAACTGGATGGTTAGGGTTAGAGTTTATGTTAACTGGATGGTTATAGAGTTTACATTATCTGTATGGTTAGGTTAGAGTTTCCATTAACTGGATGGTTAGAGTTTATTTTAACTGGATGGTTAGAGTTTACATTAACTGGATGGTTAGAGTTTACATTAACTGGATTGTTAGAGTTTACATTAGCTGGATGGTCAGAGTTTACATTAACTGGATGGTTAGAGTTTAAATTAACTGGATGGTTAGAGTTAGAATCGACATTAAATGGATGGTTAGGGTTAGAGTTTACATTATATGGATGGTTAGAGTTTACATTTACTGGATGGTTAGAGTTTACATTAATTGGATGGTTAGAGTTAGAGTTTATATTTAATGGATGGTTAGGGTTAGAGTTTACATTAAATGGATGGTTAGATTTTACATTTACTGGTTGGTTAGGGTTACGTTTACATTAACTGGATGGTTAGGGTTAGAGTTTACATTAAATGGATGGTTAGAGTTTACATTAACTGGATTGTTAGAGTTTACATTAGCTGGATGGTTAGATTTTACATTAGCTGGATTGTTAGAGTTTACATTAACTGGATGGTTAGGGTTAGAGTTTATTTTAACCTAATGGTTAGAGTTTAAATTAACTGGATGGTTAGAGTTTACATTAACTGGATTGTTAGAGTTTACATTAGCTGGATGGTTAGAGTTTACATTAGCTGGATTGTTAGAGTTTACATTAACTGGATGGTTAGAGTTAGAATCGACATTAAATGGATGGTTAGGGTTAGAGTTTACATTAAATGGATGGTTAGATTTTACATTTACTGGTTGGTTAAGGTTACGTTTACATTAACTGGATGGTTAGAGTTTACGTTAACTGGATGGTTAGGGTTAGAGTTTACATTAAATGGATGGTTAAGTTAGTGTTTACATTAACTGGATGGTTAGTGTTAGAGTTTATATTAAATGGATGGTTAGGGTTAGAGTTTACATTAAATGGATGGTTAGAGTTTACATTAAATGGATGGTAAGAGTTTACATTAAATAGATGGTTAGAGTTTACATTTACTGGATGGTTAGAGTTTACATTAACTGAATGGTTAGAGTTTACATTAACAGGATGGTTAGGGTTAGAGTTTACATTAACTGAATGGTTAGAGTTTACATTAACTGGATGGTTAGAGTTTATATTATCTGCATGGTTAGGTGTAGAGTTTACATTACTTGGATGGTTAGGGTTAGAGTTTACATTAACTGAATGGTTATTGTTTACATTCACTGAAGGTTTAGAGTTTACATTAACTGAATGGGTAGAGTTTCCATTAACTGGATGGTTAGAGTTTACATTAACTGGATGGTTAGAGTTTATATTATCTGCATGGTTAGGTGTAGAGTTTACATTACTTGGATGGTTAGGGTTAGAGTTTACATTAAATGGATGGTTAGAGTTTATATGAACTGGATGGTTAGAGTTTACATTAACTGCATGGTTAGGGTTAGGGTTTACATTAATTGTATGGTTATGGTTACAGTTTACATTTACTGGATGGTTAGAGTTTACATTAATTGGATGGTTAGGGTTAGAGTTTATATTAAATGGATGGTTAGGGTTAGAGTTTATATTAAATGGATGGTTAGGGTTAGAGTTTATGTTAACTGGATGGTTAGGGTTAGAGTTTACGTTAACTGGATGGTTAGATTAGAGTTTACATTAACGGGTTGGTTAGAGTTTACATTACCTGGATAGTTAAAGTTAGACTTTCCATTTACTGGATGGTTAGGATTAGAGTTTCCATTAACTGGATGGTTAGTTTCCATTAACTGGATGGTTAGGGTCAGAGTTTACATTAAATTGATGGTTAGGGTTTACATTAACTGGATGGTTAGAGTTTACATTATCTGCATGGTTAGGGTTAGGGTTTACATTAATTGGATGGTTATGGTTAGAGTTTACATTTTCTGGATGGTTAGAGTTAGAGTTTACATTAACTGATGGTTAGAGTTTACATTAACTGTATGGTTAGAGTTTACATTAACTGGATGGTTAGAGTTGACATTGACTGGATGGTTAGAGTTTACATTAGCTGGATGGTTAGAGTTTACATTAGCTGGATGGTTAGAGTTTACATTAACTGGCTGGTTAGAGTTTACATTAACTGGATGGTTCGAGTTAGAATTGACATTAAATGGATGGTTAGGGTTAGAGTTTACATTAACTGCATGGTTTGAGTTTACATTAACTGGATGGTTAGGGTTAGAGTTTACATTACCTGGATGGTTAGGTTTTACATTAATTGGATGGTTAGAGTTTACATTATCTGGATGGTTAGAGTTTACATTAACTGGATGGTTAGGGTTTACATTAAATGGAGGGTTAGAATTTACATTTACTGGATGGTTAGGGTTAGGGTTTACATTAAATGGATGGTTAGAGTTTACATTAAATGGATGGTTAGAATTTACATTTACTGGATGGTTAAGGTTAGAGTTTACATTAAATGGATGGTTAGAATGTACATTAAATGGATGTTTAGAGTTAGAATTGACATTAAATGGATGGTTAGGGTTAGAGTTTACATTAACTGGATTGTTAGAGTTAGAATTTACATTAAATGGATGGTTAGGGTTAGAGTTTACATTAAATGGATGGTTAGAGTTTATATTAAATGGATGGTTAGAGTTTACATTAAATGGATGGTTAGAGTTTACATTAAATGGATGGTTAGAGTTTACATTAAATGGATGGTTAGAGTTTACATTAAATGGATGGTTAGAGTTTACATTAAATGGATGGTTAGAGTTTACATTAAATGGATGGTTAGAGTTTACATTAAATGGATGGTTAGAGTTTACATTAACTGGATGGTTAGTGTTAGAGTTTACATTAACTGGATGGTTAGAGTTTCCATTAACTGTATGGTTAGGGTTAGAGTTTCCATTATCTGCATGGTTAGAGTTTACATTAACTGGATGGTTAGAGTTTCCATTAACTGGATGGTTAGGGTTAGAGTTTATATTAAATGGATGGTAAGGGTTAGAGTTTACATTAAATGGATGGTTAGGGTTTACGTTAACTGGATGGTTAGGGTTTGAGATTCCTTGGGTTCTGCAACATTAAGGCAGTTATATGCAATTGAAAATGTTACATTACATTTTAAAACACTTTTCACAACACATTACGTGTGTTCCCTCAGGCCATCACTCTACTACCAGATATCTACAATACAAAATCCATTTGTACGTGTGTGTAAGAGTGTTTCTGTGCGTGTGTGTCTCTTCACAGTTCCGCTGTTCCATAAGGTGTATTTTTATCTGATAAATCTGATTCTACTGATATAAATTACCTGATGTGGAAAAGAGTTCCATGTAGCCATGGGCTTTACATAATACTGTGCGCCCACCATAGTCTGTTCTTGAGTGTTGCAGTGATTTCACTCGCTGTAGTAGCTGGCGTGTATAGTGTTGAGTCATCCGCATACATAGACACACTTTACTCAAAGCCAGTGGCATGTCATTTGTAAACATTGAAAAATGTAAGGGGCCTAGACAGCTGCCCTGGGGAATTCCTGAGTCTACCTGGATTATGTTGGAGAGGCTTCCATTTACTTCTTTGATATAGGCAGCATGTTCACTTTTGGATGAATTGCGTGCCCATAGTGAACTGCCTCCTACTCTGTCCCATATTTTTACTATTGGATATAAAACACTCTGAAGTTTCTAAAACTGTTTGAATGATGTCTGTGAGTATAACAGAACTCATATGGCAGGTAAAAACCTGAGAAAGAATTCAAACAGGAAGTGAGAATTCTGAGACTGGTCAACGTTCAACTCATCGCTTATTCAATTCCCTGTAAGATATGGATTTGTTTGCACTTCCTACGCCTTCCACTAGATGTCAACAGTCTGTAGAACGTGGAATGATGCTTATGCTGTGTTTTGTGGGGCCGGATGGGAGGGGAATGAGTCAGTGGTCTGGCAGATTGCCAGTTCCTGGTCACGCGCTTTACTAATGATATCGCCTTGCGTTCCATTTCTTCTACAGACATGAAGGAATGCGCCGGTTGGAACGTTATTGGATATATATGATAACAACATCCTGAAGATTGATTTTCTACTTAGTGTGACCAGTTTATTCGACCTGTTAAATAACAGTTTTCGACCTGTTAAATTTGAAGTTTTCATCCGAGTTCGCCTGCATTTGTGCGGGTGTTTGGACATGTGCACTAAACATTCTAGCAAAAGTAGCTACTTAGACATAAGTAATGGACATTATCGAACAAAACAACGATTTATTGTGGAACTAGGATTCCTGGGAGTGCATTCTGATGAAGATGATCAAAGGTAAGGGAATATTTATGATGTAATTTCGTATTTCTGTTGACTCCAACATGGTGGAGAAATGTTGTTATTTTTGAGCGCTGTCTCAGATTATTGCATGGTGTGCTTTTTACGTAAAGTTTTTTTGAAATCTGACACAGCGGTTGCATTAAGAACAAGTGTATCTTTAATTATATGTAAAACATGTATCTTTCATCAAAGTTTATGATGAGTATTTCTGTTATTTGACGTGGCTCTCTGTAATTTCTCTGGATATTTTGGAGGCATTTCTGAACATGTCGCCAATGTAAACCGAGATTTGTGGATATAAATATGCACATTATCTTACAAAACATAAATGTATTGTGTAACATGATGTCCTATGAGTGTCATCTGATGACGATCATCAAAGGTTAGTAATACATTTTATCTCTATTTCTGCTTTTTGTGAAAGCTATCTTTTGCTGGGAAAATGGCTGTGTTTTTCTGTGGCTATGTACTGAGCTAACATAATCGTTTGGTGTGCTTTCGCCGTAAATCCTTTTTGAAATCAGACATGTTGGCTGGATTCACAACATGTATAGCTTTAATTGTGTGTCTTTCATGTGTGATTTCATTAACGATTGATTTTTATAGTAACATATTTGAATTTGAATTTGGAATTACATTTTTTCTGGCTTTTGGCCAAGTGGGACGCTACCGTCCCACATATCCCAGAGAGGTTAAAGAACACCCTCTGTGTTCTGTTAGACAGGTAACTCTTTATCCACAATATAGCAGGGGGTGTAAAGCCATATCACACGTTTTTCCAGTAGCAGACTATGATCAATAATATCAAAAGCTTCACTGAAGTCTAACAAAACAGCCCCCACAATCTTTTTATCATCAATTTCTCTCAGCCAATCATCAGTCGTTTGTGTAAGTGCCGTGCTTGTTGAATGTCCTTCCCTATAAGCATGCTGAAAGTTTGTTGTCAATTTGTGTACAATAAAATAGCATTGTATCTGATCAAACACAATATTTCTTAAAAGTTTACTCAGGGTTGGTAACAGGATGATTGGTCGGCTATTTGAGCCAGTAAAGGGGTCTTTACTATTCTTGGGTAGCGGAATGACTTTAGCTTCCCTCCAGACCTCAGGGCACATACTTTCTAGTAGGCTTAGATTGAAGATATGGCAAATATTATCCTCAGTAATTTTCCATCCAAGTTGTCAGACCCCGGTGGCTTGTCATTGTTGATAGACCACAATAATGTGTTCACTTCACGGAATTCAAAATTACAATTCTTGTCTTTCATAACTTGATCAGTTATACTTGGATGTGTAGTGTCAGCGTTTGTTGCTGGCATGTCATGTCTAAATTTGCTAATCTTGACAATGAAATTGGACCTGACTTTGTGTATAGTGTGTGTGTGTGTAGTGTTTGAGTATTTAGTGTGAATTTGTAGTGTGTGCGTACGTACGGGGGTTGTTGTTGCGGTTGCGGATGATGTACATGAAAAGCAGAACGGTTGCTATGGCAGCGATGAGCATCCCTCCGATGGCTGCTCCAATCACAGCAGGGTACGCACTGAAGGGAGGGTCCGCTGCAAAACACACACATTTTACACACACACAGACACACACACACACACACACACACACACACACACACACACACACACACACAACACACACACACACACACACACACACACACACACACACACACACACACACACACACACACACACACACATAGTCAGAAATGTATATCTTCTAACTTTTACAGCGAGCTTGACATTGACAGATTCCGATTGAGCCGACATCTGCAGCGTTTACGTTAATGTGATCTTCGCAAACATTGGCGAAAATGCCCTTAAAATCTGCACTGTCAGCTGTATAGTGACCTGCACAATAGCACAGCTAGGGTTGAATCCCGGCCTTTGCTAACTAGCTATGTTTTGTAGAAAAATTTGGGATATATTGTCAACATTCGGTTGTGGTGCACGATGTCCATACAGTACACACAAACTAACTGGCTAATGTCGGCTAGCACTTTAGTGAATCAGTGATGCTTTGATAACATGAACACCCAGAACTAATCTCTAACAGAATAGACCAAGGTAACAGGTTCAGAAATAATCTCTAACAGAATAGACAGAGCTAACGGGCTCAGAACAAATCTTTGATAGAATAGAGAGAGCTAACAGGTTCAGAACTAATCTCTAACAGAATAGTCCAAGCTAACAGGTTCAGAACTAATCTCTAACAGAATAGACATAGCTAACAGGTTCAGAACTAATCTCTAACAGAATAGTCCAAGCTAACAGGTTCAGAACTAATCTCTAACAGAATAGTCCAAGCTAACAGGTTCAGAACTAATCTCTAACAGAATAGACAGAGCTAACAGGTTCAGAACTACTAATTAGCTTTGTCTAGTACTGTCTTTCACCTATCTAGGGCCATTTCTTTAAGTGACGCATGTCTTCCCAGTCGCCTACTTGGTGTGTGAAATTCTGACTGCTATCAACTTGCTTTGTTGATTGTTGATACATCAACCAGGATTAATTGGCATGACAATTTGTGACTGTTGTTATTTTGGTAATAAGTTTCTGTATTTTTTTCTGTATTTTTTTAACAAATTCTTATTCACAATGACGGCCTAGGAACAGTGTGTTAACTGCTTTGTTCAGGGGCAGAACGACAGATTTTTACCTTGTCAGCTCAGGGATTCGATCTGGCAACCTTTCAGTTACTGGACCAACGCTCTGACCACTAGTCTACCTGCCATTTTGGAGGGGGGAGTGGTTTCTCCCCTCCTAGGCAATCAGCAGTTAATACTGGGAGGTGTGCTCTTCACCTTTGCAAGGCAATTAGCAATTGTTATTAGTACTTCAGTCTCCCCTGTTTTCACTGCGGCAGCTGTAAGCAGCGGTTTCGTCGCAAAACTAAGACCGTTGCCAAAACGTTTCTGCTGAGTTGTTCTGCAGAGTTATTTGAGGAAGGAAAGAGAGGAAGGCTCCACACCACTCTCACTTGAGCATCTTACCTAGTAATTTACAGATGATCTCATGTTACTCTTTTGTAGCTTTGTCAACAGTGTGTGTTTTCTATCCCAGTTCACCATTCTCCCTTTAGGCTTTAAAGATGCTCCCCACCCCTTGACTGCAACCTTTCTAATTTAGTGTACCCTGCGTGCACAACCCATGTGGAATCACTACTGGTCTCTGGAAGCGTTTGGAACTGCCGATCTGTGGTCAAGAATACAGAGTTCATCTCAGCCTATGCTGCCCTTCAGTCCCTTGACTTTTTGGCACTGACAGTGACATGGGTCACCCCAGAGAATCAAATCAAATTAAAGTTTATTTGTCACGTGCACTGAATACAACAGGTGTAGACCTTACAGTGAAATGCTTACTTACAGGATCTAACCAATAGTGCAAAAAATATATTAGGTGAACACTAGGTAGGTAAAGAAATAAAACAACAGTAAAAAGACAGGCCATATACAGTAGCGAGGCTATAAAAGTAGCGAGGCTACATACAGACACCGGTTAGTCAGGCTGATTGAGGTAGTATGTACATGTAGATATTGTCACGACTTCTGCCGAAGTCGGCTCCTCTCCTTGTTCGGGCGCTCTCCTTGTTCGGGCGCTCTCCTTGTTCGGGCGGCGTTCGGCAAGCGACGTCACCGGCTTTCTATCCATTGCCGCTCCATTTTTCATATACCCTTTTGTCTTGTCTTGTTTCCATACACACCTGGTTTTCATTTCCTCAATTAAGCTACTTGTATTTAACCCTCTGTTTCCCATCATGTTTTGTGTGTAATTGTTTCATGTTGCTGTGGTGTCTTTTTACGCGCTTTACTTTTGTTATGTTTTGTGTTTTTGAGCGCATTTTATTTATGTTGTGCTCTCGTTTTGGAACTTTAATAAAGTGCGCCTATTTACATCACACTACTCTCCTGCACCTGACTTCGCCTCTTTTACACGCGCTGACAGATATGGTTAAAGTGACTATGCATATATGATGAACAGAGAGTAGCAGCAGCATAAGAGAGGGGTTTGCGGGTGGTGGGTGGGACACAATGCAGATAGCCCGGTTAGCCAATGTGCGGGAGCACTGGTTGGTCGGCCCAATTGAGGTAGTATGTACATGAATGTATAGTTAAAGTGACTATGCATATATGATAAAAAGAGAGTAGCAGCAGTGTAAAAAGAGGGGTTTGGGGGGGCCATGCCAAATCTTTTCAGTCTCCTGAGGGGGAATAGATTTTGTCGTGCCCTCTTCACAACTGTCTTGGTGTGCTTGGCCCATGTTAGTTTGTTGGTGATGTGGACACCAAGGAACTTGAAGCTCTCAACCTGCTCCACTACAGCCCCGTCGATGAGAATGGGGGCATGCTCTGTCCTCCTTTTCCTTTAGTCCACAATCATCTCCTTTGTCTGATCACATGGAGGGAGAGGTTGTTGTCCTGGCACCACCCAGCCAGGACTCTGACTTCCTCCCTATATGCTGTCTCGCCGTTGACGGTGATCAGGCCTACCACTGTTGTGTCATCTGCAAAATTTATGACGGTGTTGGAGTCATGCCTGGCCATGCAGTTGTGGGTGTACAGGGAGTACAGGAGGGGACTGAGCACGCACCCCTGGGGAGCTCCAGTGTTGAGAATCAGCATGACAGATGTGTTGCTACCTACCCTCACCACCTGGGGGCGGCCCGTCAGGAAGTCCAGGATCCAGTTGCAGAGGGAGGTGTTTAGTCCTAGGATCCTTAGCCTAGTGATGTGCTTTGAGGGTACTATGGTGTTGAACGCTGAGCCACTAGGAGCGCCACCTCTGAGTGGTTTCCTGTTTGCTTATTTCCTTATACAGCTGACTGAGTGCGGTCTTAGTGCCAGCATCTGTCTGTGGTGGTAAATAAACAGCCACAAAAAGTATAGCTGAAAACTTTCTATGCAAGTAGTGTGGCCTGCAATTTATCACAATATACTCTACTTCAGGTGAGCAAAATCTAGAGACTTCCTTAGATTTCGTGCACCAGCTGCTGTTTACAAATATGCACAGACCTCCCCCCCTCGTCGTGTGCTGTTCTATCTTGCCGGTGCAGCGTGTATCCCGCTAGCTGAATATCCATGTCGTCATTCAGCCACGATTCCGTGAAACATAGGGTATTACAGTTTTTGACGTCCCGTTGGCAGGATATTCGTGATTGTACCTCGTCTAGTTTATTGTCTAATGATTGCACGTTGGCGAGTAGTATTGACGGTAACGGCAGCTTTCCCACTCGCCTTTTCCAGGTCTTGACCAGGCATCCGGCTCTTTGTCCTCTGTACCTGCGTCGCTTCCTCTTGCAAATAACGTGGATGTCGGCCCTGCCGGGTGTTTGGAGAATGTCTTGTGCGTCTTGTTTGTTGAAGAAAAAATATTTGTCTAATCCGAGGTGAGTGATCGCTGTCCTGATCTTTTTTGCCTTAAGATACGGTTGCAGAAGCATTATGTACAAAATAAGTTACAAATAACGCGAAAATATACACGTAATAGCACAATTGGTTAGGCGCCCGTAAAACTGCTGCCATTTCTTCCAGCTGTTCTTCCAGCTGCAATCTCTTCATCTGACTACATTTTCTCTCGTAGTCCGAGAGCATCTGGTCGTCGCGGTGGTGGCACATGGCTACTTGTTTCTCCTAACTGGAGATGTTCTCTTTTCTCCCTCTCTCACCTGTCCATCTCATTTGAATTCCATGCTGTCACTGTCACTTGTCCACTCAAGCTTAACATTGTTGTCATCTGTCACCCACCAGGTGGCCTTGGACAGTTCCTCAATGAGCTTGGCACCTTGATAAGCTAATTTCCTTGACGATGGCTTGCCGCTCTTCGCACTTGGCGACTTCAATCTCCCAACATCTGCCTTCGATTCATTTATTTTCAACTCTCTTTCCCCTCGACTCTTTTGACATCTCCCTTTCGCAATCGCCTCCAACCTAGTTGCCCGACAATCTGCCCGCTCGAAACCATCCCCTCATCACTTCAGACCATCTCTGGAGACCTTCTCCCATTCCAGACTTCCCTCATCAACTCATCCCTGATCACTGGCTGTGTTTCCTCTGACTTCAAAATGCCCATTGTCGCTACCCTCCTCAAGAAACCAACACCCGACTCATCTGACGTCAAAAACTACAGACCGGTATCCCTTCTTTCTTTTCTTTCCAAAACTGCTGTCTCTGACCAAATCTATCACTATCTCTTTCCAAACTATTTTCTTGACCCTAACCAGTCATGCTTCAAGACTTCTCTATGTCACCATAGAGACACCATGAAACATCAGATCATCCTCTCCACCCTCTCAGGCTCTGCACACTCTTGGATTGCATTGTACCTGGCAGGCCGCTCCCACCAGGTAACGTGGAGAGGATCTGTGTCTGCACCATGTACTCTCCCGACTGGTGTCCCTCAGGGGTCGGTTCCTCTTCTCTCTATTCACCAAGTCACTCGACTCCATCATATCCTCACATGGTCTTTCCAATAACTGCTATGAAGATTGTCATTCAACTACTTTTCTCCTTCAGCCCTTTTGACACCCAGGTGGTGACACGTGTCTCTGAAGCCTGGCAGATATCTCAACTTGGATGTCGGCCCACCACCTTAAGCTCAACCTTGACAAGATGGAGCTGCTTTTTCTCCCGGGGATTGGCTGCCCGCTCTCCATCACGGTTGACAACTCCACGGTATCCCCCTCCCAGAGTGCAAAGAACCTTGGCATAAACCCTGAACAACACACCCTGTCGTTCTCTGAAAACATCAAAGCAGTGACTAGCTCCTGCAGGTTCATGCTCAACAACATCCGTCGAGTACGACCCTACCTCACAAAGGATGTGGTGCAGGTTCCTAATCCAGGCACTTCCCATCTCCCGTCTGGACTACTGCAACTCGCTGTTGGCTGGACTCACTGCTTGTGCAATCAAACCCTTGCAACTTATCCAGAACGCTGAAGCCCGCCTGGTGTTCAACCTTCCCAAGTTCTCCTATGTCACCCCGCTCCTCCGCACACTCCACTAGCTTCCAGTCGAAGCTCACATCCACTACACTTCTCTGTCCTGGCACCCCAAATGGTGGAAGCAGAGTCCCTGCCCATCTTCCAGCAGAGTCCCCCCCCCCGACATTTCTGATAGCTACTTTATTGAGGACTTACTATGACTGATATTAGGTTGTCCCACCTAGCTATCTTAATAAAATGAATGCACTAACTGTAAATCGCTCAGGATAGAGTGTCTGCTAAATTACTTAAATGTAAAATGTAGACAAAGCTAACATGTTCAGACGTAATCTCTAACAGAATAGACAAGGTTAACGGGTTCAGAACTAATCTCTAACAGAATATACAGAACTAACGAGTTCCGAAGTAATCTCTAACAGAATAGAAAAAGCTAACGGGTTCAGAACTGATCTCTAACAGAATAGACAGAGCTAACAGGTTCAGAACTAATCTCTAACAGAATAGACAGAGCTAACAGGTTCAGAACTAATCTCTAACAGAATAGACAGAGCTAACGGGTTCAGAACTAATCTCTAACAGAATAGAAAAGCTAACGGGTTCAGAACTAATCTCTAGCAAAATAGACAAAGTTAGCGGGTTCAGAACTCACCTCTAACAGAATAGACAAAGCTAGTATGTTCAGAAGTAATCTATAACAGAATGTAACTCATCTCTAACAGAATAGAAAAAGCTAACGGGTTCGGAACTAATATTTAACAGAATATACAAAGTTAACAGGTTCAGAACTAATCTTTAACAGAATAGACTAACCTAACGGGTTGCTTTTGTTGTAATTATTAAGTGACTGATAAATACTGAAGAAATGCAACTGTTATTAACATATTAATTGATAGCCCGCCAGATTTCTTTGTCGAGTTCCTCTCTTCATCTTCTGCTCATATTTCCTCTCATCTTGTACATCTCTTCACCTCTCTTCATTCTCTCTGTTTTATACTCTCCTCTCTCTGTTGCACATGTAAAAGAGCTGTTTTGTAAACTCTGGAGAATAATGAGAAACACCAATCAGAGTTTTCTATCAGCTGCAGGATAGATGTTATTGGTCAGCCATCCCAATGGAGAAATTTGATTAGCTATTCAGGACAAAACTGTTTCTATACAGACAGACAACTGAGAGGGAGGGAAGGACAAAGCGGGAGAGAAGGAGAGGAAGTGATGGAGAGACTAAGGAGGGGTAGGGTTATTGTAAGGCCATGTGTGTGTGGTGTGTCTGTGTGTGTGTGTGTTTCACCTGAGAGAAAAAAACAAAAAGGGAAAATGTTTAGGGTTAGTCTCGTATCAGTCTGTCAACAAGCTGCATCATGGGAATGTTTTAACTCATGGCCAATCAATGGAACGAATTGCAAAAATCACTGAAGCTGGAGACTTATATCTCCCTCTCTAACTTTAAGCATCAGCTGTCAGAGCAACTTACCGATCACTGTACCTGTACACAGCCAATCTGTAAATTGCACACCCAACTACCTCATCCACATATTGTTATTATCTTCTTTCTTTTTTGCACCCCAGTATCTCTACTTGCACATCATCATCTGCACATCTATCACTACAGTGTTAATGCTAAATTGTAATTATTTTGCCTCTATGGCCTATTTAAAAAATAAATAAAATCAATGACTTCTGGATCTTTCTCAATTTGTCTTTCTGTGATTCCCTCACATCCTGTCTTCTTTTCAACCGTATTGGAGGAGAAGAATCATTGTCACTCCCCTCTGATCTTCTTCTCCAGTGTGTGAAAGAGGAGACAAGGAGAGAGGATGCTAGGAATGGAGATATGTCTCTATCTCTCGCTGTCTCTCTTGCTGTCTCTATCTCTTTCGCTGTCTGTCTCAATCTCTTTTGCTGTCTGTCTCAATCTCTATCTTGCGGTCTCTCGCTATCTCTCTCGCCATCTTTCGATTCAATTCAGAGGGTTTTATTGGCATGGGAAACAAATGTTTACATACCAAAGCAAGTGAAATAGATAATAAACAAAAGCGAACTGAAAACAATAAAAAATGAACAGCGAACATTACACTCACAAAAGTTCCAAAAGAATAGACATTTCAATTGTCATGTACTCAGCAAAAAAAGAAAACGTCCCTTTTTCAGGACCCTGTCTTTCAAAGATAATTCGTAAAAATCCAAATAACTTCACAGTTCTTCATTGTAAAGAGTAAAAACACTGTTTCCCATGCTTGTTCAATGAACCATAAACAATTAATGAACATGCACCCCCCGAACGGTCGTTAAGACACTAACAGCTTACAGACGGTAGGCAATTAAGGTCACAGTTATGAAAACTTAGGACACTAAAGAGGTCTTTCTACTGACTCTGAAAAACACCAAAAGAAAGATGCCCAGGGTCCCTGCTCATCTGCGTTCAGTGCCTTAGGCATGCTGCAAGGAGGCATGAGGACTGTAGATGTGGCCAGGGCAATAAATTGCAATGTCCATACTGTGAGATGCCTAAGACAGCGCTACAGGGAGACAGGACGGACAGCTGATCGTCATCGCAGTGTCAGACCACGTGTAACAACACCTGCACAGGATCGGTACATCTGAACATCACACCTGCGGGACAGGAACAGGATGGCAACAACAACTGCCCCAGTTACACCAGGAACGCACAATCCCTCCATCAGTGCTCAGACTGTCCGCAATAGGCTGAGAGAGGCTGGACTGAGGGCTTGTAGGCCTGTTGTGAGGCAGGTCCTCACCAGACATCACCGACAACAACGTCGCCTATGGGCACAAACCCACCGTCGCTGGACCAGACAGGACTGGCAAAAAGTGCTCTTCACTGACGAGTCAAGGTTTTGTCTCACCAGGGGTGATGGTTGGATTCGCATTTTTCGTTGAAGGAATGAGCATTACACCGAGGCATGTACTCTGGAGCGGGATCGATTTGGAGGTGGAGGGTCCGTCATGGTCTGGGGCGGTGTGTCACAGCATAATTGGACTGAGCTTGTTGTTATTGCAGGCAATCTCAACGCTGTGCGTTACAGGGAAGACATCCTCCTCCCTCATGTGGTACCCTTCCTGCAGGCTCATCTTGACATGACCCTTCAGCATGACAATGCCACAAGCCATACTGCTCGTTCTGTGCGTGATTTCCTGCAAGCCAGGAATGTCAGTGTTCTGCCATGGCCAGCGAAGAGCCTGGATCTCAATCCCATTGAGCATGTCTGGGACCTGTTGGATCGGAGGTTGAGGGCTAGGGCCATTCCCCCCAGAAATGTCCGGGAACTTGCAGATGCCTTGGTGGAAGAGTGGGATAACATCTCACAGCAAGAACTGGCAAATCTGGTGCAGTCCATGAGGAGGAGATGCACTGCAGTACTTAATGCAGCTGGTGGCCACACCAGATACTGACTGTTACTTTTGATTTTGACCCCCCCTTTGTTCAGGGACACATTATTCCATTTTTGTTAGTCACATGTCTGTGGAACTTGTTCAGTTTATGTCTCATTTGTTGAATCTTGTTATGTTCATACAAATATTTACACATGTTAAGTTTGCTGAAAATAAATGCAGTTGACAGTGAGAGGACATTTCTTTTTTTGCTGAGTTTATTTTGTCTATATACAGTTGTCATGACGTTGGCCTGTCGGTAAGGTTTATGACCCCCCATAAATACCTTTCTCCCTTTCCTCTCTTGACTCCACTGAAGGACTCTTGAAAAGCCTTTGTTAAATATAGAGAGTCGGGGAACATCAAAAGGTGGGGGGAAAGGAACCATATTTCGGTAATCCAACCAGTTGAAAATATGCGTTGGTACTTAATGAATATGATGTCAGTTCAGTTGTCATCTGAGACATTATGACTGATGACAGGATGGCATAAACTGTATCTGGGAAAGTCTACACATTCTACATTCTAGTTATCAGATTCACATGGAATTGTTGTGCAATTTAAATGTTTAAATATGAAACTATTTGTGAAAAGATGAAATGTAATTTTAGCTTCCAAATGAGATAATTGGGTTTTCATAAGGTTAGAGCTCTGCTCAAATCAGTGGCCCTCCCCTGTGAAGAGACATTGGTTATAAACTATAAAACACACCCTTCTCTCCCTCAACTATATAAGCCCTTGACGAAAATGTAACCTCCGGTTCCGAGTATGCGAGGCCTGCAGCCTCACGTTAAAAGTACTCAGATAATAAGCTGTTCTGTGTACATTAGGGCGACCATCCGATGTCAGAAGGATTCAGATAATAACTACAGAACTAAGCCAACCTCAGCATGAGCTTTGGTTGCGAATGGTATGAACGTTGAACTCTTATTCACAACAGCAGTGATACCTCCTAGCCGTTGAGTTAGCAGCGGCCGCTGTAAACGTGGGCTAGGAAAGGACGGACAAAGGATCTCTTATAACAAACAACACGACACTGCTAAGTATCCAGTTTACCACCAGAGACACTCTTAAAGGGACAAGGAAGATCTCTGTTGGGCAACACGGCCAGCATCTACGACCAACCTACCGAAGCGCAGTTCAGAGTAAATATTTATTGAATTTTCCTTTTCCAAATGGGAGAATGCATTTATTTAGAATGCATAAGATTCTGTATTTACGATAGCATAGCTTCTCCCTTTGTTCTTCAGTCCTCCCGCGCTTTCATTCAAGCCCAACCCCCTCTCTTTGTGTTACCAGCCGTCATACAGGTTCCGTCCCTCAGGGACGTTTTCTTGTAGGACATAATTAGTAATCAATGTACGATCCATTCTGTGTATATGTAATTCTGTCTGATTAGTTAGGTATTTAGTAAATAAATAATTAAAATCAATTTTGTATTGCTGATTCAACTTGTTAGCCAGGGTTCGTGAAGATAACCAAGAATTTACAACTTTCAGATGAGACTGAAATAAGGTGACGATAAATATTGACTGCTATTGATGTAAAATATTACTAGGTCTTTAACTTCTTTGGGACTGGGGGGCAGTATTGAGTAGCTTGGATAAAAAGGTGCCCAGAGTAGAGGGTGGGGCTCAAGCTGCATCCCTGTATCACCCCACGGCCCATGGAAAGAAAGGTCTGTGTTTTTTGCAAATTTTAACCACACACTTGTTGTTTGTGTCCATGGATTTTATAATGTTGTATGTTGTTCCCCCAACACCACTTTCCATCAATTTGTATTTGTATGTATTATGGTTCCACATTAGCTGTTGCAAAATTAAGGCAGTTTATACAAATTTAAAAACATTACAATACATTCACAGATTTCACAACACACTGTGTGCCCTCAGGCCCCTACTCCACCACTATCACAAATCTACAGTACTAAATATGTGTGTCTATAGTGCGTATGTTATGTGTGTGTATGCATGTGTTTGTGCCTGTTTGTGTTGCTTCACAGTCCCCGCTGTTCTATAAGGTGTTTTTAATCTGTTTTTTTTAATCAAATTTTACTTCTTGCATCAGTTACTTGATGTGAAATAGAGTTCCATGTAGTTATGGCTCTATGTAGTAATGTGCACCTCCCATAGTCTTTTATGGACTTGGGGACTGTGAAGAGAACTCTGGTGGCATGTCTTGTAGGGTATGCATGGATATCCGAGCTGTGTGCCAGTAGTTTAGACAGATTGCTCGGTGCATTCAGCATGTCAATACCTCTCATAAATAAAGTAGTGATGAAGGCAATCTCTCCTCCACTTTGAGCCAGGAAAGATTGTAATGCATATTATTAATGTTAGCTCTCTGCGTACACCCAAGGGCCAGCTGTGCTGACTTTTTCTGAGCAAATTGCAATTTTCCTAAGTTTTTTGTGGCACCTGACCACACGACTGAACAGCAGTTAAGGTGCGACAAAACTAGGGCCTGTAGGACCTGCCTTGTTGATATTGCTGTCAGGAAGGTAGAGCAGTGCATTATCATGGACATACTTCTCCCCATCTTAGCTTCTGTTGTATCAATATGTTTTGACCATGACAGTTTACAATCTAGGGTTACTCCAAGCAGTTTAGTCATCTCAACTTGCTCAATATCCACATTATTTATTACAATATTTAGTTGAGGTTTAGGGTTTAGAGAGTGTTTTGTTCCAAATACAATGCTTTTAGTTTAAAAAATATTTAGGTCTAACTTATTCCTTGCCACCCACTCTGAAACTAACTGCAACTCTTTGTTAAGTGTTGCAGTCATTTCAGTCGCTGTAGTAGCTGCCGTGTATAGTGTTGAGTCATCCCCATACATAGACACTCTGGCTTTACTCAAAGTCAGTGGCATGTCGTTAGTAAAAACGTGACAGAATTCAAAAGTACAATTCTTGTCTTTCACAATTTGGTCCGATATACTTGGATATGTAGTGTTAGCGTTTGTCACTGGCATGTCATCCCTAAGTTTGCTTCTCTTGCCAACACATCTGCCACGCTGATACTCAGCACCGGGGCCCTTCAGGGGTGTGTGCTTAGTCCCCTCCTATACTCCCTGTTCACCCACTACTGCGTGACCAAGCACATCTCCAACGCCATCATTAAGTTTGCTAACGACACAACAGTGGTAGGCCTGATCACCGACAACGATGAGACAGCCTATAGGGAGGAAGTCAGAGACCTGACAGTGTGGTGCCAGGAGACCAATCTCTCCCTCAATGTGAGCAAGACAAAGGAGATGATCATGGACTTCAGGAAAAGGAGGTCCGAGCACGCCCCCATTAACATTGACAGGGCTGTAGTAGAGCGTGTCGAGAGTTTAAAGTTCCTTGGTGTCCACATCACCAACAAACTATCGTGGTCCAAACACACCAAGACAGTCGTGAAGAAGGCACGACACCACCTTTTCCCCCTCAGGAGACTGCAAAGATTTGGCATGGGTACCCAGATCCTCAAAATGTTTTACAGATGCTTCATCGAGAGCATCCTGACTGGTTGCATCACCGCCTGGTATGGCAACTGCTCGGCATCCGAACATAAGACGCTACAGAGGGTAGTGCGTACAGCCCAGTACATCACTGGGGCCAGGCTTCCTGCCATCCAGGACCTATATACTAGGCTGTTTATTTTATTTTTATTTTATTTCACCTTTATTTAACCAGGTAGGCTAGTTGAGAACAAGTTCTCATTTGCAACTGCGACCTGGCCAAGATAAAGCATAGCAATTCGACACATACAACAACACAGAGTTACACATGGAATAAACAAAACATAGTCAATAATACAGTAGAAAAAATAAACAAAAAGTATATATACAATGAGTGCAAATGAGGTAAGACAAGGGAGTTAAGGCAATAAATAGGCCATGGTGGCGAAGTAATTACAATATAGCAATTAAACACTGGAATGGTAGATGTGCAGAAGATGAATGTGCAAGTAGAGATACTGGGGTGCAAAGGAGCAAGATAAATTTATAAATACAATATGGGGATGAGGTAGGTAGATAGATGGGCTGTTTACAGATGGGCTATGTACAGGTGCAGTGATCTGTGAGCTGCTCTGACAGCTGGTGCTTAAAGCTAGTGAGGGAGATATGAGTCTCCAGCTTCAGATATTTTTGCAGTTCGTTCATGTCATTGGCAGCAGAGAACTGGAAGGAAAGACGACCAAAGGAGGAATTGGCTTTGGGGGTGACTAGTGAGATATACCTGCTGGAGCGCGTGCTATGAGTGAGTGCTGCTATGGTAACCAGTGAGCTGAGATAAGGCGGTGCTTTACCTAGCAGAGACTTGTAGATTACCTGTAGCCAGTGGGTTTGGCGACGAGTGTGAAGCGAGGGCCAACCAACGAGAGCGTACAGGTCGCAATGGTGGGTAGTGTATGGGGCTTTGGTGACAAAACGGATGGCACTGTGATAGACTGCATCCAGTTTGTTGAGTAGAGTGTTGGAAATGATTTTATAGATGACATCACCGAAGTCGAGGATCAGTAGGATGGTCAGTTTTACGAGGGTATGTTTGGCAGCATGAGTGAAGGATGCTTTGTTGCGATATAAATCCAATTCTAGATTTAATTTTGGATTGGAGATGCTTAAAACTTCTTATGGCTGCATGGGCAGTATTGAGTAGCTTGGATGAAAGGTGCCCAGAAGTGCCCAGAGTAAACGGCCTGCTCCTCAGTCCCAGTTTCTAATATATGCATATTATTAGTAGTGGATAGAAAACACTCTGAAGTTTCTAAAACTGTTTGAATGATGTCTGTGAGTATAACATAACTCATATGGCAGGCAAAAACCTGAGAAGAAAGCCAAACAGGATGTGGAAAATCTGAGGTTGGTCGATTTTCAATCCAGCCCCTATTGAATACACAGGGGGATATGGATATGTTTGCACTTCCTACGGCTTCCACCGGAAGCCGTAGGGAGCTGTTTGAGTCAATGGTCTGGCAGAGAGCCAGGTCCTGGTCAAGTGCATTTCACATGATAGCGACCTACGTTCCATTGCTTCTCTACAGACAAAGGAATTCTCCGGTTGGAACGTTATTGAATATTTATGATAACAACATCCTAAAGATTAATTCTATACTTAGTTTGACAAGTTTCTTAATATAATATAACTTTTTGAAGTTTTCGTCCGACGTTCGGCTGGACCTGCACATGCGTTTGGATTTGTGTACTAAACGCGTTAACAAAAGTAGCTACTTGGACATAAATAATGGACATTATCGAACAAAACAAACAGTTATTGTGGAACTACGATTCCTGGGAGTGCATTCTGATGAAGATCATCAAAGGTAAGGGAATATTTATAATGTTATTTCTGATTTCTGTTGACTCCAACATGGCGGATAAAAAAAATAAAATTCTGAGCGCCATCTCAGATTATTGCATGGTATGCACACAGCGGATGCATTAAGAACAAGTGTATCTTTAATTCTATGTAAAACATGTATCTTTCATCAAAGTTTATGATGAGTATTTATGTTATTTGACGTGGCTCTGCAATTTCTCCGGATATTTTGGAGGCATTTCTGAACATGGCGCCAATGTAAACTGAGGTTTTTGGATATAAATATTAACTTTATCGAACAAAACATATATGTATTGTGTAACATGAAGTCCTATGAGTGTCATCTGATAAAAATCATCAAAGGTTAGTGATTCATTTTATCTCTATTTCTGCTTTTTGTGACTCCTGTCTTTGGCTGAAAAATTGCTGTTTTCCTGTGATTTTGCGGTGACCTAACATAATCGTTTGTGGTGCTTTCGCTGTAAAGCCTATTTGAAATCGGACACTTTGGTGGGATTAACAACAAGATTACCTTTAAAATGGTATAAGATACATGTATGTTTGAGGAATTTTAATTATGAGATTTCTGTTGTTTGAATTTGGCGCCCTGCACTTTCACTGGCTGTTGTCATATCATCCCGTTAACGGGATTGCAGCCATAAAAAGTTTTAAGCATGTCCCAGTTTAGGTCACCTAGTAGCACGAGCTCAGAAGATAGATGGGGGGCAATCAATTCACATATGGTGTCCAGGGCACAGCTGGGTGCAGAGGGAGGTCTATAGCAAGCGGCAACAGTGAGAGACTTGTTTCTGGAAAGGTGAATTTTTATAAGTAGAAGCTTGAATTGTTTGGGTACAGACTTGGATAGTAATACAGAACTCTGCAGGCTATCTTTGCAGTAGATTGCAACACCGCTCCCTTTGGCAGTTCTATCTTGGAGGAAAATGTTATAGTTAGCGATGGAGATTTCAGGGTTTTTGGTGGTTTTCCTTAGCCAGGATTCAGACACGGCTAGGACATCCAGGTTGGCAGAGTGTGCTAAAGCAGTGAGTAAAACAAACTTAGAGAGTAGGCTTCTAATGTTAACATGCATGAAACCAAGGCTTTTACGGTTACAGAAGTCAACAAATGAGAGCACCTGGGGAGTGGGAGTGGAGCTAGGCACTGCAGGACCTGGATTAACCTCTACATCGCCAGAGGAACAGAGGAGAAGTAGGATAATGGTAAGGCTAAATGCTATACGAACTGGCCGTCTAGCACGTTCGGAACAGAGAGTAAAATGAGCAGGTTTCTGGGCACGATAGCATAGATTCAAGGCATAGTGTACAGACAAAGGTAAGGTAGGATGTGAGTACATTGGAGGTAAACCTAGGCATTGAGTAATGATGAGAGAGATATAGTCTCTAGAGACGTTTAAACCAGATGATGTCATCGCATATGTGTACAGACAAACATGGTTGGTTAAGGCATATTGAGCAGGGCTAGAGGCTCTACAGTGAAATAAGACAGTAATCACTAACCAGGACAGTAATGGACGAGGCATATTGATATTAGAGAGAGGCATGCGTAGCCAAGTGAACATATGGGTCCAGTGAGTTGTTGGGCTGACTGGGGACACGGCGATTCAGACAGTTAGCAGGCCGATGCTAACACGCTAACAGTTAGTAGGCCAGGGCTAAACAAGCCAGCAGTTAGCAGACCGGGGCTGGCAAGCTAGCAGTTAGCAGACCGGGGCTGCAAGCTAGCATTTAGCAGACAGGGTTAGCAAGCAAGCAGTTAGCACGGGCTAGCAGTTAGCAGACCGGGGCAAGCAAGCTAGCAGTTAGCAGACCGGGGCTGGCAAGCAAGCAGTTAGCAGGGGCTAGCAGTTAGCAGACCGGGGCAGGCAAGCTAGCAGTTAGCAGACCGGGGCAGGCAAGCTAGCAGTTAGCAGACCGGGGCAGGCAAGCTAGCATTTAGCAGACCGGGGCTAGCAAGTTAGCCTTTGGGGGACATCGCAATGGGGTAAGTCTGTTTTTGCCTCTTCGTGCGTTGACGTCGATAGACCAGTCGTGGAATTAGTAGGGTTTCAGCTAGCTCTAGGTAGCTAGCAGGCCTAGCAGGTTAGCAGAATGGGCCTTCAGCGGGCGTCGCGCCTGAGGGGCCTGTTGGAATCCTCGGGCAGATTATGTCGGTATTCCAGTCGTAGAGGATCGGCGGGGTTCCAGCTGTGCCCTGGACACCATATGTGAATTGATTGCCCCCCATCTATCTTCTGAGCTCGTGCTACTAGGTGACCTAAACTGGGACATGCTTAAAACTTTTTATGGCTGCAATCCCGTTAACGGGATCGATATGACAACAGCCAGTGAAAATGCAGGGTGCCAAATTCAAAACAACAGAAATCTCATAATTAAAAATCCTCAGATATACAAGTATTTTACACCATTTTAAATATAAACTTGTTGTTAATCCCACCACAGTGTCCGATTTCAAAAAGGCTCTACGATGAAAGCACAACATATCATTATGTTAGGTCAGCACCTATTCACAGAAAAACACAGCCATTTTTCTAGCCAAAGAGAGGAGTCACAAAAAGCAGAAATAGAGATAAAATGAATCACTAACCTTTGATGATCTTCATCAGATGACACTCATAGGACTTCATGTTACTCAATACATGTATGTTTTGTTCGATAAAGTTCATATTTATATCCAAAAATCTCAGTTTACATTGGCGCGTTATGTTCAGTAATGTTTTGCCTCTAAAACATCCGGTGATTTTGCAGAGAGCCACATCAACATACAGAAATACTCAAACAGAAATACTCAAACATTGATAAAAGATACAAGTATTATACATGCTACTTTAGATAAACCTCTCCTAAATGCAACCGCTGTGTCAGATTTCAAAAAAATGATACGGATAAAGCACACCATGCTATAATTTGAGTACAGCGCTCAGAGCACAAACAAGCCATGAAGATATCCGCCATGTTGTGGAGTCAACAGATGTCAGAATAGCATTATAAATATTCACTTACCTTTGATGATCTTCATCAGAATGCACTCCCAGGAATCCCAGTTCCACAATAAATTCCATCATTTATGTCCAAATACCTCCTTTTTGTTTGCGCGTTCTGCACACAATCCAAACTCACGACGCGCGGGCAAATCCATGCGAAAGTTCAGACGAAAAGTAATATTACAGTTCGTAGAAACATGTCAAACGAAGTATAGAATCAATCTTTCAGATGTTTTAAACATAAATCTTCAATAATGTTCCAACTGGAGAATTCCTTTGTCTTCAGAAATGCAATGGAACGCAAGCTAACTCTCTCACGTGAACACGCCTGGTCAGCTCATGGCACTCTGCCAGACCCATGACTCAAAGAGCCCTCATTCCCCCTCTTCACAGTAGAAGCATCAAACAAGGTTCTAAAGACTGTTGACATCTAGTGGAAGCCTTAGGAAGTGCAATATGACCAATATCCCACTGTATATTCGATAGGCGATGAGTTGAAAACCTACAAACCTCAGATTTCCCACTTCCTGGTTGGATTTTTTCTCAGGTTTTTGCCTGCCATATGAGTTCTGTTATACTCACAGACATCATTTAACTTCTCTGGGATATGTGGGACGCTAACGTCCCACTACGCCAAAAGCCAGTGAAAATGCAGAGCGCCAAATTAAAATAAATTACTATAAAAATCAAACTTTCATGAAATCACACATGAAAGACACCAAATTAAAGCTACACTTGTTGTAAATCCAGCCAACATGTCTGATTTCAAAAAGGATCATCTGACCACTTCTGTATTGAGCGAGTCACTGGTACTTCCTGCTTTAGTTTTTGCTTGTTAGCAGAAATAAGGAGCATAGAATTATGGTCAGATTTGCAGAATGGAAGGTGGGGGAGAGCTTTGTATGCATCTCTATGTGTGGAGTAAAGGTGGTCCAGGATTTTTTTTCCTTTGGTTGCACATGTGACATGCTGGTAAGAATTTGGTAAAACTGATTTAAGTTTGCAGCTGTAAAACCTTTTGAGGATCTGAGGACCCATGTCAAATCTTTTCAGTCTCCTGGGGGGGAATAGGTTTTGTCGTGCCCTCTTCACGACTGTCTTGCCGCTCTGACATTGATCGTCCATATATATGTATATTCTTAAATACATTCCCTTTACTTGGATTTGTATATATTGGGTATATGTTGTGAAATTGTTAGATGTTACTTGTTAGATATTACTGCACTGTCGGAGGTAGAAACACAAGCGTTTTTCTTCGGTCTGCCTGGAGTGCCAGGACGTCACTTCCTCTTGAACTTGCAGACGTGTTGCTGTGCGTTTGCTGTGTGTTTTGTTGCCAACCTTACTTTGCTAGCTGACAACTTTACGGTTTTTACTTTTTACTTTTTAATTACTGTTTATATTTTTAGTTTTTCCCTCAACTTTTTTCCCTCATTCATCTTTTTTCACTCCGGACGCTTTATCTGGACATGGTTCGTCAGCACCTTCAACAGCCGAAGCTAAGTAGTAACATTAACATGATGCCTAATTGCAGTCGCTGTACTCATAATATACAGGAGAACGATCGCCTTATGGCGAGGATAGCTGTGCTGCAAACTTTCAACCGGTTTTCCCCATTAAGTAGCGAGTCGGAGTCTGAGGCCGAGTCTTCTCTTGTCTCTACTCCTCCCGTTACGGGGTCAGAGACGCTGAAGCTTCCCACCATTAGCTCTGACAAATTGAAAACCCTAGTCATTGGCGACACCATTACCCGCAGTATTAGACTCAAAACGAATCACCCAGCGATCATACACTGTTTACCAGGGGGCAGGGCTACCGACGTTAAGGCTAATCTGAAGATGGTGCTAAAACTGGCGAGTGTAGAGAGTATAGAGATATTGTTATCCACGTCAGCACCAACGATGTTAGGATGAAACAGTCAGAGGTCACCAAGCGCAACATAGCTTCAGCGTGTAAGTCTCTGGCCCCCTCCCAGTTAGGGGGAGTGATGAGCTCTACAGCAGAGTCTCACAACTCAATCGCTGGTTGAAAACTGTTTTCTGCCCCTCCCAAAAGATAGAATTTGTAGATAATTGGCCCTCTTTCTGGGACTCACCCACAAACAGGACCAAGCCTGACCTGCTGAGGAGTGACGGACTCCATCCTAGCTGGAGGGGTGCTCTCATCTTATCTACCAACATAGACAGGGCTCTAACTCCTCTAGCTCCACAATGAAATAGGGTGTTAGCCAACCTGCCAGCTTAGTGGAGTCTGCCACTAGCATAGTTAGTGTAGTCAGCTCAGCTATCCCCATTGAGACTGTGTCTATGCCTCGACCTAGGATGGGCAAAACTAAACATGGCGGTGTTCGCCTTAGCAATCTCACTAGGATAAAGACCTCCTCCATTCCTGCCATTATTGAAAGAGATCGTGATACCTCACATCTCAAAATAGGGCTACTTAATGTTAGATTCCTCACTTCAAAGGCAGTTATAGTCAATGAACTAATCACTGATCATAATCTTGATGTGATTGGCCTGACTGAAACATGGCTTAAGCCTGATGAATTTACTGTGTTAAATGAGGCCTCACCTCCTGGTTACACTAGTGACCATATCCCCCGTGCATCCCGCAAAGGCGGAGGTGTTGCTAACATTTACGATAGCAAATTTCAATTTACAAAAAAAAAAATGACGTTTTCATCTTTTGAGCTTCTAGTCATGAAATCTATGCAGCCTACTCAATCACTTTTTATAGCTACTGTTTACAGGCCTCCTGGGCCATATACAGCGTTCCTCACTGAGTTCCCTGAATTCCTATCGGACCTTGTAGTCATAGCAGATAATATTCTAATTTTTGGTGATTTTAATATTCATATGGAAAAGTCCACAGACCCATTCCAAAAGGCTTTTGGAGCCATCATCGACTCAGTGGGTTTTGTCCAACATGTCTCTGGACCTACTCACTGCCACAGTCATACTCTGGACCTAGTTTTGTCCCATGGAATAAATGTTGTAGATCTTAATGTTTTTCCTCATAATCCTGGACTATCGGACCACCATTTTATTACGTTTGCAATCGCAACAAATAATCTGCTCAGACCCCAACCAAGGAGCATCAAAAGTCGTGCTATAAATTCTCAGACAACACAAAGATTCCTTGATGCCCTTCCAGACTCCTTCTGCCTACCCAAGGACGTCAGAGGACAAAAATCAGTTAACCACCTAACTGAGGAACTCAATTTAATCTTGCGCAATACCCTAGTGCATCTAGGGTTGCACCCCTAAAAACTAAAAACATTTGTCATAAGAAACTAGCTCCCTGGTATACAGAAAATACCCGAGCTCTGAAGCAAGCTTCCAGAAAATTTTAACGGAAATGGCGCCACACCAAACTGGAAGTCTTCTGACTAGCTTGGAAAGACAGTACCGTGCAGTATCGAAGAGCCCTCACTGCTGCTCGATCATCCTACTTTTCCAACTTAATTGAGGAAAATAAGAACAATCCAAAATTTATTTTTGATACTGTTGCAAAGCTAACTAAAAAGCAGCATTCCCCAAGTGAGGATGGCTTTCACTTCAGCAGTAATAAATTCATGAACTTCTTTGAGGAAAAGATCATGATCATTAGAAAGCAAATTACGGACTCCTCTTTAAATCTGCGTATTCCTCCAAAGCTTAGCTGTCCTGAGTCTGCACAACTCTGCCAGGACCTAGGATCAAGAGAGACACGTGTTTTAGTACTATATCTCTTGACACAATGATGAAAATAATCATGGCCTCTAAACCTTCAAGCTGCATACTGGATCCTATTCCAACTAAACTACTGAAAGAGCTGCTTCATGTGCTTGGCCCTCCTATGTTGAACATAATAAACGGCTCTCTATCCACCGGATGTGTACCAAACTCACTAAAAGTGGCAGTAATAAAGCCTCTCTTGAAAAAGCCAAACCTTGACCCAGAAAATATAAAAAACTATCGGCCTATATCGAATCTTCCATTCCTCTAAAAAAAAATTGAAAAAGCTGTTGCGCAGCAACTCACTGCCTTCCTGAAGACAAACAATGTATACAAAATGCTTCAGTCTGGTTTTAGACCCCATCATAGCACTGAGACTGCACTTGTGAAGGTGGTAAATGACCGTTTAATGATCGGCTATGAAAAGCCAACTGACTTTTACTCCTGATTATTATTTGACCATGCTGGTCATTTATGAACATCTTGGCCATGTTCTGTTATAATCTCCACTCTGTTCCTCTCTAGGTTTCTTCCTAGGTTTTGGCCTTTCTAGGGAGTTTTTCCTAGCCACCGTGCTTCTACACCTGCATTGCTTGCTGTTTGGGGTTTTAGGCTGGGTTTCTGTACAGCACTTCGAGATATTAGCTGATGTACGAAGGGCTATATAAAATAAACTTGATTTGATTTGATTAACATCTGAAAAGATGGTGCCGAAGAACATGGCTGACGTTTTACATTCTCCCAACTAATTGTGCTATTTTGTTAGTTTTTTGCGTTTTGTGTAACTTATTCTTTTACTTATTTTGTACATAATGTTGCTGCTACCGTCTCTTATGACCGAAAATAACATCTGGACATCAGAACAGCGATTACTCACTGTGGAAACTTTTTCCTTTAATGAGTCCGACGAGAAGGATATACTACTTTCACTGGAACAGGCCCAGATCCCCTTAATTTTCTTGAAGAAAAGACGCAGGAAAAGGGGCCGCAGATTGGGCTGCCTTTTGAGAATCCATAGGCGAGCGAGGAAACTTCCACTGCCATCTGTTCTTCTTGCTAACATGCAATCATTGGAAAATAAAAATGATGACCTACGATTAAGATTATCCTACCAACAGGACATTAAAAACTGTAATATCTTATGTTTCACCGAGACGTGGCTGAACGATGACACGGATAATATAGAGCTGGCTGGATTTTCCATGCACCGTCAGAACAGAGAAGCTACGTCTGGTAAGACGAGGGGTAGGGGAGTGTGTCTATTTGTCAATAACAGCTGGTGCGCGATGTCTAATATTAATGAAGTCTCGAGGTATTGCTCGCCTGAGGTAGAGTACCTTATGATAAGCTGTCGACCACACTATCTACCAAGAGAGTTCTCATCTATATAATTCGTAGCCGTCTATTTACCACCACAGAACGAAGCTGGCACTAAGACCGCTCTCAACCAATTCTATAAGGCCATAAGCAAAGAAGAAAATGCTCACCCAGAAGCGGCGCTCCTAGCGGCCGGGGACTTTAAAGCGTCCTGACGGGTTGCATCACTTCCTGGCATGGCAACTGCTCGGCCTCTGACCGCAAGACACTACAGAGGGTAGTGCGTACGGCCCAGTACATCACCGGGGCCAAGCTTCCTGCCATCCAGGACCTCTATACCAGGCGGTGTCAGAGGACGGCCCTAAAAATCGTCAAAGACTCCAGCCACCCTATTCATAGACTGTTCTCTCTGCTACCGCACGGCATTCGGTACCGGAGCGCCAGGTCTAGGTCCAAGAAGCTTCTAAACAGCTTCTACCTCCAAGCCATAAGAGACTTGAAGAGCTAATCAAATGGCTACACAGACTATTTGCATCCCCCTCATTCGCTGCTGCTACTCTCTGTTATTATCTATGCATAGCCACTTTAGTAACCCTACCTGCATGTACATAATTACCACAATTGCCCCCACACATTGACACATTGACTCTGCCAGTACCCCCTGTAATTAGCCCTGCTATTGTTATTTACTGCTGCTCTTTAATTATTTGTTTTTCTTATCTCTTACTTTTTTTATGGTATTTTCTTAACTGCATTGTTGGTTAAGGGCTTGTAAATAAGCATTTCACTGTACGGTCTACACCTGTTGTATTCGGCGCATGTGACAAATAAGATGTGATTTGATGAACTAAGATTCAGTAGAATAGTATAGAATACTGTATATACATATGAGATGAGTAATGCAAGATATTTAAACATTATTAAAGTGACTAGTGTTCCATTTATTAAAGTGGCCAGTGATTTCAAGTCTATGTATTTAGGCAGCAGCCTCTAATGTGCTAGTGATGGCTATTTTACAGTCTGATGGCCTTGAGATAGAAGCTGTTTTTCAGTCTCTCGATCCCAGCTTTGATGCACCTGTACTGACCTCGCCTTCTGGATGATAGCGGGGTGAACAGACAGTGGCGCGGGTGGTTGTTGTCCTTGATTATCTTTTTGGCCTTCCTGTGATATCAGGAGCTGTAGGTGTCCTGGAGGGTAGGACGTTTGCGTTGGGAAGACCGAACCACCCTCTGGAGAGCCCTGCGGTTGCGAGCTGTGCAGTTACCGTACCAGGCAGTGATACAGCCAGGGTTTTAGGTGCTAAAACAGGGTTTTAGGTGCTAAGCCAAATTTCTTCAGCCTCCTGAGGTTGAAGTGGCGCTGTTCCCATATCTGTATATTCGGCGATATTATTCTCTGAAGGTACCCACACCTGTATTTGGGGAATTTCAGTTTATCTGCAGATGCTCTCAAGCTCTGTCGGGTTGGATTGGAAGTGTTGCTGCACAGCTATTTTCAGGTCTCTCCAGAAACGTTCCTTCGTGTTCAAGTCCGGGCTCTGGCTGGGCCACTCAAGGACATTCAGAGACTTGTCCCGAAGCCACTCTTGCGTTGTCTTGGCTGTGTGCTTAGGGTCGTTGTCCTGTTGGAAGGTGAATATTTGCCCCAATCTGAGGTCCTTAGTGCTCTGGAGCAGGTTATCATCAAGGATCTCTCTGTACTTTGCTCCCTTCATCTTTCCCTCGATCCTGACTAGTCTCCCAGTCCCTGCCGCTGATAAACAGCCCCACAGCATGATGCTGCCACCACAAAACTTCACCGTAGGGATGGTACCAGGTTTCCTCCAGACGTGAAGCTTGGTTTCATCAGACCAGAGAATCTTGTTTCTCATGGTCTGAGAGTCCTTTATGTGCCTTTTGGCAAACTCCAAGCGGGCTGTCATGTGCTTTTTACTGAAGAGTGGCTTCCGTCTGGCCAATCTACCATAAAGGCCTGTTTGGTGGAGTGCTGCAGAGATGGTTGTCCTTCTGGAAGGTTCTCCCATCTTCACAGAGGAACTCTAGAGCTCTGTCAGAGTGACCATCGGGTTCTTGGTCACCTCGCTGATGAAGGCCTTTCTCCCCAGATTGCTCAGCTTGGCCGGGCGGCCAGCTCTAGGAAGAGTCTTGGTGGTTCCAAACTTCCTCCATTTAAGACATTGTTTGGTACCCTTCCCCAGATCTGTGCCTCGACACAATCATGTATCGGAGCTCTACGGGGGGGTGCTGGGGCTGCGGTGGAGGGTGATGTCCTTCAAGGTCCTGGCAAAGGTGGGGACTGCTGCCTAGTGGAGGTGGGCCTGCTAGAGAGTAACTCCAGGGCACACCGGGTGTTCGGAAAACAGAGTTTAGCCGCTTGGTGTTTTGGAAAAAGTTCCCTCTCAAAAGCACAATCTTTTGCTTCTGTGTGTCCTCAGTAGGTGTGGGGGTGTTGTAGGGGGGGGGTCCTGCCTTGTCTGTCCTGTTGTGGTATTAAGGCTGTTCTGTTGTCATCTCTGGGGGGGATGGCTAGCTCTCTCATGAGTGGTTCATAATCACACCTCAGATATCTCACCTCTTCCTGTATTTCATTTTTATGTTTTATTTAACCTTTATTTTACTAGGCAAGTCAGTTAAGAACAAATTCTTATTTACAATGGTGGCCTACCAAAAGGTAAAAGGCCTCCTGTGGGGACGGGGGATTAAAAATAAAAAATAAAATTCAAATATAGGACAAACACACATCACGACAAGAGAGACACCACAACACTACATAAAGAGAGACCTAAAGACAACACCATAGCATGGCAGCAACACATGACAACACCGCATGGTAGCGTTACAAACCTGACAACAACATGGTAGCAACATGGCAGCAGCACAACATTGTAACAACACAAAACATGGTACAAACATTATTGGGCACAGACAACAGCACAAAAGGCAAGAAGGTAGAGACAACAAAACATCCCACGAAGCAGCCACAACTGTCAGTAAGTGTCCATGATTGAGTCTTTGATTGAAGAGCTGTAGTTCTGTTAGCTGGGCTGTGTGTTCCTCTCTCTTCGTGAAGTTCTCTCACCAGCCAGCTCTCTCAGACAGCCATTTATCTCCACCTTCAGCCCTCTGGGTACTGTGTGTGTGTGGGGGGGGGGGGGGCGGTTGTGTTGGTCTTTTTTGTGGGTCTGTTCTGTCTGGAGTGTGTGGATAAGCTCAGAGGGTGTCTCAGGGTCCTCGTGTTACAATATTCTGATTTTCCACCTTCCGCTAATACCCTCTCTTGAAAGAGGGATAGTGTGCTCTTATAGCTGTGTGCCATGCCCAGGGATGGTCTGTGTGGAGGATTAGTTTGCTTACGTTCCCATTTTTGTAGCAGTCAGCAAAAAGTGTCTCTGGATTGTCCATGGGGAGCTTCTCTTTGTACTCTTTTCCTTCTTGTAATTTTTAATATCCAATGGGTACTGTACTGTACTGCACAGGGGCAAGCCATGGAGCAGGGGGACGAAGAGGCCAAGGCATTGTTTGGGGGGAGGAAGTCTGCTGCTATTATTGGGCTCAGGGGCATCACACCTCAGTGCTAATTAATGTTGCATCCGGGTCTGTTCTTTCCTATCAAGCTTGGTAGCCTTTTAACTTAGCAGTCAGTCTTTATAAAGTTAAATAGTAGCTACAGATTATTGTAATGTTATTTTCATTCTAGGCATTCATTCTAGACTCTCTCTCTCTCTGTCTTGCCCTCTCATTGTCCCTCTCCCCCTCTGTCTCTCTTCTCCTCTGTATCCTTTCCCCCCTCTTTAATATAATAGCATAAAGTAATATGATTGTAGTAACAATAATAGTAGTAATAATATATCTCACTCACCTGGTGTTTCTGGGGGGGAGGGGTGTCCGAGGGTTCTGTGATTGACAGCTGTGATGCGAATCTGGTAGGTATCTGTTGGGGTCATGTTGCCCAGCGTGTGGACCCTCTCCCTGGCTTCCAATACCGCCACCTGCTTCCATGGAGAGAAACTACTCCTTTTCCCCTGTCGCTGCTCCTACAACAACAAAACTATATTAATATCAACACTGAAAAAAATATATACAACATGCAACAATTTCAAAGATTTTACTGAGTTACAGTTCACATAAGGAAATCAGTAAATTGAAATAAATTCATTAGGCCCTAATCTATGGATTTCACATAACTGGGAATACAAATATGCATCTGTTGGTCAAATGTATTTATATAGCCCTTCTTACATCAGCTGATATATCAAAGTGCTGTACAGAAACCCAGCCTAAAACCCCAAACAGCAAGCAATGCAGGTGTTGAAGCACGGTGGCTAGGAAAAACTCCCTAGAAAGGCCAAAACCTAGGAAGAAACCTAGAGAGGAACCAGGCTATGAGGGGTGGCCAGTCCTCTTCTGGCTGTGCCGGGTGGAGATTATAACAGAACATGGCCAAGATGTTCAAATGTTCATAAATAACCAGCATGGTCAAATAATAATAATCAAAGTAGTTGTCGAGGGTGCAGCAAGTCAGCACCTCAGGAGTAAATGTCAGTTGGCTTTTCATAGCCGATCATTAAGAGTATCTCTACCGCTCCTGCGGTCTCTAGAGAGTTGAAAACAGCAGGTCTGGGACAGGTAGCACAACTATTTTAATATCTACTAGATACAACAACACAACTATATTAATATTATTAATATTATACCTTTATTTCAACAAGGAACACAGACTGAGACCAAGGTCTCTTTTACAGCTGGGCCCTGCGTATACATGTTTACACACACAGTTTAGGTACAACGATTAAGAAACTACACAAGACAAACAAAACTATCACAGATAACACAAAAAAATACAGCAACAGATTATATTTACACATAGGTTATTCCCCTAACAGCACAATAACTTGCATTACCCGAAACAGTTACAAGCAATACACAAATAAAAATGCTCCAATAAATGTTTAAAATGGGCAACAGGGGGACAAGAGTCTCAAGTTTAAGTTTAGTCTGCAGGCTATTCCATAGGCAAGGAGCGTAACAGGAAAAGGCAGCCATACCCAACTCTGTGGAAATCGCAGGGGCCTCAAGTGTAATCCATGCTTGAGACCTGGTTTTAGGAATTATAATTCTAATATTGATGAGTGATGATAAATAAGAAGGTAGCTTATTCAGAAGTGACAAACACGAGAGCATGTTGTTCTCGTCTCACGGACAGTGAAGTCCAACCCACATTTTGAGATAAAACACAGTGGTGAGTTCCGTAGCTAGCACCCGTAATAAACCTAAGTGCGCAATGATAAGTAGCATCCAGTGATTTAAGTGTTGATGCCGTAGCATGCATGTAAATAATATCCCCATAATCTATAACAGACATAAAAGTAGCTTGCACAATTTGTCTTCTATTTGTAGAGGACAAACATGTCCTGTTTCTATAGAGGAAGCCTAGCTTGATTTTTAGCCATTTACAAAGTTCGTCAATATGCATTTTAAAAGACAGTTTATCATCCAACCATATCCCTAAGTATTTATATGCAGAGACCTGATTATTTAGACATCCAGCTAAGCTCGTAAGTGAAAGTGTATTTTCAACCAACTTTTTGAACCTATTAAAAATCATAAAATGTGTTTTCTTTGCATTTAAAACAAATTTCAGCTGTATAAAAGTACCTTGTAATATCTTAAAATCTGTCTCCAATAGTGATAATGCTTGGTCATCCGTTGAAGCGATAGAGTACATGACAGTGTCATCAGCATATAAATTAATTTGACACTTTCTTATCTCATCACCGATATTGTTTATGTAGAGAGTGAACAGTAATGGACCAAGTATAGAACCTTGTGGGACCCCTTTAACCAACTCCAATGGCTCCGACTGGATGACGTCGACTCTAACAGCCTGACTCTAACAGCTTACCCAAAAGTATTTCATGGTCTACAGTGTCAAAAGCTTTATATAAATCTATGAACAAGGCGGCACAGTACTTTCTATTATCTAGAGCATTAGTAATATAATTTACAACACGTACAGTGGCCGTAATAGTACTGTGTTTAGGTCTGAAGCCAGATTGATTACTAGAAAGAGTATTGTTAACAGTTAAAAAAGAATGTAGTTGCCTATTCACGAATGACTCTAGAATTTTAGCCAAACAGGAGAGCTTAGAGATGTGCCGATAATTATCCAATTCACTACCATCACCTCCCTTGAGGACTGGTAAAACAAAAGCTGTTTTCCAGGATTTAGGAATCTTTCCTATGACAAATGTTTGATTAAAGATATGCTTCACTACACCAGCAATAATAGGTGCCGCACACTTGAGTAAATATGGATCCAGATTGTCAGCGCCTAATGATTTCTTAGAATCGATAGCAGATAGTGCAAATAAGACCTAATCTTCTGTGACTTTTTGAAAATTAAAAACCGGCTTACTGTTTTCCACATCACCTGAAGGCCGAGGAACTGAAACAATAGACCGGTCAGGATCATGTTGGCCATTTTTTCTTTCAAAAAGAAAACCAGCAGAAATAAAATGCTTATTAAAAACATCACAAATTTCAGTTCGGTCAGTGATGATCCCAGATTACGATGTAATTTGCTTTGGCAGGGAAGTCAAGGAGTTTCCTCGTTTAAGTGAGTTAACAGTTTTCCAGAATTTAGCGGGATCACCAGCAGACTCTGTCATAGCATCAAGAAAATACCTAGATTTGGCCTTTTTTATTCCTCCGGTCCATTTATTTTTCAATTGCCTAAAAAGCAGCCAATTAGCTGTTACACCATTTTCCCTCGCTAAGGCCCATGCTTGATTCTTTTGCAGAAAAAGGATTTTCAAATCACAGGAGAACCAAGGATTAGTTCGATTTTTTTTACCCTAAGTCGCTTTAACGGGGCATGTTTATCATTCATGAAGGTAAAAATTGATGAAAAGAAAGAGAATGCTAAAACTGGGTCCATTATGCAGTTTACGGATAAAAGCTCTGAATAATAAAGGTCACGGATAACGGCTCTGATAAGTGTTTATAGTTTCCCTTTAGAATTATACGGGGGTCAGGGTTTTTAGCCTAGTATCTCTGATACATGCAATAGGGCAGTGGTTACTGATGTCATTAGCAAATAACCCACTAGCTATATATTTGTGAGATGTATTTGTTAAGATAAGGCCTATTAACGTAGATTTTTGGGGGTCTGTTGGATTAGGACGGGTAGGTATAGTTATTAGTTGAGTAAGATTTAGTTCTTTACAAATAGCTTTTAATTTAAACGATGCTGGCATCAGCCAGTCCAGATTGAGATCTCTGATAATCAATAATTCAGAGTTTACATAATTAGACATTAACTCAAACAATTTGCTTAGAGCAGATACCGGAGCTGAGGGTTGGCGATAAACTCCCGCTGGCGTTAATAGTGCATTATGAACAAGGACCACAATTAGAACTAAGCATTCATACTGTTTCGGGAACAGACGTTGAAATGGACACAGTGACATCTAGGTTGCATTTACCATATATGGCAATACCTCCACCTCTACCCACTCTGTCTGCTCTGTAGACATTATACCCAGCTAACAGAACATCTGAGTCCACCTCTACCCACTCTGTCTGCTCTGTAGACATTATACCCAGATAACAGAACATCTGAGTCTACCTCTACCCACTCTGTCTGCTCTGTAGACATTATACCCAGATAACAGAACATCTGAGTCTACCTCTACCCACTCTGTCTGCTCTGTAGACATTATACCCAGCTAACAGAACATCTGAGTCCACCTCTACCCACTCTGTCTGCTCTGTAGACATTATACCCAGCTAACAGAACATCTGAGTCCACCTCTACCCACTCTGTCTGCTCTGTAGACATTATACCCAGCTAACAGAACATCTGAGTCTACCTCTACCCACTCTGTCTGCTCTGTAGACATTATACCCAGCTAACAGAACATCTGAGTCTACCTCTACCCACTCTGTCTGCTCTGTAGACATTATACCCAGATAACAGAACATCTGAGTCTACCTCTACCCACTCTGTCTGCTCTGTAGACATTATACCCAGCTAACAGAACATCTGAGTCCACCTCTACCCACTCTGTCTGCTCTGTAGACATTATACCCAGCTAACAGAACATCTGAGTCCACCTCTACCCACTCTGTCTGCTCTGTAGACATTATACCCAGCTAACAGAACATCTGAGTCTACCTCTACCCACTCTGTCTGCTCTGTAGACATTATACCCAGAACATCTGAGTCTGGAACAGAGACACAGAGCCAGGATTCAGATATAATCAATATGTCAGCATGTGATTTTGAGACCAGTATTTCAATCAAATCTAGCTTTTGGATCAAGCTTCTAGCATTCAAATGAATAATTCCTAGGCCACTATTTCGAGAGCTCATATCAGATGGAGCATTCAAGGTAATATTAGATGAGTGACGCTTCCTCGTGTAGCTGCTGACAGGCCTGAGTTGGATGGAGACGAGATTACTTCTTGTATTGTATAGTCTGATGAAAAATCGACCAATTCCGAGTATCAACCCCCATGGCTATATATTGTCAATTCTCATATGCCCTGTATGAGGCTATAGTGAGAGCCAGGTTTGAGGAGAGAATACTTGTACCATACCTATTCAGATGTAATCCATCCCGGAGAAATACATTTGATCGATGTAGAAAAGCTGTAAAATTGTCCACATATTCTATGCTTATTGAACAACAAATAACCTTTAAGCCAGATGTGTAGCTGGCGTATACAACTGAAATTATTATCCGTAGAGCGTGGAGACGGGAATGGACCTGAAATAATGCATTGTTTACCTGATTTAAGTACAGTATGAATCAGTGATTTAAAGTCATTTTTAAGTTGCTCAGATTCCTGTAGTTTAATATCATTTGACCCTACATGGACAGTGATAGCAGTCGGGTGTTCACTAATGAGTAGCGGGATCATACAGTCAATGTCCTGGATCCGGGCACCCGGGTAACAGATGGTCTCTGCTTTCCTAATAGAAACATTTTGGATCATAGATGAGCCCACGATAAGGACAGTGGGACTACTGCTTGGTAAACATTTTTTAAAGTTGCGTCTCTCTTGAGTTATCTTCCTCCTAGAAAGTTGTTTGTAGTTATAGAGCTGTTTCGTTGTAAATTGTTTAGATGGCGGGGGGTCCACTTGCTTCCGGGCAAAGTTGTTTGTTCCTTTGGGGCCAGCGGCAGAAATCTTCAGCTCTTCCAATACACGGTATCTGTTTCCCAGTTCCAAAGCTGTACATTTCAATGAAACATGGTGAAGCCCTAAAATTGCCCTCGCTAGAAGCCTGTGTTTCAGACATAAGGAAGTAGATGGCTGCAAACTTTCTACTTTTAAACTCGGACAAAACAGAGATGCTTGTTCTAGGTCCCAAGAAACAAAGAGATCTTCTGTTGAATCTGACAATTAATCTTGATGGTTGTACAGTCGTCTTAAATAAAACTGTGAAGGACCTCGGCGTTACTCTGGACCCTGATCTCTCTTTTGACGAACATATTAAGACTGTTTCAAGGACAGCTTTTTTCCATCTACGTACATTGCAAAAATCAGAAACTTTCTGTCCAACAATGATGCAGAAATATTTATCCATGCTTTTGTTCCTTCTAGGTTAGACTGCAATGCTCTACTTTCCGGCTACCCGGATAAAGCACTAAATAAACTTCAGTTAGTGCTAAATACGGCTGCTAGAATCCTGACTAGAACCAAAAAAGGTGATCATATTACTCCAGTGCTAGCCTCCCTACACTGGCTCCCTGTTAAGGCAAGGGCTGATTTCATGGTTTTACTGCTGACCTACAAAGCATTACATGGGCTTGCTCCTACCTATCTTTCCGATTTGGTCCTGCCGTACATACCTACACGTGCGCTATGGTCACAAGACGCAGGCCTCCTAATTGTCCCTAGAATTTCTAAGCAAACAGCTGGAGGCAGGGCTTTCTCCTATAGAGCTCCATTTTTATGGAATGGTCTGCCTACCCATGTGAGAAACGCAGACTCGGTCTCAACCTTTAAGTTTTTACTGAAGACTCATCTCTTCAGTGGGTCATATGATTAAGTGTAGTCTGGCCCAGGAGTGTGAAGGTGAACGGAAAGGCTCTGCTGTAGCTATAACAACTCAATCGCTGGTTGAAAACAATTTTCTGCCCCTTCCAAAAGATTGAATTTGTAGATAATTGGCCCACTTTCTAGGACTCACCCACAAACAGGACCAAGCCTGGCCTGCTGATGAGTGATGGACTCCATCCTACCTGGAGTGGTGCTCTCATCTTATCTACGAATATAGACAGGGCTCTAACTCCTCTAGCTCCACAATGAGATAGGATGCAGGCCAGGCAGCAGGCTGTTAGCCAGCCTGCCAGCTTAGTGGAGTCTGCCACTAGCACAGTCAGTGTAGTCAGCTCAGCTATCCCCATTGAGACCGTGTCTGTGCCTCGACCTAGGTTGGGCAAAACTAAACATGGCTGTGTTCGCCTTAGCAATCTCACTGGAAAAAAGACCTCCATTCCTGTCATTATTGAAAGAGATTGTGATATCTCACATCTCAAAATAGGGCTACTTAATGTTAGATCCCTCACTTCCAAGGCAATTATAGTCAATGAAATAATCACTGATCATAATCTTGATGTGATTGGCCTGACTGAAACATGGCTTAAACCTGATGAATTTACTGTGTTAAATGAGGCCTCACCTCCTGGTTACATTAGTGACCGTATCCCCCGTGCATCCCGCAAAGGCGGAGGTGTTGCTAACATTCACGATAGCAAATTTCAATTTACCAAAAAATGTATGACTGTGTTTTCGTCTTTTGAGATTCTAGTCATGTAATATATGCAGCCTACTCAATCACTTTTTATAGCTACTGTTTACAGGCCTCCTGGGCCATATACAGGGTTCCTCACTGAGTTCCCTGAATTCCTATAGGACCTAGTAGTCATGACAGATAATATAAAACATTTTGGTGACTTTAATATTCTCATGGTAAAGTTCACAGACGCACTCCAACAGGCTTTTGGAGCCATCATCAACTCAGTGGGTTTTGTCCAACATGTCTCCGGACCTACTCACTGCCACAGTCATACTCTGGACCTAGTTTTGTCCCGTGTAATAAATATTGTGGATCTTAATGTTTTTTCTCATAATCCTGGTCTATCGGACCACCATTTTATTATGTTTGCAATCGCGACAAATAATCTGCTCAGACCCCAACCAAGGATCATCAAAATCCGTGCTATAAATTCTCGGACAACCCAAAGATTCCTAGATGTCCTTCCAGACTCCCTCCACCTACCCAAGGACGTCAGAGTACAAAAGTCGGTTAACCACCTAACTGTGGAACTAAATTTAACCTTGCGTAATACCCTAGATGCAGTCGCACAGCTATAAACAAAAAACACTCGTCATAAGAAACTAGCTCCCTGGTATACAGAAAATACCCGAGCCATGAAGCAAGCTTCCAGAAAATTTTAACGGAAATGGCGTTACACCAAACTGGAAGTCTTTCAACTAGCTTGGAAAGACAGTGCCGTGCAGTATCGATCATTTGCTCGATCATCCTATTTTTGCAACTTAATTGAGGAGAATAAGAACAATCCAAAATGTATTTTTGATACTATTGCAAAGCTAACTAAAAATCAGCATTCCCCAAGGGAGGATGGCTTTCACTTCAGCAGTGATCAATTCATGAACTTCTTTGACAAAAAGATCATGATCATTAGAAAGCAAATTATAGACTCCTCTCTAAATCTGCGTATTTCTCCAAAGCTCAGTTGTCCTGAGTCTACACAACACTGCCAGGACCTAGGATCAAGGTAGACACTCAAGTTTTTTAATACTATATCTCTTGACACATTGATGAAAATAGTCATGGCCTCTAAGCCTTCCAGCTGCATACTGGACCCTATTCCAAGTAAACTACTGAAAGAGCTGCTTCCTATGTTGAACATAATAAACGGCTCTCTATCCACCGTATGTGTACCAAACTCACTAAAAGTGGCAGTAATAAAGCCTCTTTTGAAAAAGCCAAACCTTGACCTAGAAAATATAGTTTTTTAATATGGGGTTTTAGACCCCATCATAGCACTGAGACTGCACTCGTGAAGGTGGTAAATTACCTTTTAATGGCGTCAGACCGAGGCTCTGCATCTGTTCTCGTGCTCCTAGACCTTAGTGCTTCTTTTGATACCATCAACCACCACATTATTTTGGAGAGATTGGAAACCCAAATTGGTCTACACGGACAAGTTCTGGCCTAGTTTAGATATTATCTGTCGGAAAGATATCAGTTTGTCTCTATGGATGGTTTGTCCTCTGACAATTCAACTGTACATTTCGGTGTTCCTCAAGGTTCTGTTTTAGGACCACTATTGTTTTCACTATATATTTTACCTCTTGGTGATGTCTTTCGGAAACATAATGTTAACTTTCACTGCTATGCGGACGATACACAGCTGTACATTTCAATGAAACATGGTGAAGCCCCAAAATTGCCCTCCCTGGAAGCCTGTGTTTCAGACATAAGGAAGTGGATGGCGGCAAATGTGTTACTTTTAAACTCGGACAAAACAGAGATGCTAGTTCTACATCCCAAGAAACAAAGAGATCTTCTGTTGGATCTGACAATTAATCTTGATGGTTGTACAGTCGTCTCAAATAGAACTCTGAAGGACCTTGGCTTTACTCTGGACCCTGATCTCTCTTTTGACAAACATATCAAGACAGCTTTTTTCCATCTACGTACATTGCAAAAATGAGACATTTTATGTCCAAATATTATGCTGAAATATATGTCCATGCTTTTGTTACTTCTAGATTTGAATACTGCAATGCTCTAACTTCAGTTAGTGCTAAACATGGCTGCTAGAATCTTGACTAGAACCCCCAAAAATGATCATATTACTCCAGTGCAAGCCTCTCTACACTGGCTTCCTGTTCAGGCCAAGGTTGATTTCAAGGTTTTACTGCTAACCTACTGTAACGGCTCTCGTTGGTGGTGTGAAGAGTGGACCAAGGCTCAGTGTGATAAGTGTTCATGAGACTTTTATTTCAAAAACACTCAAACAAAATAACAAACGTGAAAACGAAAGCACACAGTTGTGTCAGGCAGAAACACTAAACAGAAAACAAGATCCCACAACCTAAATACAGGCTCCGGGCCGTGGATCATCAATGGAGGCTCGTGCCATGGATTATCACTGGAGGCTTCGGGCCATGGATTATCACTGGAGGCTTCGTGCCATGGATCATCACTACAGGCTCCGGGCCATGGATCATCACTCGAGGCTTCGTGCCATGAATCATCACTGGAGGCTTCGGACCATGGATCATCACTGGAGGCTTCGTACGTGGAGCCGGAACAGGTCTCACTGGACTGAGGAGACGTACTGGCAGCCTGGTGCATGGAGCTGCCACAGGGCTTACCAGGCTGGGGAGACATACTGGAGGCTTGGTTCTTGGCGAGGCACCGGATAAACTGGGCCGTGGAGGCGCACTGGAGGTCTCGAGCGTAGAGCCTGCACAACCCGTCCTGGCTGGATGGTTATCTTCGCCCTGCACATGCGGGGTGCTGGCACAGGACGCATTGGGCTGTGCAGACGCACCGGAGACACTGTATGTAGAGCCGGCGCAGGATATACTGGGCCGAGGAGGCGCACTGGAGGTCTGGAGAGCAGGGCTGGCACAACCCGTCCTGGCTGGATGCTCACCCTAGCCCGGCAACTGCGGGGTGCTGGCACAGGACGTACTGGGCTGTGGACGCGCACTGGAGACACCGTGTGCTTCACCGCATAACACGGTGCCTGACCAGTACCACGCTCCTCAAAGCGACTACCTTGCTCCAGACTCCAACCCTTTCAAACTCTTTCGTCCCTCTCCACTGCCAACCACTCCTCGCTCAAACGGTCCAAGAATTCCTCCTCGGTCTCGGACTCACCCCTCAGCACCGACGCCCACGTCATCTGCCCCCCAAAAAAGCACTTTTGGGGCTGCCTCTCGGGTTTCCTTCCTGTCCTCTCCTCCTGACCACGCTGCTTGGTCCGTTTGTGGTGGGTAGTTCTGTCACGGCCGTTGCTGGAAGAAGACCAAGGTGCAGCGTGGTGAGCATACATTTTCCTTTTTATTATGGAATGTCGCCAACAAAGCAATAAACAATACAAAAACGTCCGTGAAGCTTAACAGGGCTACTGCCACAAACAAAGTTAACTACCCACAAAGAAATGAGGGAAAAAGGACTACCTAAGTATGGTTCCCAATCAGAGACAAAGATAGACAGCTGTTCCTGATTGAGAACCATACCCAGCCAAAATATAGAACGACAAAATCATAGAAAAACAAAACATAGAATGCCCACCCCAAATCACACCCTGACCAAACCAAATAGAGACATAAAAAGGCTCTCTAAGGTCAGGGCGCGACATAGATAGAACACAACTATCAGGGTATCTACTAGATAGAACACAACTTTCATTGTATCTACTAGATAGAACACAACTATCAGAGAATCTACTAGATAGAACACAACTATCGGAGAATCTACTAGATAGAACACAACTATCATGGTATCTCCTAGATAGAACACAACTATCAGAGAATCTACTAGATAGAACACAACTTTCATTGTATCTACTCAATAGAACACAACTATCATGGTATCTACTAGATAGAACACAACTATCAGAGAATCTACTAGATGGAACACAACTATCAGGTTATCTACTAGATAGAACACAACTATCAAGTTATCTACTAGATAGAACACAACTCTCAGAGAATCTACTAGATAGAACACAACTCTCATGGTATCTACTAGATAGAACACAACTATCAGGTTATCTACTAGATAGAACACAACTATCAAGTTATCTACTAGATAGAACACAACTATCATGGTATCTACTAGATAGAACACAACTATCAGAGAATATACTAGATAGAACACAACTATCAAGTTATCTACTAGATAGAACACAATTATCATGGTATCTACTAGATAGAACACAACTATCATGGTATCTACTAGATAGAACACAACTATCATGGTATCTACTAGATAGAACACAATTATCATGGTATCTACTAGATAGAACACAACTATCAGTGTATCTAATAGATAGAACACAACTATCATTGTATATCTACTAGATAGAAGACAACTATCAGAGAATCTACTATATAGAACACAATTATCAGGGTATCTACTCGATAGAACACAACTATCAGAGAATCTACTAGATAGAACACAATTATCAGGGTATCTACTCGATAGAACACAACTATCAGAGAATCTACTAGATAGAACACAATTATCATGGTATCTACTAGATAGAACACAATTATCATGGTATCTACTAGATAGAACACAACTATCAGTGTATCTACTAGATAGAAAACAACTTTTATTGTATCTACTCGATAGAACACAATTATCAGTGTATCTACTAGATAGAACACAACTATCATTGTATATCTTAGATAGAACACAACCATTATGGTATCTACTAGATAGAACACAACTATCAGTGTATCTAATAGATAGAGAACAACTATCAGGGTATCTGCTAGATAGAACACAACTATCAGGGTATCTCCTAGATAGAACACAACTATCAGTGTATCTACTAGATAGAACACAACTATCAGAGAATCTACTAGATGGAACACAACTATCAGTGTATCTACTAGATAGAACACAACTATCAGTGTATCTACTAGATAGAACACAACTATCAGTGTATCTACTAGATAGAACACAACTATCAGAGAATCTACTAGATAGAACACAACTATCAGATAATCTACTAGATAGAACACAACTATCATGGTATCTACTAGATAGAACACAACTATCAGATAATCTACTAGATAGAACACAACTACCAGGGTATCCAGTAGATAGAACACAACTATCATTGTATATCTTAGATAGAACACAACTATCATGGTATCTAGTAGATAGAACACAACTATCATTGTATATCTTAGATAGAACACAACTATCATGGTATCTAGTAGATAGAACACAACTATCATTGTATATCTTAGATAGAACACAACTATCAGGGTATCTACTAGATAGAACACAACTATCAGGGTATCTCCTTGATAGAACACAACTATCAGTGTATCTCCTTGATAGAACACAACTATCAGGGTATCTACTAGATAGAACACAACTATCAGGGTATCTCCTTGATAGAACACAACTATCAGTGTATCTACTAGATAGAACACAACTATCAGAGAATCTACTAGATAGAACACAACTATCATGGTATCTACTAGATAGAACACAACTATCAGTGTATCTACTAGATAGAAAACAACTATCAGAGAATCTACTAGATAGAACACAACTATCAGATAATCTACTAGATAGAACACAACTATCAGTGTATCTACTAGATAGAATACAACTACCAGTGTATCTACTAGATAGAACACAACTATCAGATAATCTACTAGATAGAACACAACTATCATGGTATCTACTAGATAGAACACAACTATCAGATAATCTACTAGATAGAACACAACTACCAGGGTATCTAGTAGATAGAACACAACTATCATTGTATATCTTAGATAGAACACAACTATCATGGTATCTACTAGATAGAACACAACTATCATGGTATCTACTAGATAGAACACAACTACCAGGGTATCTAGTAGATAGAACACAACTATCATTGTATATCTTAGATAGAACACAACTATCATGGTATCTACTAGATAGAACACAACTATCAAGTTATCTACTAGATAGAACACAACTCTCAGAGAATCTACTAGATAGAACACAACTCTCATGGTATCTACTAGATAGAACACAACTATCAGGTTATCTACTCTATAGAACACAACTATCAAGTTATCTACGAGATAGAACACAACTATCATGGTATCTACTAGATAGAACACAACTATCAGAGAATATACTAGATAGAACACAACTATCAAGTTATCTACTAGATAGAACACAATTATCATGGTATCTACTAGATAGAACACAACTATCATGGTATCTACTAGATAGAACACAACTACCAGGGTATCTAGTAGATAGAACACAACTCTCAGAGAATCTACTAGATAGAACACAACTCTCATGGTATCTACTAGATAGAACACAACTATCAGGTTATCTACTAGATAGAACACAACTATCAAGTTATCTACTAGATAGAACACAACTACCAGGGTATCTACTAGATAGAACACAACTATCATGGTATCTACTAGATAGAACACAACTATCAGAGAATATACTAGATAGAACACAACTATCAAGTTATCTACTAGATAGAACACAATTATCACGGTATCTACTAGATAGAACACAACTATCATGGTATCTCCTAGATAGAACACAACTATCAGTGTATCTACTAGATAGAACACAACTTTCAGAGAATCTACTAGATGGAACACAACTATCAGTGTATCTACTAGATTGAACACAACTATCAGTGTATCTACTAGATAGAACACAACTATCAGTGTATCTACTAGATAGAACACAACTATCGGAGAATCTACTAGATAGAACACAACTATCAGATAATCTACTAGATAAAACACAACTATCATGGTATCTACTAGATAGAACACAACTATCAGATAATCTACTAGATAGAACACAACTACCAGGGTATCCAGTAGATAGAACACAACTATCATTGTATATCTTAGATAGAACACAACTCTCATGGTATCTACTAGATAGAACACAACTATCATGGTATCTAGTAGATAGAACACAACTATCATTGTATATCTTAGATAGAACACAACTATCAGAGAATCTACTAGATAGAACACAACTATCATGGTATCTACTAGATAGAACATAACTAACAGGGTATCTAGTAGATAGAACACAACTATCATTGTATATCTTAGATAGAACACAACTATCAGAGAATCTACTAGATAGAACACAACTCTCAGAGAATCTACTAGATAGAACACAACTCTCATGGTATCTACTAGATAGAACACAACTATCAGGTTATCTACTAGATAGAACACAACTATCAAGTTATCTACTAGATAGAACACAACTATCATGGTATCTACTAGATAGAACACAACTATCAGAGAATATACTAGATAGAACACAACTATCAAGTTATCTACTAGATAGAACACAACTATCAGTGTATCTCCTAGATAGAACACAATTATCATGGTATCTACTAGATAGAACACAACTATCATGGTATCTACTAGATAGAACACAATTATCATGGTATCTACTAGATAGAACACAACTATCAGTGTATGTACTAGATAGAAGACAACTTTCATTGTATCTACTAGATAGAACACAACTATCATTGTATATCTACTAGATAGAAGACAACTATCAGAGAATCTACTATATAGAACACAATTATCAGGGTATCTACTAGATAGAACACAACTATCATTGTATATCTACTAGATAGAAGACAACTATCAGAGAATCTACTATATAGAACACAATTATCAGAGTATCTACTCGATAGAACACAACTATCAGAGAATCTACTAGATAGAACACAATTATCAGGGTATCTACTCGATAGAACACAACTATCAGAGAATCTACTAGATAGAACACAATTATCATGGTATCTACTAGATAGAACACAATTATCATGGTATCTACTAGATAGAACACAACTATCAGTGTATCTACTAGATAGAAAACAACTTTTATTGTATCTACTCGATAGAACACAATTATCAGTGTATCTACTAGATAGAACACAACTATCATTGTAAATCTTAGATAGAACACAACCATTATGGTATCTACTAGATAGAACACAACTATCAGTGTATCTAATAGATAGAGAACAACTATCAGGGTATCTACTAGATAGAACACAACTATCAGTGTATCTACTAGATAGAACACAACTATCAGTGTATCTACTAGATAGAACACAACTATCAGAGAATCTCCTAGATAGAACACAACTATCATGGTATCTACTAGATAGAAAGAACACAACTATCAGATAATCTACTAGATAGAACACAACTACCAGGGTATCTACTAGATAGAACACAACTATCATTGTATATCTTAGATAGAACACAACTATCAGGTTATCTACTACATAGAACACAACTATCAAGTTATCTACTAGATAGAACTCAACTATCATGGTATCTACTAGATAGAACACAACTATCAGAGAATATACTAGATAGAACACAACTATCAAGTTATCTACTAGATAGAACACAATTATCATGGTATCTACTAGATAGAACACAACTATCATGGTATCTACTAGATAGAACACAACTACCAGGGTATCTAGTAGATAGAACACAACTATCAAGTTATCTACTAGATAGAACACAACTCTCAGAGAATCTACTAGATAGAACACAACTCTCATGGTATCTACTAGATAGAACACAACTATCAGGTTATCTACTAGATAGAACACAACTATCAAGTTATCTACTAGATAGAACACAACTACCAGGGTATCTACTAGATAGAACACAACTATCATGGTATCTACTAGATAGAACACAACTATCAGAGAATATACTAGATAGAACACAACTATCAAGTTATCTACTAGATAGAACACAATTATCACGGTATCTACTAGATAGAACACAACTATCATGGTATCTACTAGATAGAACACAACTATCAGGGTATCTTCTAGATAGAACACAACTATCAGTGTATCTCCTAGATAGAACACAATTATCATGGTATCTACTAGATAGAACACAACTATCATGGTATCTACTAGATAGAACACAATTATCATGGTATCTACTAGATAGAACACAACTATCAGTGTATCTACTAGATAGAAGACAACTTTCATTGTATCTTCTAGATAGAACACAACTATCAGTGTATCTCCTAGATAGAACACAATTATCATGGTATCTACTAGATAGAACACAATTATCATGGTATCTACTAGATAGAACACAACTATCATGGTATCTACTAGATAGAACACAACTACCAGGGTATCTAGTAGATAGAACACAACTATCAAGTTATCTACTAGATAGAACACAACTCTCAGAGAATCTACTAGATAGAACACAACTCTCATGGTATCTACTAGATAGAACACAACTATCAGGTTATCTACTAGATAGAACACAACTATCAAGTTATCTACTAGATAGAACACAACTACCAGGGTATCTACTAGATAGAACACAACTATCATGGTATCTACTAGATAGAACACAACTATCAGAGAATATACTAGATAGAACACAACTATCAAGTTATCTACTAGATAGAACACAATTATCACGGTATCTACTAGATAGAACACAACTATCATGGTATCTACTAGATAGAACACAACTATCAGGGTATCTTCTAGATAGAACACAACTATCAGTGTATCTCCTAGATAGAACACAATTATCATGGTATCTACTAGATAGAACACAACTATCATGGTATCTACTAGATAGAACACAATTATCATGGTATCTACTAGATAGAACACAACTATCAGTGTATCTACTAGATAGAAGACAACTTTCATTGTATCTACTAGATAGAACACAACTATCATTGTATATCTACTAGATAGAAGACAACTATCAGAGAATCTACTAGATAGAACACAATTATCAGGGTATCTACTCGATAGAACACAACTATCAGAGAATCTACTAGATAGAACACAATTATCATGGTATCTACTAGATAGAACACAATTATCATGGTATCTACTAGATAGAACACAATTATCATGGTATCCACTAGATAGAACACAACTATCAGTGTATCTACTAGATAGAAAACAACTTTTATTGTATCTACTCGATAGAACACAATTATCAGTGTATCTACTAGATAGAACACAACTATCATTGTATATCTTAGATAGAACACAACCATGATGGTATTTACTAGATAGAATACAACTATCAGTGTATCTACTAGATAGAACACAACTATCAGTGTATCTACTAGATAGAACACAACTATCAGTGTATCTACTAGATAGCACACAACTATCAGAGAATCTCCTAGATAGAACACAACTATCATGGTATCTAATAGATAGAGAACAACTATCAGGGTATCTACTAGATAGAACACAACTATCAGTGTATCTACTAGATAGAACACAACTATCAGATAATCTACTAGATAGAACACAACTATCAAGTTATCTACTAGATAGAACACAACTATCATGGTATCTACTAGATAGAACACAACTATCATGGTATCTACTAGATAGAACACAACTATCATGGTATCTACTAGATAGAACACAACTATCAGAGAATATACTAGATAGAACACAACTATCAAGTTATCTACTAGATAGAACACAATTATCATGGTATCTACTAGATAGAACACAACTATCATGGTATCTACTAGATAGAACACAACTATCAGAGAATATACTAGATAGAACACAACTATCAAGTTATCTACTAGATAGAACACAACTATCATGGTATCTACTAGATAGAACACAACTATCATGGTATCTACTAGATAGAACACAACTATCAGGGTATCTACTAGATAGAACACAACTATCAGTGTATCTCCTAGATAGAACACAATTATCATGGTATCTACTAGATAGAACACAACTATCATGGTATCTACTAGATAGAACACAATTATCATGGTATCTACTAGATAGAACACAACTATCAGTGTATCTACTAGATAGAAGACAACTTTCATTGTATCTACTAGATAGAACACAACTATCATTGTATATCTACTAGATAGAAGACAACTATCAGAGAATCTACTATATAGAACACAATTATCAGGGTATCTACTCGATAGAACACAACTATCAGAGAATCTACTAGATAGAACACAATTATCAGGGTATCTACTCGATAGAACACAACTATCAGAGAATCTACTAGATAGAACACAATTATCATGGTATCTACTAGATAGAACACAGTTATCATGGTATCTACTAGATAGAACACAATTATCATGGTATCTACTAGATAGAACACAACTCTCAGAGAATCTACTAGATAGAACACAACTCTCATGGTATCTACTAGATAGAACACAACTATCAGGTTATCTACTAGATAGAACACAACTATCAAGTTATCTACTAGATAGAACACAACTACCAGGGTATCTACTAGATAGAACACAACTATCATGGTATCTACTAGATAGAACACAACTATCAGAGAATATACTAAATAGAACACAACTATCAAGTTATCTACTAGATAGAACACAATTATCACGGTATCTACTAGATAGAACACAACTATCAGGGTATCTTCTAGATAGAACACAACTATCAGTGTATCTCCTAGATAGAACACAATTATCATGGTATCTACTAGATAGAACACAACTATCATGGTATCTACTAGATAGAACACAATTATCATGGTATCTACTAGATAGAACACAACTATCAGTGTATCTACTAGATAGAAGACAACTTTCATTGTATCTACTAGATAGAACACAACTATCATTGTATATCTACTAGATAGAAGACAACTATCAGAGAATCTACTAGATAGAACACAATTATCAGGGTATCTACTCGATAGAACACAACTATCAGAGAATCTACTAGATAGAACACAATTATCATGGTATCTACTAGATAGAACACAATTATCATGGTATCTACTAGATAGAACACAATTATCATGGTATCCACTAGATAGAACACAACTATCAGTGTATCTACTAGATAGAAAACAACTTTTATTTTATCTACTCGATAGAACACAATTATCAGTGTATCTACTAGATAGAACACAACTTTCATTGTATATCTTAGATAGAACACAACCATTATGGTATTTACTAGATAGAATACAACTATCAGTGTATCTACTAGATAGAACACAACTATCAGTGTATCTACTAGATAGAACACAACTATCAGTGTATCTACTAGATAGCACACAACTATCAGAGAATCTCCTAGATAGAACACAACTATCATGGTATCTAATAGATAGAGAACAACTATCAGGGTATCTACTAGATAGAACACAACTATCAGTGTATCTACTAGATAGAACACAACTATCAGATAATCTACTAGATAGAACACAACTATCAAGTTATCTACTAGATAGAACACAACTATCATGGTATCTACTAGATAGAACACAACTATCATGGTATCTACTAGATAGAACACAACTATCATGGTATCTACTAGATAGAACACAACTATCAGAGAATATACTAGATAGAACACAACTATCAAGTTATCTACTAGATAGAACACAATTATCATGGTATCTACTAGATAGAACACAACTATCATGGTATCTACTAGATAGAACACAACTATCAGGGTATCTACTAGATAGAACACAACTATCAGTGTATCTCCTAGATAGAACACAATTATCATGGTATCTACTAGATAGAACACAACTATCATGGTATCTACTAGATAGAACACAATTATCATGGTATCTACTAGATAGAACACAACTATCAGTGTATCTACTAGATAGAAGACAACTTTCATTGTATCTACTAGATAGAACACAACTATCATTGTATATCTACTAGATAGAAGACAACTATCAGAGAATCTACTATATAGAACACAATTATCAGGGTATCTACTCGATAGAACACAACTATCAGAGAATCTACTAGATAGAACACAATTATCAGGGTATCTACTCGATAGAACACAACTATCAGAGAATCTACTAGATAGAACACAATTATCATGGTATCTACTAGATAGAACACAGTTATCATGGTATCTACTAGATAGAACACAATTATCATGGTATCTACTAGATAGAACACAACTATCATGGTATCTACTAGATAGAACACAACTATCATTGTATATCTTAGATAGAACACAACCATTATGGTATCTACTAGATAGAACACAACTATCAGTGTATCTAATAGATAGAGAACAACTATCAGGGTATCTACTAGATAGAACACAACTATCAGTGTATCTACTAGATAGAAAACAACTTTTATTGTATCTACTCGATAGAACACAATTATCAGTGTATCTACTAGATAGAACACAGCTATCATTGTATATCTTAGATAGAACAACTATCAGGGTATCTAATAGATAGAGAACAACTATCAGGGTATCTAATAGATAGAGAACAACTCTCATGGTATCTACTAGATAGAGAACAACTATTTGGGTATCTCCTAGATAGAACACAACTATCAGTGTATCTACTAGATAGAACACAACTATCATGGTATCTAATAGATAGAGAACAACTATCAGAGAATCTACTAGATAGAACACAACTATCAGGGTATCTACTCGATAGAACACAACTATCAGTGTATCTACTAGATAGAACACAACTATCATTGTATATCTTAGATAGAACAACTATCAGGGTATCTAATAGATAGAGAACAACTCTCATGGTATCTAATAGATAGAGAACAACTATTTGGGTATCTAATAGATAGAGAACAACTATCAGTGTATCTAATAGATAGAGAACAACTCTCATGGTATCTAATAGATAGAGAACAACTATTTGGGTATCTAATAGATAGAGAACAACTATCAGTGTATCTAATAGATAGAGAACAACTATCAGTGTATCTAATAGATAGAGAACAACTATTTGGGTATCTCCTAGATAGAACACAACTATCAGTGTATCTACTAGATAGAACACAACTATCATGGTATCTAATAGATAGAGAACAACTATCAGAGAATCTACTAGATAGAACACAACTATCAGGGTATCTACTCGATAGAACACAACTATCAGTGTATCTACTAGATAGAACACAACTATCATTGTATATCTTAGATAGAACAACTATCAGGGTATCTAATAGATAGAGAACAACTCTCATGGTATCTAATAGATAGAGAACAACTCTCATGGTATCTACTAGATAGAAAACAACTTTTATTGTATCTACTCGATAGAACACAATTATCAGTGTATCTACTAGATAGAACACAACTATCATTGTATATCTTAGATAGAACAACTATCAGGGTATCTAATAGATAGAGAACAACTCTCATGGTATCTACTAGATAGAGAACAACTATCATGGTATCTAATAGATAGAGAACAACTATCAGAGAATCTACTAGATAGAACACAACTATCAGGGTATCTACTAGATAGAACACAACTATCAGTGTATCTACTAGATAGAACACAACTATCATGGTATCTAATAGATAGAGAACAACTATCATGGTATCTAATAGATAGAGAACAACTATCAGGGTATCTACTAGATAGAACACAACTATCACGGTGTCTACTAGATAGAACACAACTCTCATGGTATCTACTAGATAGAACCCAACTATCAGGGTATCTACTGGAACAACATAAACTTTCTTATTCCATACAGAATAACATAATTGTATTATTCTGTGTCTGCCCCCCCAACTCTGTTTCTGGCTCACCTCTTGGTCAGCAGAATCTGCACCAGCCTCCTCTCTTTCCTTTTCTTTTTCCTCCTCTCCTCTCCTTCTCCCTGGTGCCTCCTCTAGTCTGTGGTCAAGTATGAACCCAGTCAGCCCTCCTCCCTCTCCTCCTTCTCCCTCTCCCTCCATCTGCCACTCCAGCTCCACCTCTCTGCGCTGCCGACTGCTGTAAACCAGCCTTACCAGGGTCACATTGGGAGGCATGGGGTATCCTTAGAGGGGGAGAGGTTAGGGAGACAGAGAGGATGGGGGATGGGGGTGGGTCAAAGAGAGAGAAGGGGATGAGAGGAGGAGGTACAGTAGAACAGTAATGAAATAGTAATTCAGTTCATCAGAAAACTTTTTAGTTTAGTTTTCTGTGTGTACAGACTAACGCTTTATTGATCTTATTCTTGACCAATAGTCTAAAAGGTATCTTACTCTTGACCAATAGCGTAACAGGGATCTCGGTCCCTCCCACGGCGTTGCTAGCGGAGCACCAGTATTGGCCGCTGTCTGTTGTTCCATCCGTCTCTAAGACCGTCAGGTTGGTCCACGCAGCCGCGCGACGCAGCACGTACTTCCTGGTTGTGGCCAGGGCTTCCTGGACTTCCTGTAAATCAACCAATCACGTTTTAACTTTACAGGTCACTGGTAGAGCTGTACGTAATTACAGTATGCTGGCCTAGACCCCAAAAGTACTTTACAGTAACCCAGCCTAGACCCTCAAAGTACTTTAAAGTAATCTAGACCCCAAAGTACTTTACAGTAACCCAACCTAGACCCCCAAAGTACATTACAATAACCTGGACCCCCAAAGTACTTTTACAGTATCCCAGCCTAGACCCCCAAAGTACTTTACATTATTCTGGCCTAGATCGTCAAAGTACTTTACATTATTCTGGCCTAGATCCTCAAAGTACTTTACATTATTCTGGCCTAGACCCTCAAAGTACTTTACATTATTCTGGCCTAGATCCTCAAAGTACTTTACATTATTCTGGCCTAGATCCTCAAAGTACTTTACATTATTCTGGCCTAGACCCTCAAAGTACTTTACATTATTCTGGCCTAGACCCTCAAAGTACTTTACATTATTCTGGCCTAGACCCTCACAGTACTTTACATTATTCTGGCCTAGACCCTCACAGTACTTTACATTATTCTGGCCTAGATCCTCAAAGTACTTTACATTATTCTGGCCTAGACCCTCACAGTACTTTACATTATTCTGGCCTAGACCCTCACAGTACTTTACATTATTCTGGCCTAGATCCTCAGAGTGAGCAGCCGATCAGAGGCAAGGAAAAACTTCCTAGAGGGAAGAAATCTTGAGGAACCAGACTCCGAGGGTGGCGGGGCATGTACCTGTACGACTTCCTGTCTGTGGTTGTTGAACCAGACAATCTGATTGGCCGGGGGATAGTTGGATTGAAGGATACAGGTGAGCTGAACGTCACTGCCCTCGAACACAGACACCACACTACGCTGGGTCAACAAGACTGGCGCCTCTACACACACACACACACAAAGGAGGGAGAAAGAGATTCGATCACTGTCTTCATATACAGACACCATGTAAGAATGTTAGTTAAACCCAGTACATGTCTATTGGACTGTTAGTTAAACCAGTACATGTCTATTAGCCTGTTAGTTAAACCAGTACATGTCTATTATACTGTTAGTTAAACCCGGCACATATCTGTTATCCTGTTAGTTAAACCCAGTACATGTCTATTAGCCTGTTAGTTAAACCCAGTACATGTCTATTAGCCTGTTAGTTAAACCCAGTACATGTCTATTATACTGTTGGTTAAACCAGTACATGTCTATTATACTGTTAGTTAAACCCAGTACATGTCTATTATACTGTTAGTTAAACCCGGCACATATCTGTTATCCTGTTAGTTAAACCCAGTACATGTCTATTAGACTTAGTTAAAACCAGTAGATGTCGATTAGCCTGTTAGTTAAACCAGTACATGTCTATTAGACTGTTAGTTAAACCCAGTACATGTCTATAAGCCTGTTAGTTAAACCCAGGGCTCCTGGGTGGTGCAGCGGTCTAAGTCACTGCATCTCAGTCCCTGGTTCAAATCCAGGCTGTATCACATCCGGCCGTGATTGGGAGTCCAATAAGGCGGAGCACAATTGGCTCAGCGTCATCCGGGTTTGGCCGGGGTAGGTTGTTATTGTAAATAAGAATTTGTTCTTAATTGACTTGGCTAGTTAAATAAAAGTTTACAGTGGTTCTTCCTTTAAAAGTTACTAGTTTATGCCGCGACCGTTAGTGGTAGATGGTGGCATTCTGTCATTGCACCACACTATCACAAGGGGGAGTTAGAACGCTGATCTTATCTCTCATTGAGATAACATCTCTTTTCCAATAGAGACCTGGTCCAATAGCAGCAAGTGGAACAACGTTTCAGAAAAAACAACTTACATACACTAACACAACATTAAACAAAACTATAAACACACATACAGTACAACAAAAACATTTCACGTAAAAAACATGAAAGTCTTGACTAAAAACAGCTGTCCTAAAGACAATTACATTCTTCTATGATATATACATCGATCAAGTGTTTAAACTCCACCAACGAAACTAGATCATCACATTTTTAAATGTTCAGGAGAGAATTCCAGGACCACGGAGCTAAGTAACTAAAACTATTTCTACCATGACCTGTTCTAATTTTTGGTACTGTTTGAAGCAAATGAGAATAGTAATTGATATTTATTTACCGACCTGACAAAAAAATAACATATAAAATGGCATTTTACCCAATATGGCCCCATTAAATCAGTGTATACCAGTGTTTAAGCCTACGCAAGGTCAATGATGACCAGCCAACAGCGCTGTAGAGATCACAATGATGTGTTAGAAGTTTTTGATTTGTAATGAACCTGAGGGCTGCATGATACACTGCATGATGCCCCTAATCACCAGCTGTCATTAGGGGCATCAATCACCAGCTGTCATTAGGGTCATAAAACACCAGCTGTCATTAGGGTCATTAATCACCAGCTGTCAGCAGGTCATCAATCACCAGTTGTCATTAGGGTCATCAATCACCAGCTGTCATTAGGGTCATAAAACACCAGCTGTCATTAGGGTCATTAATCACCAGCTGTCAGCAGGTCATCAATCACCAGTTGTCATTTTGTCATCATTTAGCAGCTGTCATTAGGGTCATCAATCACCAGCTATCATTAGGTCATGAATCACCAGCTGTCATTAGGTCATCAATCACCAGCTGTCATTAGGTCATCAATCACCAGCTGTCATTAGGGTCATCAATCACCAGCTGTCATTAGGGTCATAAAACACCAGCTGTCATTAGGTCATCAATCATCAGCTGTCATTAGGTCATCAATCACCAGCTGTCATTAGGGTCATCAATCACCAGCTGTCATTAGGGTCATCAATCACCAGCTGTCATTAGGTCATCAATCACCAGCTGTCATTAGGTCATCAATCACCAGCTGTCATTATGTCATCAATCACCAGCTGTCATTAGGGTCATCAATCACCAGCTGTCATTAGGGTCATAAATCACCAGCTGTCATTAGGGTCATAAAACACCAGCTGTCATTAGGGTCATCAATCACCAGCTGTCATTAGGGTCATAAAACACCAGCTGTCATTAGGGTCATTAATCACCAGCTGTCAGCAGGTCATCAATCACCAGTTGTCATTTTGTCATCATTTAGCAGCTGTCATTAGGGTCATCAATCACCAGCTATCATTAGGTCATGAATCACCAGCTGTCATTAGGTCATCAATCACCAGCTGTCATTAGGTCATCAATCACCAGCTGTCATTAGGGTCATCAATCACCAGCTGTCATTAGGGTCATAAAACACCAGCTGTCATTAGGTCATCAATCATCAGCTGTCATTAGGTCATCAATCACCAGCTGTCATTAGGGTCATCAATCACCAGATGTCATTAGGGTCATAAAACACCAGCTGTCATTAGGTCATCAATCACCAGCTGTCATTAGGTCATCAATCACCAGCTGTCATTAGGTCATCAATCACCAGCTGTCATTAGGTCATGAATCACCAGCTGTCATTAGGGTCATAAAACACCAGCTGTCATTAGGTCATCAATCACCAGCTGTCATTAGGTCATCAATCACCAACTGTCAGCAGGGTCATCAATCACCAGCTGTCAGCAGGGACATAAAACACCAGCTGTCATTTGTTATCAATCACCAGCTGTCATTATGTCATCAATCACCAGCTGTCATTATGTCATCAATCACCAGCTGTCATTAGGGTCATAAAACACCAGCTGTCATTAGGGCCATAAAACACCAGCTGTCATTAGGGCCATAAAACACCAGATGTCATTAGGGTCATAAAACACAAACTGTCAGCAGGGTCATAAATCGCCAGCTGTCATTAGGGCCATAAAACACCAGCTGTCATCAGGGTCATAAATCGCCAGCTGTCATTATGGCCATAAAACACCAGATGTCATTAGGGTCATAAAACACAAACTGTCAGCAGGGTCATAAATCGCCAGCTGTCATTAGGGCCATAAAACACCAGCTGTCATTAGGGTCATAAAACACCAGCTGTCATTATGGCCATAAAACACCAGATGTCATTAGGGTCATAAAACACCAGCTGTCATTAGGGTCATCAATCACCAGCTGTCATTAGGGTCATAAATCACCAGCTGTCATTAGGGTCATAAAACACCAGCTGTCATTAGGGTCATCAATCACCAGCTGTCATTAGGGTCATAAAACACCAGCTGTCATTAGGGTCATTAATCACCAGCTGTCAGCAGGTCATCAATCACCAGTTGTCATTTTGTCATCATTTAGCAGCTGTCATTAGGGTCATCAATCACCAGCTATCATTAGGTCATGAATCACCAGCTGTCATTAGGTCATCAATCACCAGCTGTCATTAGGTCATCAATCACCAGCTGTCATTAGGGTCATCAATCACCAGCTGTCATTAGGGTCATAAAACACCAGCTGTCATTAGGTCATCAATCATCAGCTGTCATTAGGTCATCAATCACCAGCTGTCATTAGGATCATCAATCACCAGCTGTCATTAGGGTCATAAAACACCAGCTGTCATTAGGTCATCAATCACCAGCTGTCATTAGGTCATCAATCACCAGCTGTCATTAGGTCATCAATCACCAGCTGTCATTAGGTCATGAATCACCAGCTGTCATTAGGGTCATAAAACACCAGCTGTCATTAGGTCATCAATCACCAGCTGTCATTAGGTCATCAATCACCAACTGTCAGCAGGGTCATCAATCACCAGCTGTCAGCAGGGACATAAAACACCAGCTGTCATTTGTTATCAATCACCAGCTGTCATTATGTCATCAATCACCAGCTGTCATTATGTCATCAATCACCAGCTGTCATTAGGGTCATAAAACACCAGCTGTCATTAGGGCCATAAAACACCAGCTGTCATTAGGGCCATAAAACACCAGATGTCATTAGGGTCATAAAACACAAACTGTCAGCAGGGTCATAAATCGCCAGCTGTCATTAGGGCCATAAAACACCAGCTGTCATCAGGGTCATAAATCGCCAGCTGTCATTATGGCCATAAAACACCAGATGTCATTAGGGTCATAAAACACAAACTGTCAGCAGGGTCATAAATCGCCAGCTGTCATTAGGGCCATAAAACACCAGCTGTCATTAGGGTCATAAAACACCAGCTGTCATTATGGCCATAAAACACCAGATGTCATTAGGGTCATAAAACACCAGCTGTCATTAGGGTCATCAATCACCAGCTGTCATTAGGGTCATAAATCACCAGCTGTCATTAGGGTCATAAAACACCAGCTGTCATTAGGGTCATCAATCACCAGCTGTCATTAGGGTCATAAAACACCAGCTGTCATTAGGGTCATTAATCACCAGCTGTCAGCAGGTCATCAATCACCAGTTGTCATTTTGTCATCATTTAGCAGCTGTCATTAGGGTCATCAATCACCAGCTATCATTAGGTCATGAATCACCAGCTGTCATTAGGTCATCAATCACCAGCTGTCATTAGGTCATCAATCACCAGCTGTCATTAGGGTCATCAATCACCAGCTGTCATTAGGGTCATAAAACACCAGCTGTCATTAGGTCATCAATCATCAGCTGTCATTAGGTCATCAATCACCAGCTGTCATTAGGGTCATCAATCACCAGCTGTCATTAGGGTCATAAAACACCAGCTGTCATTAGGTCATCAATCACCAGCTGTCATTAGGTCATCAATCACCAGCTGTCATTAGGTCATCAATCACCAGCTGTCATTAGGTCATGAATCACCAGCTGTCATTAGGGTCATAAAACACCAGCTGTCATTAGGTCATCAATCACCAGCTGTCATTAGGTCATCAATCACCAACTGTCAGCAGGGTCATCAATCACCAGCTGTCAGCAGGGACATAAAACACCAGCTGTCATTTGTTATCAATCACCAGCTGTCATTATGTCATCAATCACCAGCTGTCATTATGTCATCAATCACCAGCTGTCATTAGGGTCATAAAACACCAGCTGTCATTAGGGCCATAAAACACCAGCTGTCATTAGGGCCATAAAACACCAGATGTCATTAGGGTCATAAAACACAAACTGTCAGCAGGGTCATAAATCGCCAGCTGTCATTAGGGCCATAAAACACCAGCTGTCATCAGGGTCATAAATCGCCAGCTGTCATTATGGCCATAAAACACCAGATGTCATTAGGGTCATAAAACACAAACTGTCAGCAGGGTCATAAATCGCCAGCTGTCATTAGGGCCATAAAACACCAGCTGTCATTAGGGTCATAAAACACCAGCTGTCATTATGGCCATAAAACACCAGATGTCATTAGGGTCATAAAACACCAGCTGTCATTAGGGTCATCAATCACCAGCTGTCATTAGGGTCATAAACCACCAGCTGTCATTAGGGTCATAAAACACCAGCTGTCATTAGGGTCATCAATCACCAGCTGTCATTAGGGTCATAAAACACCAGCTGTCATTAGGGTCATTAATCACCAGCTGTCAGCAGGTCATCAATCACCAGTTGTCATTTTGTCATCATTTAGCAGCTGTCATTAGGGTCATCAATCACCAGCTATCATTAGGTCATGAATCACCAGCTGTCATTAGGTCATCAATCACCAGCTGTCATTAGGTCATCAATCACCAGCTGTCATTAGGGTCATCAATCACCAGCTGTCATTAGGGTCATAAAACACCAGCTGTCATTAGGTCATCAATCATCAGCTGTCATTAGGTCATCAATCACCAGCTGTCATTAGGGTCATCAATCACCAGCTGTCATTAGGGTCATAAAACACCAGCTGTCATTAGGTCATCAATCACCAGCTGTCATTAGGTCATCAATCACCAGCTGTCATTAGGTCATCAATCACCAGCTGTCATTAGGTCATGAATCACCAGCTGTCATTAGGGTCATAAAACACCAGCTGTCATTAGGTCATCAATCACCAGCTGTCATTAGGTCATCAATCACCAACTGTCAGCAGGGTCATCAATCACCAGCTGTCAGCAGGGACATAAAACACCAGCTGTCATTTGTTATCAATCACCAGCTGTCATTATGTCATCAATCACCAGCTGTCATTATGTCATCAATCACCAGCTGTCATTAGGGTCATAAAACACCAGCTGTCATTAGGGCCATAAAACACCAGCTGTCATTAGGGCCATAAAACACCAGATGTCATTAGGGTCATAAAACACAAACTGTCAGCAGGGTCATAAATCGCCAGCTGTCATTATGGCCATAAAACACCAGCTGTCATCAGGGTCATAAATCGCCAGCTGTCATTATGGCCATAAAACACCAGATGTCATTAGGGTCATAAAACACAAACTGTCAGCAGGGTCATAAATCGCCAGCTGTCATTAGGGCCATAAAACACCAGCTGTCATTAGGGTCATAAAACACCAGCTGTCATTATGGCCATAAAACACCAGATGTCATTAGGGTCATAAAACACCAGCTGTCATTAGGGTCATCAATCACCAGCTGTCATTAGGGTCATAAATCACCAGCTGTCATTAGGGTCATAAAACACCAGCTGTCATTAGGGTCATCAATCACCAGCTGTCATTAGGGTCATAAAACACCAGCTGTCATTAGGGTCATTAATCACCAGCTGTCAGCAGGTCATCAATCACCAGTTGTCATTTTGTCATCATTTAGCAGCTGTCATTAGGGTCATCAATCACCAGCTATCATTAGGTCATGAATCACCAGCTGTCATTAGGTCATCAATCACCAGCTGTCATTAGGTCATCAATCACCAACTGTCATTAGGGTCATCAATCACCAGCTGTCATTAGGGTCATAAAACACCAGCTGTCATTAGGTCATCAATCATCAGCTGTCATTAGGTCATCAATCACCAGCTGTCATTAGGGTCATCAATCACCAGCTGTCATTAGGGTCATCAATCACCAGCTGTCATTAGGTCATCAATCACCAGCTGTCATTAGGTCATCAATCACCAGCTGTCATTATGTCATCAATCACCAGCTGTCATTAGGTCATGAATCACCAGCTGTCATTAGGGTCATAAAACACCAGCTGTCATTAGGTCATCAATCACCAGCTGTCATTAGGTCATCAATCACCAGCTGTCATTAGGTCATCAATCACCAGCTGTCATTAGGTCATGAATCACCAGCTGTCATTAGGGCCATAAAACACCAGCTGTCATTAGGTCATCAATCACCAGCTGTCATTAGGGCCATAAATCACAAGCTGTCAGCAGGGTCATAAAACACCAGCTGTCATTAGGTCATCAATCACCAGCTGTCATTAGAGTCATCAATCACCAGCTGTCATTAGGGTCATAAATCCCCAGCTGTCATTAGGGTCATAAATCCCCAGCTGTCAGCAGGGCCATAAAACACCAGCTGTCATTAGGGCCATAAAACACCAGCTGTCATTATGTCATCAATCTCAGCTGTCATTATGTCATCAATCACCAGCTGTCATTAGGGTCATCAATCACCAGCTGTCAATAGGTCATCAATCACCAGCTGTCATTAGGTCATGAATCACCAGCTGTCATTAGGGTCATCAATCACCAGCTGTCATCAGGGTCATAAGTCACCAGCTGTCATTAGGGCCATAAAACACCAGCTGTCATTAGGTCATCAATCACCAGCTGTCATTAGGGTCATCAATCACCAGCTGTCAATAGGTCATCAATCACCAGCTGTCATTAGGGTCATCAATCACCAGCTGTCATCAGGGTCATAAATCACCAGCTGTCATTAGGGCCATAAAACACCAGCTGTCATTATGTCATCAATCTCAGCTGTCATTATGTCATCAATCACCAGCTGTCATTAGGGTCATCAATCACCAGCTGTCAATAGGTCATCAATCACCAGCTGTCATTAGGTCATGAATCACCAGCTGTCATTAGGTCATCAATCACCAGCTGTCAGCAGGTCATCAATCACCAGTTGTCATTTTGTCATCATTTAGCAGCTGTCATTAGGGTCATCAATCACCAGCTATCATTAGGTCATGAATCACCAGCTGTCATTAGGTCATCAATCACCAGCTGTCATTAGGTCATCAATCACCAGCTGTCATTAGGGTCATCAATCACCAGCTGTCATTAGGGTCATAAAACACCAGCTGTCATTAGGTCATCAATCATCAGCTGTCATTAGGTCATCAATCACCAGCTGTCATTAGGGTCATCAATCACCAGCTGTCATTAGGGTCATCAATCACCAGCTGTCATTAGGTCATCAATCACCAGCTGTCATTAGGTCATCAATCACCAGCTGTCATTATGTCATCAATCACCAGCTGTCATTAGGTCATGAATCACCAGCTGTCATTAGGGTCATAAAACACCAGCTGTCATTAGGTCATCAATCACCAGCTGTCATTAGGTCATCAATCACCAGCTGTCATTAGGTCATCAATCACCAGCTGTCATTAGGTCATGAATCACCAGCTGTCATTAGGGCCATAAAACACCAGCTGTCATTAGGTCATCAATCACCAGCTGTCATTAGGGCCATAAATCACAAGCTGTCAGCAGGGTCATAAAACACCAGCTGTCATTAGGTCATCAATCACCAGCTGTCATTAGAGTCATCAATCACCAGCTGTCATTAGGGTCATAAATCCCCAGCTGTCATTAGGGTCATAAATCCCCAGCTGTCAGCAGGGCCATAAAACACCAGCTGTCATTAGGGCCATAAAACACCAGCTGTCATTAGGTCATCAATCACCAGCTGTCATTAGGGTCATCAATCACCAGCTGTCAATAGGTCATCAATCACCAGCTGTCATTAGGGTCATCAATCACCAGCTGTCATCAGGGTCATAAGTCACCAGCTGTCATTAGGGCCATAAAACACCAGCTGTCATTAGGTCATCAATCACCAGCTGTCATTAGGGTCATCAATCACCAGCTGTCAATAGGTCATCAATCACCAGCTGTCATTAGGGTCATCAATCACCAGCTGTCATCAGGGTCATAAATCACCAGCTGTCATTAGGGCCATAAAACACCAGCTGTCATTATGTCATCAATCTCAGCTGTCATTATGTCATCAATCACCAGCTGTCATTAGGGTCATCAATCACCAGCTGTCAATAGGTCATCAATCACCAGCTGTCATTAGGTCATGAATCACCAGCTGTCATTAGGTCATCAATCACCAGCTGTCATTAGGTCATCAATCATCAGCTGTCATCAGGTCATCAATCACCAGCTGTCATTAGGGTCATAAATCACCAGCTGTCAGCAGGGTCATCAATCACCAGCTGTCATTAGGGCCATAAATCACCAGCTGTCATTAGGGCCATAAAACACCAGCTGTCATTAGGGCCATAAAACACCAGCTGTCATTATGTCATCAATCACCAGCTGTCATTAGGGTCATCAATCACCAGCTGTCAATAGGTCATCAATCACCAGATGTCATTAGGGTCATAAAACACCAGCTGTCATTAGGGCCATAAAACACCAGCTGTCATTAGGGTTATCAATCACCAGCTGTCATTAGGGTCATAAAACACCAGCTGTCATTAGGGTTATCAGTCACCAGCTGTCATTAGGGTCATGAAACACCAGCTGTCATCAGGGTCATAAATCACCAGCTGTCATTAGGTCATCAATCACCAGCTGTCAGCAGGGCCATAAAACACCAGCTGTCAGCAGGGTTATCAATCACCAGCTGTCATCAGGGTCATAAATCACCAGCTGTCATTAGGTCATCAATCACCAGCTGTCAGCAGGGCCATAAAACACCAGCTGTCAGCAGGGTCATCAATCACCAGCTGTCATTAGGGCCATAAAACACCAGATGTCATTAGGGTCATAAAACACAAACTGTCAGCAGGGTCATAAATCGCCAGCTGTCATTAGGGCCATAAAACACCAGCTGTCATCAGGGTCATAAATCGCCAGCTGTCATTATGGCCATAAAACACCAGCTGTCATTATGTCATCAATCACCAGCTGTCATTAGGGTCATCAATCACCAGCTGTCAATAGGTCATCAATCACCAGATGTCATTAGGGTCATAAAACACCAGCTGTCATTAGGGCCATAAAACACCAGCTGTCATTAGGGTTATCAATCACCAGCTGTCATTAGGGTCATAAAACACCAGCTGTCATTAGGGTTATCAGTCACCAGCTGTCATTAGGGTCATGAAACACCAGCTGTCATCAGGGTCATAAATCACCAGCTGTCATTAGGTCATCAATCACCAGCTGTCAGCAGGGCCATAAAACACCAGCTGTCAGCAGGGTTATCAATCACCAGCTGTCATCAGGGTCATAAATCACCAGCTGTCATTAGGTCATCAATCACCAGCTGTCAGCAGGGCCATAAAACACCAGCTGTCAGCAGGGTCATCAATCACCAGCTGTCATTAGGGCCATAAAACACCAGATGTCATTAGGGTCATAAAACACAAACTGTCAGCAGGGTCATAAATCGCCAGCTGTCATTAGGGCCATAAAACACCAGCTGTCATCAGGGTCATAAATCGCCAGCTGTCATTATGGCCATAAAACACCAGATGTCATTAGGGTCATAAAACACAAACTGTCAGCAGGGTCATAAATCGCCAGCTGTCATTAGGGCCATAAAACACCAGCTGTCATTAGGGTCATAAAACACCAGCTGTCATTATGGCCATAAAACACCAGATGTCATTAGGGTCATAAAACACCAGCTGTCATTAGGGTCATCAATCACCAGCTGTCATTAGGGTCATAAATCACCAGCTGTCATTAGGGTCATAAAACACCAGCTGTCATTAGGGTCATCAATCACCAGCTGTCATTAGGGTCATAAAACACCAGCTGTCATTAGGGTCATTAATCACCAGCTGTCAGCAGGTCATCAATCACCAGTTGTCATTTTGTCATCATTTAGCAGCTGTCATTAGGGTCATCAATCACCAGCTATCATTAGGTCATGAATCACCAGCTGTCATTAGGTCATCAATCACCAGCTGTCATTAGGTCATCAATCACCAGCTGTCATTAGGGTCATCAATCACCAGCTGTCATTAGGGTCATAAAACACCAGCTGTCATTAGGTCATCAATCATCAGCTGTCATTAGGTCATCAATCACCAGCTGTCATTAGGGTCATCAATCACCAGCTGTCATTAGGGTCATAAAACACCAGCTGTCATTAGGTCATCAATCACCAGCTGTCATTAGGTCATCAATCACCAGCTGTCATTATGTCATCAATCACCAGCTGTCATTAGGTCATGAATCACCAGCTGTCATTAGGGTCATAAAACACCAGCTGTCATTAGGTCATCAATCACCAGCTGTCATTAGGTCATCAATCACCAACTGTCAGCAGGGTCATCAATCACCAGCTGTCAGCAGGGACATAAAACACCAGCTGTCATTTGTTATCAATCACCAGCTGTCATTATGTCATCAATCACCAGCTGTCATTATGTCATCAATCACCAGCTGTCATTAGGGTCATAAAACACCAGCTGTCATTAGGGCCATAAAACACCAGCTGTCATTAGGGCCATAAAACACCAGATGTCATTAGGGTCATAAAACACAAACTGTCAGCAGGGTCATAAATCGCCAGCTGTCATTAGGGCCATAAAACACCAGCTGTCATCAGGGTCATAAATCGCCAGCTGTCATTATGGCCATAAAACACCAGATGTCATTAGGGTCATAAAACACAAACTGTCAGCAGGGTCATAAATCGCCAGCTGTCATTAGGGCCATAAAACACCAGCTGTCATTAGGGTCATAAAACACCAGCTGTCATTATGGCCATAAAACACCAGATGTCATTAGGGTCATAAAACACCAGCTGTCATTAGGGTCATCAATCACCAGCTGTCATTAGGGTCATAAATCACCAGCTGTCATTAGGGTCATAAAACACCAGCTGTCATTAGGGTCATCAATCACCAGCTGTCATTAGGGTCATAAAACACCAGCTGTCATTAGGGTCATTAATCACCAGCTGTCAGCAGGTCATCAATCACCAGTTGTCATTTTGTCATCATTTAGCAGCTGTCATTAGGGTCATCAATCACCAGCTATCATTAGGTCATGAATCACCAGCTGTCATTAGGTCATCAATCACCAGCTGTCATTAGGTCATCAATCACCAGCTGTCATTAGGGTCATCAATCACCAGCTGTCATTAGGGTCATAAAACACCAGCTGTCATTAGGTCATCAATCATCAGCTGTCATTAGGTCATCAATCACCAGCTGTCATTAGGGTCATCAATCACCAGCTGTCATTAGGGTCATCAATCACCAGCTGTCATTAGGTCATCAATCACCAGCTGTCATTAGGTCATCAATCACCAGCTGTCATTATGTCATCAATCACCAGCTGTCATTAGGTCATGAATCACCAGCTGTCATTAGGGTCATAAAACACCAGCTGTCATTAGGTCATCAATCACCAGCTGTCATTAGGTCATCAATCACCAGCTGTCATTAGGTCATCAATCACCAGCTGTCATTAGGTCATGAATCACCAGCTGTCATTAGGGCCATAAAACACCAGCTGTCATTAGGTCATCAATCACCAGCTGTCATTAGGGCCATAAATCACAAGCTGTCAGCAGGGTCATAAAACACCAGCTGTCATTAGGTCATCAATCACCAGCTGTCATTAGAGTCATCAATCACCAGCTGTCATTAGGGTCATAAATCCCCAGCTGTCAGCAGGGCCATAAAACACCAGCTGTCATTAGGGCCATAAAACACCAGCTGTCATTAGGTCATGAATCACCAGCTGTCATTAGGTCATCAATCACCAGCTGTCATTAGGTCATCAATCACCAGCTGTCATTAGGGTCATCAATCACCAGCTGTCATTAGGGTCATAAAACACCAGCTGTCATTAGGTCATCAATCATCAGCTGTCATTAGGTCATCAATCACCAGCTGTCATTAGGGTCATCAATCACCAGCTGTCATTAGGGTCATAAAACACCAGCTGTCATTAGGTCATCAATCACCAGCTGTCATTAGGTCATCAATCACCAGCTGTCATTATGTCATCAATCACCAGCTGTCATTAGGTCATGAATCACCAGCTGTCATTAGGGTCATAAAACACCAGCTGTCATTAGGTCATCAATCACCAGCTGTCATTAGGTCATCAATCACCAACTGTCAGCAGGGTCATCAATCACCAGCTGTCAGCAGGGACATAAAACACCAGCTGTCATTTGTTATCAATCACCAGCTGTCATTATGTCATCAATCACCAGCTGTCATTATGTCATCAATCACCAGCTGTCATTAGGGTCATAAAACACCAGCTGTCATTAGGGCCATAAAACACCAGCTGTCATTAGGGCCATAAAACACCAGCTGTCATTAGGGCCATAAAACACCAGCTGTCATTATGTCATCAATCACCAGCTGTCATTAGGGTCATCAATCACCAGCTGTCAATAGGTCATCAATCACCAGCTGTCATTAGGTCATCAATCACCAGCTGTCATTAGGTCATGAATCACCAGCTGTCATTAGGGCCATAAAACACCAGCTGTCATTAGGTCATCAATCACCAGCTGTCATTAGGGCCATAAATCACAAGCTGTCAGCAGGGTCATAAAACACCAGCTGTCATTAGGTCATCAATCACCAGCTGTCATTAGAGTCATCAATCACCAGCTGTCATTAGGGTCATAAATCCCCAGCTGTCAGCAGGGCCATAAAACACCAGCTGTCATTAGGGCCATAAAACACCAGCTGTCATTAGGTCATCAATCACCAGCTGTCATTAGGGTCATCAATCACCAGCTGTCAATAGGTCATCAATCACCAGCTGTCATTAGGGTCATCAATCACCAGCTGTCATCAGGGTCATAAGTCACCAGTTGTCATTAGGGCCATAAAACACCAGCTGTCATTAGGTCATCAATCACCAGCTGTCATTAGGGTCATCAATCACCAGCTGTCAATAGGTCATCAATCACCAGCTGTCATTAGGGTCATCAATCACCAGCTGTCATCAGGGTCATAAATCACCAGCTGTCATTAGGGCCATAAAACACCAGCTGTCATTATGTCATCAATCTCAGCTGTCATTATGTCATCAATCACCAGCTGTCATTAGGGTCATCAATCACCAGCTGTCAATAGGTCATCAATCACCAGCTGTCATTAGGTCATGAATCACCAGCTGTCATTAGGTCATCAATCACCAGCTGTCATTAGGTCATCAATCATCAGCTGTCATCAGGTCATCAATCACCAGCTGTCATTAGGGTCATAAATCACCAGCTGTCAGCAGGGTCATCAATCACCAGCTGTCATTAGGGCCATAAATCACCAGCTGTCATTAGGGCCATAAAACACCAGCTGTCATTAGGGCCATAAAACACCAGCTGTCATTATGTCATCAATCACCAGCTGTCATTAGGGTCATCAATCACCAGCTGTCAATAGGTCATCAATCAACAGATGTCATTAGGGTCATAAAACACCAGCTGTCATTAGGGCCATAAAACACCAGCTGTCATTAGGGTTATCAATCACCAGCTGTCATTAGGGTCATAAAACACCAGCTGTCATTAGGGTTATCAGTCACCAGCTGTCATTAGGGTCATGAAACACCAGCTGTCATCAGGGTCATAAATCACCAGCTGTCATTAGGTCATCAATCACCAGCTGTCAGCAGGGCCATAAAACACCAGCTGTCAGCAGGGTTATCAATCACCAGCTGTCATCAGGGTCATAAATCACCAGCTGTCATTAGGTCATCAATCACCAGCTGTCAGCAGGGCCATAAAACACCAGCTGTCAGCAGGGTCATCAATCACCAGCTGTCATTAGGGCCATAAAACACCAGCTGTCATTAGGGTTATCAATTACCAGCTGTCATTAGGGTCATGAAACACCAGCTGTCATTAGGTCATCAATCACCAGCTGTCATTAGGGCCATGAAACACCAGCTGTCATTAGGTCATCAATCACCAGCTGTCATTAGGGTCATAAATCACCAGCTGTCATTAGGGCCATAAAACACCAGCTGTCATTATGGCCATAAAACACCAGCTGTCATTAGGGTCATAAATCACCAGCTGTCATTAGGGTCATAAATCACCAGCTGTCATTATGGCCATAAAACACCAGCTGTCATTAGGGTCATAAATCACCAGCTGTCATTAGGGTCATAAAACACCAGCTGTCATTAGGGCCATAAAACACCAGCTGTCAGCAGGGTCATAAAACAAAGAAAGGGAAAGAACAGTAACACAAGACACATTATACTGGGAACAAAATGTTCAGATTAAAATATATTAATGAACACCATGCGTCTGACATGTAGAATATGGAATCCTGTTTGTTTAATGCTTTTCTTTCTGTCATGGAAAAAGTATATCTTTATCATCGAAGAAACTTGAATCAGTGATGCTAGTCTACAAAGAGACTCATCTAGCGATTCCATTACCTCCTGTAATTCGCGCAAGGAAAATTCAGGCAGAAGTCGATGGAAAATGGTCACATTCTAAGCTACAGGAAGTAATCGCATTCTGAGTCATAAGTTGGGGAAACTTCTATCGGCTACTTTCCATTCCATGTCCAGTTTCATAAGCGATATAAACAACAAAGTAAATCACTAAAGAACAACTTTAATGAAGTTAGACGGTAGTATTTTGGCTGTTCAACATAAATTCTTCAATAGCATAACCAGTTTGATGCATCTTATTGGAAATATTTTGTTATGATAATGTTAAGCATATCAGTCTTAGGGCTGGCTAACGCTACCACACATTCATAGATCTTACCTTGCACATATTGTGTAGACCCGTGCTGGATTTAGGAAATTTGTTGAGCTTTTTGAATAATTCCTTATTTATATTTTAATTCAGGATGAAACCTCTCTCCTGGATGAAACAATTGATCAGTCACTCTCCCCCATCCTCACCTACAGGTACTCCTGGCTGGCTGAGTTAGTGCTGTAGAGCCTATTTTTTCAGCCAATGCAAACACAATACTATTTTTATTTAATTGAACCTTTATTTAACTAGGCAAGTCAGTTAAGAACAAATTGTTATTTACAATGACGGCCTACTTGTAAAGCCCCCCTGGCCAAACCCTCCCCTAACACAGAATAAATTGGTCCAATTGGTTGCCGCCCTATGGGACTCCCAATCGCGGCCGATTGTGATACAGCCCAGGATCGAACCCGGGTTTGTAGTGATGCATCTAGCACTGCGAAGCAGTGCCTTAGACCGCTGCACCACTCTGGAAATATTTAGAATATCTAGTTTATTCAAATGTTATACTGACTTGCTTTTGAAAGAAATCCTGAACATGCTGCAAAGCAATTGTGGTCCCACAGAGAGACCCTGTTTATAGTGTCTGTAGGCTTTCCAGGGACTTTTTCAAGTGTATTTTTATCTAGACATAAAGTAACTACTCTCAGGTTTCAGGTAAGACCCAAGTGCAGACTGTGCAGAAGTAACAATGTTTATTGTAACAGGGGCAGGCAAACGACAGGTCAAGGCAGGCAGGGGTCGATAATCCAGAGTAGTGGTACCAAGGTACAGGACGGCAGGCAGGCCCAGGGTCAGGTCAGGCAGAGGTCGGTAATCCAGAGTAGGGGCAAAGGTAAAGGACGGTAGGCAGGCTCAGGGTCAGGGGCAGGCAGAGGGGGCAGGCAGAAGGGCTTGGAGTCAGGAGAGGCAAGGGTCAAAACCAGGAGAGCGAGAGAAGAGAGACTGGAAAAAGTAGGAGGTGAGACAAAAACCGTTGGTATGCTTGAACAAACAAGAAGAACTGGCACAGACAGACAGAAAACACAGGTATAAATACCCAGGGGATAAGTGGGGAAGATGGGCGACACCTGGAGGGGGTGGAGACAAGCACAAGAACAGGTGAAACAGATCAGGGCGTGACACTACTAGACATTTACACAATTGTATTTATTTCACCTTTCATGAAAGATGACCTCTCTCCTCGATGACAAAGAAGAGAAGTACTACTAGAGAAAGGGAAAGGGGGATACATAGTCAGTTGTACAACTGAATGCATTCAACTGAAATGTGTCTTCCGCATTTAACCCAACCCCTCTGCTCACCACAGCTGTGTCCCTGACCAGAGCATGCCCATCAAAACATACAGACGTATCTGTACAGCCCCTTTACTGTGACATGAACCCAGGCTACCTGTATTCCCCTTGCCTGACGTTTGTTCTGCATATGTTTCATGTCTGTCTGAGTAAAGCTGGAACAAATAGGCCGTGGGTCTGTGTTCAGAACTGCTACCAATACATTTATTTGATTTGTTTTTGGAGAATGGAAATGCCTGACCTGTGCATTGACACCTCTCAACTAGATAGAGTGTATAGCTTGTTGTTGGTGATAGGTTGATGTGTTCAAGGGGTCACAGAGTGCCAAGCCTTTGCACTGCTGATTGGTTAGTTCAGTGGAGCCAGATCTGTTTCTCTGCTTCTGGGCTGTTGGAGAGGGGGGGGGGGGTAGTTGAGTGAGCTGGGGCCTTTTATGAACCTGTCTATGGGAGCCTGTCAGCTCGTGACATGATGAGAGCCAGTGAGAGAGATTACCTGAACGATAATTTGTGAATAGTTCTATAAACATGCTTCTATTTAAAACTTCTTCAGGATCGGAGTCCCCTGCGGGACGGTTGAGCTAACGTAGGCTAATGCCATTAGCATGAGGTTGTAAGTAACAAGAACATTTCCCAGGAAATAGACATATCTGATATTGGCAGAAAACTTAAATTATTGTTAATCTAACTGCACTCTCCAATTTACAGTAGCTATTACAGTGAAAATATACCATGCTATTGTTTGAGGAGAGTGCACAATTTTGAACATGAAAAGTATTAATAAACAAATTAGGCACATTTGGGCAGTCTTGATAGAACATTTTGAACAGAAATGCAATGGTTCATTAGATCAGCCTAAAACTTAGCATATACACTGCTGTCATCTAGTGTACAAAATCTGCACCTGGGCTGGAATAATATAATATGGCCTTTCTCTTGCATTTCTAAGATGATAGTACAATTTTTTTTTTTTAAACGGTTGTTTCTTTCTTTGTATTATCTTTTACCAGAACTAATGTGTTATATTCTCCTACATTCCTTTCACATTTCCACAAACTTCAAAGTGTTTCCTTTCAAATGGTACCAAGAAAATGCATGTCCTTGCTTTTTTTATTTGACTAGGCAGGTCAGTTAAGAACAAATTCTTATTTTCAATGACGGCCTAGGAACAGTGGGTTAACTGCCTTGTTCAAGGGCAGAAGAGCAGACATGTACCTTGTCAGCTCGGGAATTTGATCTTGCAACCTTTTGGTTACTAGTTCAACACTCTAACCACTAGGCTACGCTGCCGCCCCGCTTCAGGGCCTGAGCTACAAGCAGTTAGATTGGGGTATGTCATTTTAGGCGAAAATTGAAAAAAAGAGGTGGATCCTTATAGGTTTTTGACAATCTCAAACACTAATGAAAGCATGAAACAATTATTATCTTCACTAAACATTTTGTCATAAAAAATGAAGTTCCAAAGGCTGGGCCTAATATACAATGCACTTTTTCCACATTTTGTTATGTTACAGCCTTATTCTCAAATGGATAAAAAAAAAAGATTCCTCGTCAATCTACTCACAATAACCCAAATGTATTTATTAACTAAAAATATAAAAAATCTGAAATATCACATTTTCCATAAGTGTTCAAAACCTTTACTCAGTACTTTGTTAACTTCTTGCAACTATAGGGGGTGCTGTTCCGCATTAGCATATTTGGGTCTCCAAATTAAACTGCCTCGTGCTAAATTCTTGATCGTACAATATGCATATTATTGTTATTATTGGATAGAAAACACCTTCTAGTTTCTATAGAAGTTGGAATTTTGTCTCTGAGTGGTACAGAACAATTTCTACAGCACTTTTCATGACAGGGTTCAGATTTCAGAAATTTTTACCTCTGATCTGGAGTCTGTTTTTAAGGCGACAGTGAATGCTATGAAGAAACCGACACTGCCTACGTCTTCCTCTGGGTGTCTGTACGTCATCACGTTTTGAATGAAATCGATGGGACATTCACAGCCATTATAAAAGACCAAAATGTATAGGCACCGCCCTTTCTCGTCGTGCGCCTGAAGCGTGAAGGCCATCGGACTTGCCTCGTTCCAAATCGTTTTTTAGAGAGTGATATTTCTCCGGTCATGTTTTCAGTCGTTATAGTTGTTAAAAACATCATAATGTAGTTAATTTGAACCGTTTTATAGCAATTTATATCCGTTTAGTGCGATTTTGAGGAATTTCTTTGTCGTGCCCTTTTTAGCTTTGGAAACGTTTCGGGGTGTCGGTCGTTGGTGGTGGACATTTCGAAGGACAGAGGACATCTATCGACCAAAAGACGTTTATAACATAGAAAGGATACATTGCCCAAGAATATGATGGAAGAACAGCTCAAAGTAAGCAATATTTAATATGATAAATCGTGTTTCTGTCGAAATATTTTAAACGCATATTTCGCCATTTTGTTTGGTATAGCTTCACTTGGCGAACCCTGTATTGAAAAGTAAGGATAATTTTAAAAATGTAAATCAGCGGTTGCATTAAGAACTAATTTGTCTTTCGATTGCTGTCAACCCTGTATTTTTTAGTCAAGTATATGATTAGCTTTCAATTAAACTAGATCACTCTGATAGATGACGTCAGACATATTGAGGCTTGATTTCCTAGTATTTTTATTGTGTAACCACGGTTTTGTATGGCTAAATATGCACCTTTTCGAACAAACTGTATATGTATGTTGTAAAATGATGTTACAGGAGTGTCATCTGAAGAATTCTGAGAAGGTTAGTGAAAAAATTAATATATTTTGGCGGTGATTACGTTATAGCGCTCTTTGGCTGGAATCGATGCTCTGGTAACGTTTGCACATGTGGTATGCTAACTTATCGATTTATTGTGTTTTCGCTGAAAAACGCTTAGAAAATCTGAAATATGGTCTGAAATCACAAGAACTGGGTCTTTCCATTGCTATGCTTTGTCTATTTTTATGAAATGTTTTATGATGAGTAAATTGGTCATACACGTTGCTCTATCTAGTAATTCTAGTCGGATTTGTGATGGTCGGTGCAATTGTAAACTGTGATTTCTACCTGAAATATGCACTTTTCTCTAACAACACCTATCCTATACCATAAATATGTTATCAGACTGTCATCTGAAGAGGTTTTTTATAGGTTATTGGCTATCAATATCTTAGTTGAGCCGAATTGGTGATAGCACCTGAAGGAGTAAGAAACTGATGGAGTTAGAAAAGTGGTGTATTTTGCTAACGTGTTTAGCTAATAGATTTACATATTGTGTCTTCCCTGTAAAACATTTGAAAAATCTGAAATGGTGGCTTTATTCACAAGATGTGTATCTTTCATCTGGTGTCTTGGACTTGTGATTTAATGATATTTAGATGCTACTATCTACTTGTGAAGCTATGCTAGCTATGCTAATCAGTGTGTGGGGGGGGTGGGGGGTGATCCCGGACCCGGGGTAGAGGCTCGTGAAAGGTTAAAGCACCTTTGGCAGCGATTACAGCCTTGAGTCTTCTTGGGTATGACGCTACAAGCTTGGCACACCTATATTTGTGGAGTTTCTCCCATTCTTCTCTGCAGATCCACTCAAGCTCTGTCAGGTTGGATAGGGAGTGCTGCTGCACAGCTATTTTCAGGTCTCCCCAGAGATGTTCGTTGGAGTTCAAGTCCGGGCTCTGGCTGTGTCACTCAAGGACATTGAGACTTGTCCCAAAGCCACTCGTGCTTTGTTTTGGCTGTGTGCTTAGGGTCCTTGTCCTGTTGGAAGGTGAACCGTCGCCCCAGTCTGAGGTCCTGAGTGCTCTGGAGCAGGTTTTCATCAAGGATCTCTCTGTACTTTGCTCCGTTCATCTTTGTCTCAATCGTGACTAGTCTCCCAGTCCATGCCACTGAAAAACATCCCCACAGCATGATGCTGCCGCCACCACCATGCTTCACCGTAGGGATGCTACCAGGTTTCCTCCAGACGTGATGCTTAGCATTCAGACCAAAGAGTTCAATCTTGGTTTCATCAGACAAGACAATCTTGTTTCTCATGATCTGAGAGGATTTTGGGCCTTTGGCAAACTCCAAGCAGGCTGTCATGTGCCTTTTACTGAGGAGTGGCTTCCATCTGGCGACTCTACCATAAAAGCCTGATTGGTGGAGTGTTGGAGAGATGGCTGTCCTTCTGGAAGGTTCTCCCAACTCCACAGAGTAACTCTGGAGCTATGTCAGAGTGACCATCGAGTTCTTGGTCACCTTCCTGACCAAGGCCCTTCTCCCCATTTGCTCAGTTTGGCTGGGCAGCCAGCTCTAGGAAGAGTGTTAGTGGTTCCAAGCTTCCAATCTGATGGAGCCCACTGTGTTCTTGAGGACCTTCAATTCTGGAGAAATGTTTTGGTACCCTTCCCTAAATATGTTCCTCGACACAATCCTGTCTCGGAGCTCTACGGACAATTCCTTCGACCTCTTGGCTTGTGTTTTGCTCTGACATGCACTGTCAACTCTGGGACCTTATATAGACAGGTGTGTGCCTTTCCAAAACATGTCCAATCAATTGAATTTACCACAGGTGTACTCAAATCAAGTTGAAGAAACAACTCAAGGATGATCACGGAAAACAGGATTCACCTGAGCTCAATTTCGATTCACAGCGCAAACGGTCTGAATACTTATGTAAATTATGGGGTATCGTGTGTAGATTTATGAGGAAAGTTTTTTATTTAATCAATTTTAGAATAAGTCTGTAACATAACAAAATGTGGAGAAAGTCAATAGGTCTGAATTCTTTCCGAATGGACTGTATATGCAAGGTCAGTTCCAGGGTCAGCTCCAATACCATATTTACAATATGCAGGGATACTGGAGTGGTAGTGGTAGATATGTACAGTATAGGGGTCAGGATATATGACAAACAGAGAAGCAGCAGCAGTGTATATTATAATTGTATGTAAGTCCCCCAGTGATGTACTGGACTGTCCGCACCACGCTCTGTAGCGCCATGCGATTGAAGGCGATGCAGTTGCCGTACCATGCAGCCAGTCAAGATGCTTTCAATGGTGTAGCTTTATAAATTTGAGGACATGAGGGCCCGTGCCAAATCTATTCAACCTCCTGAGGGGAAAGAGGCACTGTTGCATCTTCTTCACAACTGTGTGTATGTGGACCATTTTCCGTTCGTTAGTGATTTGGACACTGAAGACCTTGAGGCTCTCGATCTGCTACACTGCAGCTCTATCAATGTAGATGGGGGCATTCTCGCTTCCCTGTTTCCTGTAGTACACGATCAGCTCCTTGGTCTTATTGAAGTTGAGGGAGAGGTTGTTGTCCTGGCACCACACTACCAGGACACTGACCTCCTCCATGTAGGCGTGGGTGAACAGGGAGTACAGGAGGGTACTAAGCACGCACCCCTGAGGGGCCCCAGTGTTGAGAGTCAGCATGGCAGACGTGTGTTGTCTACCCTCACCACCTGGGGCCGGCCCGGGTGCAAAGGGAGGAGTTCAGTCCCAGGGTCCTGAGCTTGGTGATGAGCTTGGAGGGGTCTGTGGTATTGAACGCTGAGCTATAGTTAATTAACAGCATTGTCATATAGGTGTTTCTCTTGTCCAGGTGGGTGAGGGCAGTTTGGAGAGCAATTGAGATTGTGTCATTTAAGGATCTGTTGAGGCGTTATGCAAATTGGAGTGGGTCTAGGGAGCCTGGGATGATGGAGTTAATGTGAGCCATAACCAACCTTTCAAAATACTTTTTGAATACAGATGAAGGGTGGTACTCAGGGCGGTAGTCATTGTGGCAGATATAATTAGAGTTTTTAGGAACAGGAATGATGATGGTCAGCTTAAGACATGTGGGGATTACAGATGGGGACAAGGAGAGGCTGAAAATGACTGTGAAAATGTCTGCCTGCTGTTCTGCTTATGTTCTGAGAATGCGCACTGGAATACCGTTGGGCCCCGCAGCCTTGGGTGTTGACCTAATTGAAAACCTTACTCACGTCGGCCTCAGAGAGCATGATCTCCCAATGGTCATGCACAGCTCAGATCTAAGTGCCAATGCTATTTAGCAAACTCCATGCATTTACATTTGTTGGATGCGTGTGTGTTAAAACATACCTGTTGTTGTAGAACCAGACATATTGACTGGGAGGGTTGGACTGGGCCTGGCAGAGCAGAGAGACCGTCTGTCTCTCCTGAGCAGAGTATCCTCTGTCTGTTATACTGTAGGGAGTCACATCTATCTGGGGAATATCAGGACCAACTGGGGAGAAGAAAGGGAGATACATTGTCAGCTGTACAACTGAAATGTGTCTTCCGCATTTAACCCAAGCCCTCTGAATCAACATCCACAGCTTCAGCATCCAGGGAACAGTGCCTTGCTCGTGGGCAGAATGACAGATTTTTACCTTGTCAGCTCAGGGATTCGATCCAGCAACCATTTGGTTACTGGCCCAACGCTCCTACCCGCCAGGCTACCTGCCGCACACAAACACACTGTGGCAGACCAGGGGGTTTGGTCAAGACGTTTACACACATCAGACACAGACAGAGTATGATTAGCTCGGTTTCAAGGGTGTTAATTTAACTTCTTCGGGCTAGTATTCGGAAGTTTGGATGATTGAGGTGCCCAAAGTAAACTGCCTGTTACTCAGGCCCAGAAGCTAGGATATGCATATAATTGGTAGTATTGGATAGAAAACACTCTAAAGTTTCCAAAACTCTTAAAATAATCTATGTGAGTATAACAGAACTGATATGGCAGGTGAAAACCTGAGGACAATCCATCCAGAACTTTTTTTTTTCTTCAGTTTACCTCTGATTACAATGGCTGGGATTGGGAATATAATAGGAAGTCCTCCCAGATTGCAGTTCCTAGGCCTAGGCTTGTTTTTTGAAAAATGAGCTAGAATTTGTAGTTTTTCTAAGTGGCTCCCATTTTGGCTGTAGTGTTTGTAGCACGTTCTGGTGAGTGCGCGTACTTCGTTATTTGTCTCCGGTATTCTCCGTCTTAAATTGTATTGTTTATTTACATAATAGGGTACCTGAGGATTGATTAGAAACGTTGTTTGATATGTTTGGAAGAAGTTTATTGGTAACTTACGGGATTCATTTGTATGCATTTTGAAAGAGGGAAACCGGTGGATTACTGAGTCTAGCGCGCCAATGAAACTGACTTTTTTGGGAAATAAAGAAGGACTTTATCGAACAAAAGGACCATTTTTTATGTAGCTGGGACTCTTGTGATTGCAACCAGATGAAGATCTTCAAAGGTAAGTTACTTATTTTATCGCTATTTCTGACTTTCGTGACACATCTGCTTGGTTGGAAAATGTATGTAATGCTTTTGTGTGCCGGGCGCTGTCCTCAAATAATCGCATGGTGTGCTTTCGCCGTAAAGCCTTTTTGAAATCTGACAACGCGGCTGGATTAAGAAGAAGTTAAGCTGTTAAATGATGTATGACACTTGTATTTTCATGAATGTTTAATATTACGATTTCTGTCATTTGAATTTGGCGCTCTGCAATTTCACCGGATGATGGGTCAGGTGGGACGGTAGCGTCCCAATGATCCGTAACAAGTTAAATAATAAATCAAAAAGAAAAAGATAGGTTTCCCCCATGAGACCCTCTCTGGGATACCGTCTTCTGGGCTCCGGGTCTTGTCGGGAACAAAAACTGAACTCCCTCCTCATGCCTCTGCAGCTGTCCCCAACTATATGGGAGTCCTTTCCTTCCCCACTCTCCCTGTGTGCTGCCATTCTGGCAGCTTTATGGGCCTTGCACAGCTGGTGAGCAATCAGCCCTTGATTACTCACCAGCTCCCAATCAGCCCCAATTAGACATGGCCGGAGAGCCCGTCGAGACCTGGCCCATCCAGCAGATGGAGCCATCGCCTCGTGATGTATACTCCGTCTGTCACCAGGCCTTGACGAGTCTACCTCTGGTGGCTGACCTGCTGTACGCCACAACACACGCTTTCCGATTTGGTCCTGCCGTACATACCTACACGTACGCTACGGTCACAAGACGCAGGCCTCCTAATTGTCCTTAGAATTTCTAAGCCAACAGCTGGAGTCAGGGCATTCTCCTGTAGAGCTCTATTTTTATGGAATGGTCTGCCTACCCATGTGAGAGACGCAGTCTCGGTCTCAACCTTTAAGTCTATACTGAAGACTCATCTCTTCAGTAGGTCATATGATTGAGTGTAGTCTGGCCCAGGAGTGTGAAGGTGAACGGAAAAAGCTCTGGAGCAACGAACCGCCCTTGCTGTCTCTGCCTGGCCGGTTCCCCTCTCTCCACTGGGATTCTCTGCCTCTAACCCTATTACAGGGGCTGAGTCACTGGCTTACTGGTGCTCTTCCATGCTGTCCCTAGGAGGGGTGCGTCACTTGAGTGGGTTGAGTCACTGACGTGATTTTCCTGTCTGGGTTGGCGTCCCCCCCTTGGGTTGTGCAGTGGCGGAGATCTTTGTGGGCTATACTCGGCCTTGTCTCAGGATGGTAAGTTGGTGGTTGAACATATCCCTCTAGTGGTGTGGGGGCTGTGCTTTGGCAAAGTGGGTGGGGTTATATCCTGCCTCATTGGCCCTGTCCGGGGGTATCATCAGATGGGGCCACAGTGTCTCCTGACCCCTCCTGTCTCAGCCTCCAGTATTTATGCTGCAGTAGTTTATGTGTCGGGGGGCTAGGGTCAGTCTGTTATATCTGGAGTACTTCTCCTGTCTTATCCGGTGTCTGTGAATTTCAGTATGCTCTCTCTAATTCTCTCGTTCTCTTTTTCTTTCTCTCTCTCGGAGGACCTGAGCCCTAGGACCATGCCTCAGGACTACCTGGCATGATGACTCCTTGCTGTCCCCAGTCCACCTGGCCGTGCTGTTGCTCCAGTTTCAACTGTTCTGCCTGCGGCTATGGAACCCTGACCTGTTCACCGGACGTGCTACCTGTCCCAGACCTGCTGTTTTCAACTCTCTAGAGACAGCAGGAGCGGTAGAGATACTCTTAATGATCGGCTATGAAAAGCCAACTGACATTTACTCCTGAGGTGCTGACTTGTTGCACCCTCGACAACTACTGTGATTAATTATTATTTGACCATGCTGGTCATTTATGAACATTTGAACATCTTGGCCATGTTCTGTTATAATCTCCACCCGGCACAGCCAGAAGAGGACTGGCCACCCCTCATAGCCTGGTTCCTCTCTAGGTTTCTCCCTAGGTTTTGGCCTTTCTAGGGAGTTTTTCCTAGCCACCGTGCTTCTACACCTGCATTGCTTGCTGTTTGGGGTTTTAGGCTGGGTTTCTGTACAGCACTTTGAGATATCAGCTGATGTAAGAAGGGCTATATAAATACATTTGATTTGATTTGATTTGGTGGAGGTAGACGCATCAGAGGTTGGTGTTGGAGCTGTACTGTCTCAGAGGGGTGAAGACAAGAAGCTTCACCCTTGCGCCTTCTTCTCACACCGGCTTACCCCGGGCCAAGAGGAACTACGATGTGGGGGATCGTGAACTCCTAGCGGTTAAGATGGCATTGAAGGAATGGAGACACTGGCTCGAGGGGGGCTTCTCAACCGTTTCAAGTGCTTACGGACCACAAAAATCTGGAGTATATCCAGCAGGCGAAGCGGTTGAACTCCAGACAAGCTCGATGGTCTCTTTTCCTCAATCGATTCCAGTTTATCCTCACCTATCGGCCCGGGTCGAAGAATCACAAACCAGATGCCTTGTCTCGAGAAGATACTGACATGCCTGTCCTTCCTGCCGCTAATATTGTCGCCCCAATCTCGTGGCAAGTTGAGGATACCGTGAGACGAGCTCAAGCTATCGAACCGGGTCCGAAAGGAGGTCCTGCCAATCGGTTGTTTGTCCCCAAGGCAGCGAGGACCCAGGTCCTTCTGTGGGGGCACTCCTCTCGCCTCACCTGTCACCCGGGCGTAGGTCGCACCTTGGAGTTCATCCAGCAAAAGTTCTGGTGACCCACCATAAAAGAAGACATTGCCACTTTCGTCAAGGCCTGTCCCGTGTGCTGCCAGGGCAAATCTTCTCACCTCCGCCTTCAAGGACTCCTTCACCCTTTATCTATTCCCCACCAACCCTGGTCCCATATCTCGTTGGACTTTATTACTGGCCTTCCTCCGTCCCATGGTAATACTACTATCCTAGTCATCATCGACAGGTTTTCTAAGGCGGCCAGGTTCGTCCCCTTGACTAAGTTACCTTCTGCCAAGGAAACGGCTGAGTTGGTAATTAACCATGTGTTCCGAGTCTTCGGCATTCCTCAAGATATGGTTTCCGACAGAGGTCCCCAGTTCGCCTCAAGGTTTTGGAAGGCCTTCTGCCAACTCATAGGGGCCACAGCCAGTCTATCTTCAGGGTACCACCCGGAGTCCAACGGCAAAACCGAGAGGATGAATCAAGAGCTGGAAACTGCCCTCAGATGTATGGCCTCCAACAATCCGTCCACATGGTCGTCCTTCATTGTTTGGGCCGAGTACGCGCACAACACCTTGCGCTCCTCCTCCACTGGTATGTCCCCGCACGAGAGTCAGTTTGGCTATGCCCCTCCATTGTTCCCGGACCAGGAGGCAGAAGTCGGAGTGCCTTCAGCCTTGAAGTTCATCAGACGCTGTCGGCTTACGTGGAGGAAGACCCGTCTTAATCTTCTGCGTTCCTCACAGCGGTACCAACGACAAGCCAACAGACGTCGCCGTCCCGGGCCTACCCTGCGCCCCGGCCAGAGAGTCTGGCTCTCCACAAAAAACTTACCGCTACGGGTGGAGTCTCGCAAGCTGTCCCAGAAATACATCGGTCCCTTTAAGGTTGCCAGGAGAGTGAACCCCGTTACATATCGCCTGCACTTACCCAGATCCCTTAAGATTAATCCCACGTTTCACATTTCCTTATTAAAACCTGTTGTTTTTTCTCCCCTTGTCCCGACAGGCAGACCTCCCCCTCCGCCCCGTGTCATCGGAGGCCAGCCGGCTTATACCGTCCATCGGATACTGGATTCCCGCCGGGTGCAGCGGTCCTGGCAGTATCTGGTGGACTGGGAAGGCTACGGTCCCGAGGAGCGCTCCTGGGTTCCTGCCAAAGACATACTGGACCCTGACCTCATTCGACAGTTCAGGGTCCTCCACCCCGAGAAAGCTGGTAGGAACGTCAGGAGCCGTTCCTAGGGGGGGATTCTGTCAGGATTTGGCCAGGATTGTTCCGGTTTTGGCCACTAGATGCCCCCATTGTGCTTTTTTGACCCTTTTGTTTTCCCTTGTTTCCAGTTATTATTTGCACCTGTGCCTCGTTTCCCTTGAATGTATTTAAACCCTTAATTTTCCTCAGTTCTTTGCTCTGTGTTTGAATGTTAGCACCCAGCCCTAGCGATGCTGTGAACATTTGTTGCTCCAGTTGGACTCTCTTGTGGTACTCTGTTTTTGTTCTCATTTATTTATTTTTTGATTATTCTTTTGAGGCTTTTTCCTGCTGTACCTACCACCTTGTGGGTTTACCTTTTGACTTGGAGGATTACCTTTTTCTCTTGGAATTACTTTTGACGTTGTGGATTTATATTTTTGCCTGAAGAACTTTCCTTTTTACTTTATTAAAACAACGTCTCAAGTACTGCTGTGTCTGCCTCATCTTCTGGGTTCTCAGTTTGCTAAGTGACTGTTTCTCACACCGGAGACCCGAGTACGTAACCGGGTCCTGACAGTTACAAACACACTACGTTACCCAAGGTACGCAACACACACACACTACGTTACAAACACACACTATGTTATACACACTACATCAGCAAAGTATCCTCTCTCTAGCCCCATTTATGCCTGGTTCTAGGGTTCAGAGTTAGGGGTAGTGTGTAGGGTTTAGGGTGCAGTGTGTAGTGCGTATACTGACGACTAGGGCTGATAAACAATTCATTTATTAATGCGATTAATCTCATGATTTCTGTAGTTAATTCCGATTTAATTGCAATTTTAAAATTTGCTCAAATTTAAAAAGCAATGCATTGAGTTCCAGGCATACTATGCGTTGATTGTAAGGGACGGAAACACAACATATCTGTATAAGAATGTTTTTTTAACAGCTATTAATGCTCCCAATGTTTCAGTAGGCCTTCCCCCTCTTATTAGTGTTTCAGTAGACCTACTTCCTCCTATCAATGTTGCAGTAGACCTAGTCCCTCTTATCAATGTTGCGGTAGGCCTACTCCCTCTTATCAATGTTGCAGTAGGCCTACTCCCTTTATCAATGTTGCAGTAGGCCTACTCCCTCTTATTAGTGTCGCGGTAGGCCTACTCCCTTTATCAATGTTGCAGTAGGCCTACTCCCTTTTATTACGGCTGCGGTACGCCTACTCCCTCTTATTAGTGTTGCGGTAGGCCTACTCCCTCTTATTAGTGTTGCGGTAGGCCTACTCCCTCTTATCAATGTTGCAGTAGGCCTACTCCCTCTTATTGGTGTTGCGGTAGGCCTACTCCCTCTTATCAATGTTTCAGTAGGCCTACTCCCTTTTATTAGTGTTGCAGTAGGCCTACTCCCTCTTATCAATGTTGCAGTAGGCCTACTCCCTCTTATAAGTGTTGCGGTAGGCCTACTCCCTCTATTCAATGTTGCAGTAGGCCTACTCCCTCTTATCAATGTTGCAGTAGGACTACTCCTTCTTATCAATGTTGCAGTAGACCTACTCCCTCTTATTAGTGTTGCAGTAGGCCTACTCTCTCTTATTAGTGTTGCAGTAGGCCTACTCCCTCTTATCAATGTTGCAGTAGGCCTACTCCCTCTTATCAATGTTGCAGTAGGCTTACTCCCTCTTATCAATGTTGCAGTAGGCCTACTCCCTCTTATCAATGTTGCAGTAGGCCTACTCCCTCGTATCAATGTTTCAGTAGGCCTACTCCCTCTTATCAATGTTGCAGTAGGCCTACTCCCTCTTATTATTGTTGCAGTAGGCCTACTCCCTCTTATTAGTGTTGCAGTAGGCCTACTCCCTCTTATCAATGTTACAGTAGGTCTACTCCCTCTTATTAGTGTTGCGGTAGGCCTACTCCCTCTTATCAATGTTTCAGTAGGCCTACTCCCTCTTATTAGTGTTGCAGTAGGCCTACTTCCTCTTATCAATGTTGCAGTAGGCCTACTCCCTCTTATTAGTGTTGCGGTAGGCCTACTCCCTCTTATCAATGTTGCAGTAGGCCTACTCCCTCTTATCAATGTTGCAGTAGGCCTACTCCCTCTTATCAATGTTACAGTAGGCCTACTCCCTCTTATTAGTGTTGCAGTAGGCCTACTCCCTCGTATTAGTGTTGCAGTAGGCCTACTCCCTCTTATCAATGTTGCAGTAGGCCTACTCCCTCTTATCAATGTTGCAGTAGGCCTACTCCCTCTTATCAATGTTGCAGTAGGCCTACTCCCTCTTATTAGTGTTGCAGTAGGCCTACTCCCTCTTATCAATGTTGCAGTAGGCCTACTCCCTCTTATTAGTGTTGCAGTAGGCCTAGTCCCTCTTATCAATGTTTCAGTAGATCTACTCCCTCATTTTTTAAATTTAATTTAAAATTTAACCAAGAAGTGCTCATTGAGATTTGAAATCTCTTTTTCAAGAGCGTCCATGCCTAGATAGACAGCACCAAGTCACTACACCATTACACACAGACAACATGAAATACTACAGGTAATCTAGTAAAAACCACAGGAATCACAGGAGTAGAACACACATTGAACAGCAAATTAAAAACATTGACAGGTCAAGGAATCAGCCTCCAAATCCGTCATCAATGATTTTAAAAGTTCTTCAAGTTTGAAAGTATTTTGTAAGGTGTTCCAAGCTGATTGCGCAGAGTACATAAAAGCCCTTTTACCAAATTCAGTTCGGACATTTGGAACAGTTGGCAGGATAAAGTCCTGCAAACGAAGAGAGTTCTCACCACATTTCTGAACAATAAAAATGCCCAAATAAAATGGTAGTAAACCCAAAATGGCTTTGTAAATAAAAGTATACCAGTGACTGAGCCTACGAGTGATTGGATTTGGATTTTGCAGTTTAAAATAAATCTCAATGCTCCATGGTAAAGTGTAAGAGTTGACACTGGTAGACGAGAAGCGGGTACAGGGAGTGAACATTTAATTACCAACGGACATGGAACAGGGCAGCGTCTGGACAGGAACACATAACGACATCAATGCTGACACAGGGAACAAACGTCGGAGCAGACAGAAGTAGGGAAGGCAATCAACAAAGTGAAGGAGTCCAGGTGAGTCCAGTGAGCGCTAATGCGCGTAATGAAGGGCAGCCCGGTGCTCTCGAGCGCCAGAGAGGGAGAGCGGAGCAGGCGTGATATAAAGGGTGTCAATTAGAAAATACCATTAGTTTAGTTTTGTCAGCATTGAGAATAAGCTTCAATTGACACAAGGTATCTTGAACAGTTTAAAAACAGTTCTGGATGCTTTTGTGAGAGACGAGGCACAACAATAAATAACAGTATCATCAGCAAAACATTGAAGGAGTTGGATCACCCCCTTTAAAAAGTGGTAGGACAAATGCTGATTTCCAGATCCTTGGAATTGCATTACATTCCAGTTTTAGATTGAACAGATACAGTATGTAAGTGGATCAGCTGGTTTGAGAGGGAGAACAGACAGAAGAGGTGTGAGAGGGAGAACAGACAGAAGAGGTGTGAGAAGGAGAACAGACAGAGGAGGTATGAGAGGGAGAACAGACAGAGGAGGTGTGAGAGGGGGAACAGACAGAAGAGGTGTGAGAGGGAGAACAGACAGAGGAGGTATGAGAGGGAGAACAGACAGAAGAGGTGTGAGAGGGAGAACAGACAGAGGAGGTATGAGAGGGAGAACAGACAGAGGAGGTGTGAGAGGGGGAACAGACAGAGGAGGTATGAGAGGGAGAACAGACAGAGGAGGTATGAGAGGGAGAACAGACAGAAGAGGTGTGAGAAGGAGAACAGACAGAGGAGGTATGAGAGGGAGAACAGACAGAGGAGGTGTGAGAGGGAGAACAGACAGAAGAGGTGTGAGAGGGAGAAGAGACAGAGTAGGTGTGAGTGGGGGAACAGACAGAGGAGGTATGAGAGGGGAAACAGACAGAGAAGATATGAGAGGGAGAACAGACAGAAGAGGTGTGAGAGGGAAAACAGACAGAGGAGGTATGAGAGGGGGAACAGACAGAGGAGGTATGAGAGGGGAAACAGACAGAGAAGGTATGAGAGGGAGAACAGACAGAAGAGGTGTGAGAGGGAAAACAGACAGAGGAGGTATGAGAGGGGGAACAGACAGAGGAGGTATGAGAGGGGAAACAGACAGAGGAGGTGTGAGAGGGGGAACAGACAGAGGAGGTGTGAGAGGGAGAACAGACATGGAGGTGTGAGAGGGAGAACAGACATGGAGGTGTGAGAGGGAGAACAGACATGGAGATATGAGAGGGAGAACAGACATGGAGGGGATCCCAATAAAATAATAAAAAATAATAAATACTCCCACACCCTCTCTCACTTACTACCTCTCTTAAACACATCGTTTCTCAAACATACACATACACCCCACTCTTGCATCCTACCTTTGAACCACATCTCTTTGAGCAGCGTAAGTGGTCAGGTTATCAGTTTGTTATCTAGCAAGCTAGCTAGCTATGTAGCATGACTGAAATGTTGTTTGTTATCTAGCAAGCTAGCTAGCTATGTAGCATGACTAAAATGTGGTTTGTTATCAAACCAAAAAATAGCGGCCTGCGAGTAGTTTGAAACGACCCACTACATGGTTAATTTAAACTGACGTTATATAAATGCTTACGAATCCGCTGTAGAAAGAAAAAACTAACTTTTGAATGATTTGGACTAAAGGCACAGCTATGCAATTGCCCAAGAATTTAATGTAGTCTGTAGCAGTGTTTCGTGTTGTGATGTGCTTAAAAGCTCCAAGCGGAAACATTTTGGCTAAAAAAAGGTTCAGTGCGGTAAAGAGATGGAGATGCAATTGACAGCAGTTTAAAAAATTACGCCGCCAATCATGTCTTGCGTTAATAATTTATTAACGATAGCAGGCTAGGTGTTAACTTTGACAGGCCTAATACTAACAGATGATTTCACTCCAGATGGGTTAGAAGTTAGGGTTCATCATTACAGGTAGTGTGTAGGGTTTAGGGTGAAGTGTTCGGTGTGTAGTGCGTATACTAACAGATAATGTCCCCCCCAGATGGGTTAGTTAGGGTTCATCATTACAGGTAGTGTGTAGGGTTTAGGGTGAAGTGTTCGGTGTGTAGTGCGTATACTAACAGATGATGTCCAGCCAGATGCGGTCGGACCGTTCCTGGTTGACCTGGTTCCGGGCCACACAACGGTACCAGCCTGTGTGGTTACGGTTGACTTCTGTCATGTTGAACATGCTGCTGTTGCCCTGGGAGATGGTGCTGACCAATCCGCTGTGTGTCTCATGCTCCCACAAGAAGTAAAGCGACCCTGTGCCGTTCTCCAGGCCGCAGCGCAGCCACACCAAAGATCCCTCCGCCGGAGACGCATCACTCAGCAGAATATAGGGTTTACTGACAGGGACTACACACACACACACGCATGTACACACACACACACACACACACACACACACACACACACACACACACACACACACACACACACACACACACACACACACACACACACACACACACACACAGACACACACACAGACACAGACACACACACACACACACACACATACATATTAGTGTAGTAGTGGTAGTAGTAGTAATTGTTGTAGCAGTTGTAGTAGTAATAGTAATATTAGTTGTAATAGTAGTAGTAGTAGTAGTAGTAGAAATACAGTAGTAGTAGTAGTAGCAGTAATAGTAGTAGTAGCATTACTCATAGTAGTAGTAGTAGTAGTAGTAGCAGTAGTAGTAACAGTAGTGGTAGTAGTAGCAGAAGTAGTACAGTCATACTAGTACATTAGTATTATTAGTAGAAGGTGTAGAAGCAGTAGTAGTAGTAGTAGTAGTAGTAGTAGTAGTAGTAGTAGTAGTAGTAGTAGTAGTAGTAGTAGTAGTATTAGTAGTAGTAGCAGCAGCAGTAGTAGTGGTATAGTAGTAGTAGTAGTGGTAGTAGTAGTAGTAGTAGTAGCTGTAGTAGTAGTAGTGGTGGTAGTAGTAGTAGTAATAGTAGTAGTAGTAGTATTTTTTTTGACATTTTTATTTTATTTAACCGTTATTTAACTAGGCAAGTCAGTTAATAAGATGATAAGATGGCACTGAAGAGGATGGCTGACCTTAAACATGCTCCTAACCAACTGTGCTATTTTCATTTTTTAACTTATTTTGTACATAAGGTAGATACTACCGTCTCCTATGACTGCAATAACTTCTGGCCATCAGAACAGCGATTACTCACCACGAACTGGAAGAAACTTTTTCCCTTAACAAGTCCGACGAGTAGGATATACTGCTTTCCTGGGAACAGGCCCAAATCCCTGTCATTTGCGTGAAGAAAAGACTGAGGAAAAGAGGGCGCAGATCGGGGTGCCTTCTGAGAATCCGTAGGCGAGCGAGTAAACTCACCCTGCCATCCGTTCTACTTGCTAACATGCAATCATTGGAAAATAAAAGTGATGACCTACGATTAAGATTATCCTACCAATTGGACATTAAAAGTTGTAACATCTTATGTTTCACTGAGTTGTGGCTGAATGAAGACACGGATAGTATAGAGCTGGCAGGATTTTCCATGCACCGGCAGAACAGTAAGACGAGGGATGAACAGTCTGGTAAGACGAGGGATGGAGGTGTGTGTCTTTTTGTCAATAACAGCTGGTGTGCGATGTCCTATATTAAAAGAAGTCTCGAGGTATTGCTCGCCTGAGGTAGAGTACCTCATGATAATCTGTAGACCACACTATCTACCAAGAGAGTTCTCATCTATATTGTTTGTAGCTGTCTATTTCAAACCACAGACCGATGCTGGCACTAAGACCGCAATAAACAATAAACTCTATAAGTCCATAAGCAAACAACAAAATGCTCATCCAGAAATCAGTTTTACCACATTTTTACCAGGATGTCACATGTGCAACCAGAGAAAAAAAAACTCTAGACCACCTTTACTCCACACACAGAGATGCGTACAAAGCTCTCCCCCGCCCTCCATTTGGCAAATCTGACCATATTCTATCCTCCTGATTCCTGCTTACAAGCAAAAACTAAAGCAGGAAGTACCAGTGACTCGCTCAATACGGAAGTGGTCAGATGACGCGGATATTACGCTGCAGGACTGTTTTGCCAGCACAGACTGGAATATGTTCCGGGATTCATCCAATGGTATTGAGGAGTATACCACCTCAGTCATCAGCTTCATCAATAAGTGCATCGACGAAGTCGTCCCCACAGTGATCGTACACACATATCCCAAACAGAAGCCATGGATTACAGGCAACATCCGCATCGAGCTAAAGGCTAGAGCTGCCGCTTTCAAGGAGTGGGAGACTAATCCGTTATGCCCTCAGACGAACCATCAAACAAGCAAAGCGTCAATACAGGATTAAGATTGAATCCTACTACACTGGCTCTGATGCTCGTTGGATGCGGCAGGGCTTGAAAACTATTACGGACTACAAAGGGAAACCCAGACGCGAGCTGCCCAGTAACGCGAGCCTACCGGACGAGCTAAAAGCCTTTTTTATGCTCGCTTCAAGGCAAGCAACACTGAAGCATGCATGAGAGAACCAGCTGTTCTGGATGACTGTGTGATAATGCTCTCAGTACCCAATGTGAGCAAGACCTTTAAACAGGTCAACATTCACAAAGCCGCGGGGCCAGACAGATTACCAGGATGTGTACTCAATTACTCATTACCAGGACGTGTACTCAAAGTTGTCATTACCAGGACATGTATTGACATTTTCAAACTCTCCCTGATCGAGTCTGTAATAACTACATGTTTCCAGCAGACCACCATAGTCCCTGTGCCCAAGGAAGTGAAGGTAACCTGCCTAAATGATTACCGCCCCGTAGCACTCATGTCGGTAGCCATGAAGTGCTTTGAAAGGCTGGTCATGGCTCACATCAACAGCATCCTCCCGGATACCCTAGACCCACTCCAATTCGCATACCACCCCAACAGATCCACAGATGACGCAACCTCAATCGCACTCAACACTGCCCTTTTCCACCTGGACAAAAGGAACAACTAAGTGAGAATGCTGTTCATTGTCTACAGCTCAGCATTCAACAACATAGTGCCCATGAAACTCATCACTAAGCTAAGGACCGTGGGACTAAACACCTCCCTCTGCAACTGGATCCTGGACCTCCTGACGGGCCGCACCCAGGTGGTAAGGGTAGGCAACATCACGTCTGCCACGCTGATCCTCAACATTGGGGCCCCTCAGGGGTGTGTACTTAGTCACCTCCTGTACTCCCTGTTCACCCACGACCCCGTGGCCAAACATGACTCCAACACCATTATTACGTTTGCTGACGACACAACAGTGTTAGGACTGATCACCGACAACCACAGGGAGGAGGTCAGAGAACAGTGTGCTGCCAGGACAACAACCTCTCCCCCAATGTGAGCAAGACAAAGGAGCTGATCGTGGACTACAGGAAAAGACGGGCCGAACATCGACGGGGCTGTAGTGGAGCGAGTCGAGAGTTTCAAGTTCCTTGGTGTCCACATCACCAACTAACTATCATGGTCCAAACACATCAAGACAGTCATGAAGAGGGCAGGACAAAACCTTTTCCCCCTCAGGAGACTGAAAAGAATTGGCATGGGTCCGCAGATCCTCAAAAGGTTCTTCAACTGCACCATTGAGAGCATCTTGACCGGTTGCATCCCCGCCTGGTATGACAAATGCTTGGCATCTGACCGTAAGGCGCTACAGAGGGTAGTGTGTATGGCCCAGTACATCACTGGAGCCAAGATTCCTGCCATCCAGGACCTATATACTAGGCGGTGTCAGAGGAAAGCCCATCAAATTGTCAGAGACTCCAGTCACCCAAGTCATAGACTGTTTTCTCTGCTACCGCATGGCAAGCGATACCGGAGCGCCAAGTTTATGACCAAACAACTTATTAACAGCTGCTACACCCAAGCCATAAGACTGCTGAACAATTTTTCAAATGGGCACCCGGACTATTAACACTGACTCTCCCCCCCTTTTTTTTTTAACTGCTGCTACTCGCTGTTTATTATCTACGCATAGTCACTTTACCCATACCTACATGTACACATGACCTCAACTAACCTGTACACCCTCACACTGACTCTGTACCTGTACCCCCTGTACATAGCCTCGTTATTGTTAAGTAGTAGTTTTAGTATTGTTAGTAGTAGTAGTGGTAGTAGCAGTAGTAATAGTATTATAGTGGTAGTAGTAGAAGTAGCAGTAGAAGTAGCAGCAGTAGCAGTAGTAGCACTATATCTTACCCAGTACCCGTAGATGTATGTAGTAGTAGTATAGCTTGGCTCCCTGCTCTGTGTCGTAGAGAGCCTGGCAAGTGTAGAGGCCCTCGGCAGCCAATGGGAGGCGCTCTATACTCAGAGAGGCGGCGCCAGAGATCACCTGAAGGTCTCCTAGACTCTGGGCCAGCTTCTGCAGCTTAGGGCCTAAAAAAATACATAATAATAAACATAATAATAAAACATATTATAAATACCAATAGAAATAATAATACAATTAATTTTCATAATAATAATCATCATAATGATCCTCTTCCTCCTCCTGCTACTACTACTACTACTACTACTAATACTGCTAATATTGCTGCTGCTACTGCTACTGCTGCTACTGCTACTGTTGCTACTACTACTGCTACTAGTGCTACTACTACTACTACTATTACTACTACTACTGCTGCTGCTACTGCAACTGCTGCTACTGCTACTTTTGCTACTACTTCTACTACTGCTACTACTACTACTACTACTACTACTGCTGCTGCTACGGATGCTACTACTACCATTACTACTACTACCACCACCACAACTGCTACTACTACTACTACCATTACTACTACTACCACCACCACAACTGATATTACTACTACTACTACTACTACTACTACCACTACTACTATTACTGCTACTACTAATGCTACTACCACCATTACTACTACTGCTAATACTACTACTACTACTACTACTACTACTACTACTACTGCTACTACTACTTTTACTTCTACCACTACTACTACTACCACCACTACTACTATTACTACCACTACTACTACTGCTACTGCTACTACTACTACCACTACTACCGCTACTGCTACTGCTACTACCACTACTACTGCTACTGCTGCCACTACCACTACTACCACTACTACTATTACTGCTACTACTAATACTACTACTGCTACTACTACTGCTACTACTACTACTACTACTACTACTACTACTACTTCTACTACTAATAATAATGATTTTGCAGCTTGAGTCCTTCAAAAAATATAATAATAATAATACATTAATATTATTTTCAATAATAATAGCGATAATAACAATTCGCACAATACTATGATCAATATATATACGGTATAGTGCACTGTTAAAACACAAACACTTAACCCTTAACACTGGTGGGAATTGGCCTAAATGGGTAGTTCTAAATTGAAATGTTTCTTACAGAAGAAATATGAAAGGGAACAGTTAGGAGTTCATGGGAAATTATTAGCCCAAAGGTGAGTACCTGACACAAGTCTTAACACTGTTGATTGAGTGTGCATTTTACATTTTCTGTACTTTTCGCCACATTTGTTGATAACGAAGTCCTAAAATACTCTGAATACATTCAGTAACACAATAAGACTATTCCTGGAAAATTTGGGGTGCAACATAAGACAAAAAAGGGTTTGAGTGAGAGGACTAACTGGTGTTTTCAAGTGCCTCCACACATCTCCAAAGTGTGCACAGTTCCTAAGCAATTTCAATGCACTTTTAGAACAAAGAAGTCTTCAACTATAAGATACTTTTTTGAGCTCTCCTAGCTGTGTCAATGAGAAACCAAAGCAAGCACACTTACAGTTGTTTAGTTTGGAACACAACCTTGAATCCCCGCCATCACAAAATTACTGTTGTTGTTTACACAACCATAAAATTGTCCATTACCAATCACAATCTTGGTCAGGTGGGTATGCTTTTAAAGCTTGTTCTATTACCAACATGACCAGCTAATGTATAAAATACGGAAGTTGAAGCTCATTTACTTCAATTCTGTACAATTAAAAAACTTTAAAAGGCTATTTGGAGAACAACAAAAAGAATCAAAAATGACCCCAGCCATTATCACCTAGGTTCCTTCACCTCAGTCCATCTACAAACACATAGGCTATCAGTTATACAGCTGTAATGGAGGGAAATATGATAAATGATTCTCACTGACACGTAGCATCATCGACGAAATGAAAACATAGCACATTTTTAGAACTGTATTGTTTGCATTTTGATTGTATTTTAATGTAGGACTGTAGGTGTCACGATCGTCTTGAGGTGAAAGAGTGGACCAAGGCGCAGCGTGATATGAATACATCCTCTTTAATAAATGAAGATGAAAACGAACACTAATACACACTAAACAAAACAACAAACGACCGTGAAGCTACAAACGAAAGTGCATACACAAGCTACAAACGTTAGACATAGACAATTACCCACACCAGACTAATGGCTGCCTTAAATATGGCTCCCAATCAGAGACAACAATAAACAGCTGTCTCTGATTGAGAACCAAACCAGGCAACCATAGACTTTCCTAAACATCTACACTGAACCCAACCCCATACACTCTACAAAACCCCCTATACAATACAACCACCCAAGACGAGACAAATACACACAAACATCCCCCCTGTCACACCCTGACCTAACCAAAATAATACAGAAAACAAAGATAACTAAGGCCAGGGCGTGACAGTAGGGAAGATAGGTCCTGTGGAGATGTCCATATTGAAACATAGAGTGGTTGTATTTTAATGTAGGACTGTAGGGAAGATAGGTCCTGTGGAGATGTTCATATTGAAACATAGAGTGGTTGTATTTTAATGTTGGCTCATATGGAAAATAGACCATGTGGAGATGTTCATACTGAAACATACAGTGGTTGTATTTTATTGTCAGCCTAGAGGGACGATAGGTCCTGTGGAGATGTCCATATTGAAACCAGCGCCTCATCTGCTTCCAGTGCCAGTTTTTTATCCAACGAGAGACTGGGCCAACGGAAGAGCGGAGGTGGCTGCAGGCACGCGCACTGACGAGATGCTGCACCCGACGTGGTAAGAAGATACGACTACCACAGGCAGAGGGGACCGTTCACACGATTCCAGAACCCACGGGACTGAGTGTCTATAATTTATCAAACAAGATATCGAGCCCTGCCCATATCTCCTTGCTTAATAAAGGGTTATATTTTGTGCCTACAACTCAGTACAATGATTTTGATGTGAAGGTAGACATGTTTAAGTGTTTTTAGAAACATCCATTGAAGGGAATACTTTAGCTCCCCTAATCCTGATATTTCTATTGAACCAGTAGGTTGCTCACCTGCACAGACTCCGACTCCTTTTAGAAGGAAGAGTTATTTTGTACCTCCAGCCAATCGCAATCACTCTATTGAGACATATTGCAGACTTGTTGCAAAATATGTTGTTCATCTCCTTAAGAACAAACAGGAGTACAAGTATTTACAGAATTTACCTAAGGATGAAAAACAAGTTTTCTTGATTTACAATCCTATACGTCAGTCCTTACCCGCCCTGCTGATAAGGGTAATGGATAGGACAGTTGATAAGGGTACTCATGGATAGGACAGTTTATGTAAATGAGTGTCATAGACAACTGCTTGACAACACCTTTTACAAGAAACTCAGAAGTGACCCCAATTCCCAATTTCAGAATATTATCTTTACTGTCCTAGATGGGTATTTAAGTTCTGGTCAGTTAACCAAAAAAGAACATTACTTTTTGGCTATTGAACACCCTAAAATTGCCACTTTCTATACTTTGCCGAAATTACACAAGAATATTACAAAACCTCCAGGGCGCCCTATTGTTCCAGGAATTGATGCAATAACAGCCCTCTTGTAGTGGGCATTGGTGCAGTAACATCCCCTATTGTAGCGGGCATTGGTGCAGTAACGGCCCTATTGTAGTGGGCATTGATGCAGTAACAGCCCCTATTGTAGTGGGCATTGATGCAATAACAGCCCCTATTGTAGTGGGCATTGGTGCAGTAACGGCCCCTATTGTAGTGGGCATTGATGCAGTAACAGCCCCTATTGTAGTGGGCATTGATGCAGTAACAGCCCTATTGTAGTGGGCATTGATGCAGTAACAGCCCTATTGTACTGGGCATTGGTGCAGTAACGGCCCCTATTGTAGTGGGCATTGATGCAGTAACAGCCCCTATTGTAGCGGGCATTGATGCAGTAACAGTCCTATTGTAGTGGGCATTGATGCAGTAACGGCTCTATTGTAGTGGGAATTGATTCAATAACAGCCCTATTGTAGTGGGCATTGATGCAGTAACAGCCCTATTGTAGTGGGCATTGATGCAGTAACAGCCTTATTGTAGTGGGCATTGATGCAGTAAAGGCCCCTATTGTAGTGGGCATTGATGCAGCAACAGCCCCTATTGTAGTGGGCATTGATGCAGTAACAGCCCTATTGTAGTGGGCATTGATGCAGTAACAGCCCTATTGTAGCGGGCATTGATGCAGTAACAGCCCTATTGTAGTGGGCATTGATGCAGTAACGGCCCCTATTGTAGTGGGCATTGATGGAGTAACAGCCCCTATTGTAGTGGGCATTGATGCAGTAACAGCCCCTATTGTAGTGGGCATTGATGCAGTAACGGCCCATATTGAAGTGGGCATTGATGCAGTAATGGCTCTATTGTAGTGGGCATTGATGCAGTAACAGTCCTATTGTAGTGGGCATTGATGCAGTAATACCCCTATTGTAGTGGGCATTGATGCAGTAACAGCCCCTATTGTAGTGGGTATTGATGCAGTAACAGCCCTATTGTAGTGGGCATTGATGCAGTAACAGCCCCTATTGTAGTGGGTATTGATGCAGTAACAGCCCCTATTGTAGTGGGCATTGATGCAGTAACAGCCCCTATTGTAGTGGGCGTTGATGCAGTAACAGCCCTATTGTAGCGGGCATTGACGCAGTAACAGCCCTATTGTAGTGGGCATTGATGCAGTAACAGCCCCTATTGTAGTGGGCATTGATACAGTCACAGCACTATTGTAGTGGGCATTGATACAGTAACAGCCCTATTGTAGCGGGCATTGATGCAGTAACAGCCCTTATTGTAGTGGGCATTGATGCAATAAAAGCCCGATTGTAGTGGGCATTGATGCAGTAACAGCCCCTATTGTAGCGGGCATTGATGCAGTAACAGCCCCTATTGTAGCGGGCATTGATACAGTAACAGCCCCTATTGTAGTGGGCATTGATGCAGTAACAGCCCTATTGTAGCGGGCATTGATGCAATAACAGCCCTATTGTAGTGGGCATTGATGCAGTAACAGCCCCTATTGTAGTGGGCATTGATGCAATAACAGCCCTATTGTAGTGGGCATTGATGCAGTAACGGCTCTATTGTAGCGGGCATTGATACAGTAACAGCCCTATTGTAGCGGGCACTGATGCCGTAACAGCCCCTATTGTAGTGGGCATTGATGCAGTAACAGCCCCTATTGTAGCATGCATTGATACAGTAACAGCCCCTATTGTAGTGGGCATTGATGCAGTAACAGCCCTATTGTAGTGGGCATTGATGCAGTAACGGCCCTATTGTAGTGGGCATTGATTCAGTAACAGCCCCTATTGTAGTGGGCATTGATGCAGTAACAGCCCCTATTGTAGTGGGCATTGATGCAATAACAGCCCCTATTGTAGTGGGCATTGATGCAGTAACAGCTCTATTGTAGCGGGCATTGATGCAGTAACAGCCCCTATTGTAGTGGGCATTGATGCAGTAACAGCCCTATTGTAGTGGGCATTGATGCAGTAACGGCCCTATTGTAGTGGGCATTGATGCAGTAACAGCTCTATTGTAGCGGGCATTGATGCAGTAACAGCCCCTATTGTAGTGGGCATTGATGCAGTAACAGCCCTATTGTAGTGGGCATTGATGCAGTAACAGCCCCTATTGTAGTGGGCATTGATGCAGTAACAGCCCTATTGTAGCGGGCATTGATGCAGTAACAGCCCCTATTGTAGCGGGCATTGATACAGTAACAGCCCCTATTGTAGTGGGCATTGATGCAGTAACAGCCCTATTGTAGCGGGCATTGATGCAATAACAGCCCTATTGTAGTGGGCATTGATGCAGTAACAGCCCCTATTGTAGTGGGCATTGATGCAATAACAGCCCTATTGTAGTGGGCATTGATGCAGTAACGGCTCTATTGTAGCGGGCATTGATACAGTAACAGCCCTATTGTAGCGGGCACTGATGCCGTAACAGCCCCTATTGTAGTGGGCATTGATGCAGTAACAGCCCTATTGTAGTGGGCATTGATGCAGTAACAGCCCCTATTGTAGTGGGCATTGATGCAGTAACATCCCCTATTGTAGCATGCATTGATACAGTAACAGCCCCTATTGTAGTGGGCATTGATGCAGTAACAGCCCTATTGTAGTGGGCATTGATGCAGTAACGGCCCTATTGTAGTGGGCATTGATTCAGTAACAGCCCCTATTGTAGTGGGCATTGATGCAGTAACAGACCCTATTGTAGTGGGCATTGATGCAATAACAGCCCCTATTGTAGTGGGCATTGATGCAGTAACAGCTCTATTGTAGCGGGCATTGATGCAGTAACAGCCCCTATTGTAGTGGGCATTGATGCAGTAACAGCCCTATTGTAGTGGGCATTGATGCAGTAACAGCCCCTATTGTAGTGGGCATTGATACAGTAACATCCCCTATTGTAGTGGGCATTGATGGAGTAACAGCTCTATTGTAGCGGGCATTGATGCAGTAACAGCCCCTATTGTAGTGGGCATTGATGCAGTAACAGCCCTATTGTAGTGGGCATTGATGCAGTAACAGCCCCTATTGTAGTGGGCATTGATGCAGTAACAGCCCTATTGTAGTGGACATTGATGCAATAACAGCCCTATTGTAGTGGGCATTGATACAGTAACAGCCCCTATTGTAGTGGGCATTGATGCAGTAACAGCCCCTATTGTAGTGGGCATTGATGCAGTAATGGCTTCTATTGTAGTGGGCATTGATGCAGTAACAGCCCTATTGTAGCGGGCATTGATGCAGTAACAGCCCCTATTGTAGTGGGCATTGATGGAGTAACAGCTCTATTGTAGTGGGCATTGATGCAGTAACAGCCCTTATTGTAGTGGGCATTGATGCAGTAACAGCTCTATTGTAGTGGGCATTGATGCAGTAAGAGCCCTATTGTAGCGGGCATTGATGCAGTAACAGCCCCTATTGTAGTTGGCATTGATGGAGTAACAGCCCTTATTGTAGTGGACATTGATGCAATAACAGCCCTATTGTAGTGGGCATTGATACAGTAACAGTCCCTATTGTAGTGGGCATTGATGCAGAAACAGCCCCTATTGTAGTGGGCATTGATGCAGTAACTGCCCTATTGTGGCGGGCATTGGTGCAGTAACAGCCCCTATTGTAATGGGCATTGATGCAGTAACAGCCCTATTGTAGTGGGCATTGATGCAGTAACAGCCCTATTGTAGTGGGCATTGATGCAGTAACAGCCCTATTGTAGTGGGCATTGATGCAGTAACTGCCCTATAGTGGCGGGCATTGATGCAGTAACAGCCCCTATTGTAGTGGGCATTGATACAGTAACAGCCCCTATTGTAGTGGGCATTGATGCAGTAACAGCCCTATTGTAGAGGGCATTGATGCAGTAACAGCCCCTATTGTAGCAGGCATTGATGCAGTAACAGCCCCTATTGTAGCAGGCATTGATGCAGTAACAGCCTCTATTGTAGTGGGCATTGATGCAGTAACAGCCCTTATTGTAGCAGGCATTGATGCAGTAACAGCCTCTATTGTAGTGGGCATTGATGCAGTAACAGCCCCTATTGTAGCGGGCATTGCTGCAGTAACAGCCCTATTGTAGTGGGCATTGATGCAGTAACAGTCCTATTGTAGTGGGCATTGATGCAGTAACAGCCCCTATTGTAGTGGGCATTGATGCAGTAACAGCCCTATTGTAGTGGGCATTGATGCAGTAACAGCCCTATTGTAGTGGGCATTGATGCAGTAACGGCCCCTATTGTAGTGGGCATTGATGCAGTAACGGCCCTATTGTAGTGGGCATTGATGCAGTAACGGCCCTATTGTAGTGGGCATTGATGCAGTAACAGCCCTATTGTAGTGGGAATTGATGCAGTAACAGCCCCTATTGTAGTGGGACTTGATACAGTAACAGCCCCTATTGTAGTGGGCATTGATGCAGTAACAGCCTTATTGTAGCGGGCATTGATGCAGTAACAGCCCCTATTGTAGTGGGACTTGATACAGTAACAGCACCTATTGTAGTGGGCATTGATGCAGTAACAGCCTTATTGTAGTGGGCATTGATGCAGTAACAGCCCTATTGTAGTGGGCATTGATGCAGTAACAGCCCTATTGTAGTGGGCATTGATGCAGTAACAGCCCTATTGTAGCGGGCATTGCTGCAGTAACAGCCCCTATTGTAGTGGGCATTGATGCAGTAACGGCCCTATGGTAGTGGGCATTGATGCAGTAACGGCCCTATTGTAGTGGGCATTGATGCAGTAACAGCTCTATTGTAGTGGGCATTGATGCAGTAAGAGCCCTATTGTAGCGGGCATTGATGCAGTAACAGCCCCTATTGTAGTTGGCATTGATGGAGTAACAGCCCTTATTGTAGTGGACATTGATGCAATAACAGCCCTATTGTAGTGGGCATTGATACAGTAACAGTCCCTATTGTAGTGGGCATTGATGCAGAAACAGCCCCTATTGTAGTGGGCATTGATGCAGTAACTGCCCTATTGTGGCGGGCATTGGTGCAGTAACAGCCCCTATTGTAATGGGCATTGATGCAGTAACAGCCCTATTGTAGTGGGCATTGATGCAGTAACAGCCCTATTGTAGTGGGCATTGATGCAGTAACAGCCCTATTGTAGTGGGCATTGATGCAGTAACTGCCCTATAGTGGCGGGCATTGATGCAGTAACAGCCCCTATTGTAGTGGGCATTGATACAGTAACAGCCCCTATTGTAGTGGGCATTGATGCAGTAACAGCCCTATTGTAGAGGGCATTGATGCAGTAACAGCCCCTATTGTAGCAGGCATTGATGCAGTAACAGCCCCTATTGTAGCAGGCATTGATGCAGTAACAGCCTCTATTGTAGTGGGCATTGATGCAGTAACAGCCCTTATTGTAGCAGGCATTGATGCAGTAACAGCCTCTATTGTAGTGGGCATTGATGCAGTAACAGCCCCTATTGTAGCGGGCATTGCTGCAGTAACAGCCCTATTGTAGTGGGCATTGATGCAGTAACAGTCCTATTGTAGTGGGCATTGATGCAGTAACAGCCCCTATTGTAGTGGGCATTGATGCAGTAACAGCCCTATTGTAGTGGGCATTGATGCAGTAACAGCCCTATTGTAGTGGGCATTGATGCAGTAACGGCCCCTATTGTAGTGGGCATTGATGCAGTAACGGCCCTATTGTAGTGGGCATTGATGCAGTAACGGCCCTATTGTAGTGGGCATTGATGCAGTAACAGCCCTATTGTAGTGGGAATTGATGCAGTAACAGCCCCTATTGTAGTGGGACTTGATACAGTAACAGCCCCTATTGTAGTGGGCATTGATGCAGTAACAGCCTTATTGTAGCGGGCATTGATGCAGTAACAGCCCCTATTGTAGTGGGCATTGATGCAGTAACAGCCTTATTGTAGTGGGCATTGATGCAGTAACAGCCTTATTGTAGTGGGCATTGATGCAGTAACAGCCCTATTGTAGTGGGCATTGATGCAGTAACAGCCCTATTGTAGTGGGCATTGATGCAGTAACAGCCCTATTGTAGCGGGCATTGCTGCAGTAACAGCCCTATTGTAGTGGGCATTGATGCAGTAACAGCCTTATTGTAGTGGGCATTGATGCAGTAACAGCCCTATTGTAGTGGGCAGTGATGCAGTAACAGCCCCTATTGTAGTGGGCATTGATGCAGTAACAGCCCTATTGTAGCGGGCATTGATGCAGTAACAGCCCTATTGTAGTGGGCGTTGATGCAGTAACAGCCCCTATTGTAGTGGGCGTTGATGCAGTAACAGCCCCTATTGTAGTGGGCGTTGATGCAGTAACAGCCCTATTGTAGCGGGCATTGATGCAGTAACAGCCCCTATTGTAGTGGGCAATAATGCAATAACAGCCCTATTGTAGCGGGCATTGATGCAGTAACAGCCCCTATTGTAGTGGGCATTGATGCAGTAACAGCCCCTATTGTAGTGGGCATTGATGCAGTAACAGCCCTATTGTAGTGGGCATTGATGGAGTAACAGCCCCTATTGTAGTGGGCATTGATGCAGTAACAGCCCCTATTGTAGTGGGCAATAATGCAATAACAGCCCTATTGTAGCGGGCATTGATGCAGTAACAGCCCCTATTGTAGTGGGCATTGATGCAGTAACAGCCCTATTGTAGTGGGCATTGATGCAGTAACGGCCCCTATTGTAGTGGGCATTGATGCAGTAACGGCCCTATTGTAGTGGGCATTGATGCAGTAACGGCCCTATTGTAGTGGGCATTGATGCAGTAACAGCCCTATTGTAGTGGGAATTGATGCAGTAACAGCCCCTATTGTAGTGGGACTTGATACAGTAACAGCCCCTATTGTAGTGGGCATTGATGCAGTAACAGCCTTATTGTAGCGGGCATTGATGCAGTAACAGCCCCTATTGTAGTGGGACTTGATACAGTAACAGCACCTATTGTAGTGGGCATTGATGCAGTAACAGCCTTATTGTAGTGGGCATTGATGCAGTAACAGCCCTATTGTAGTGGGCATTGATGCAGTAACAGCCCTATTGTAGTGGGCATTGATGCAGTAACAGCCCTATTGTAGCGGGCATTGCTGCAGTAACAGCCCTATTGTAGTGGGCATTGATGCAGTAACAGCCTTATTGTAGTGGGCATTGATGCAGTAACAGCCCTATTGTAGTGGGCAGTGATGCAGTAACAGCCCCTATTGTAGTGGGCATTGATGCAGTAACAGCCCTATTGTAGCGGGCATTGATGCAGTAACAGCCCTATTGTAGTGGGCGTTGATGCAGTAACAGCCCCTATTGTAGTGGGCGTTGATGCAGTAACAGCCCCTATTGTAGTGGGCGTTGATGCAGTAACAGCCCTATTGTAGCGGGCATTGATGCAGTAACAGCCCCTATTGTAGTGGGCAATAATGCAATAACAGCCCTATTGTAGCGGGCATTGATGCAGTAACAGCCCCTATTGTAGTGGGCATTGATGCAGTAACAGCCCCTATTGTAGTGGGCATTGATGCAGTAACAGCCCTATTGTAGTGGGCATTGATGGAGTAACAGCCCCTATTGTAGTGGGCATTGATGCAGTAACAGCCCCTATTGTAGTGGGCAATAATGCAATAACAGCCCTATTGTAGCGGGCATTGATGCAGTAACAGCCCCTATTGTAGTGGGCATTGATGCAGTAACAGCCCCTATTGTAGTGGTCATTGATTCAGTAACAGACCCTATTGTAGTGGGCAATAATGCAATAACAGCCCTATTGTAGCGGGCATTGATGCAGTAACAGCCCCTATTGTAGTGGGCATTGATGCAGTAACAGCCCCTATTGTAGTGGGCATTGATGCAGTAACAGCCCCTATTGTAGTGGGCATTGATGCAGTAACAGCCCTATTGTAGCGGGCATTGATGCAGTAACAGCCCTATTGTAGTGGGCATTGATGCAGTAACAGCCCCTATTGTAGTGGGCATTGATGCAGTAACGGCCCCTATTGTAGTGGGCATTGATGCAGTAACAGCCCCTATTGTAGTGGGCATTGATGGAGTAACAGCCCCTATTGTAGTGGGCATTGATGGAGTAACGGCCCCTATTGTAGTGGGCATTGATGCAGTAACAGCCCCTATTGTAGTGGGCATTGATGGAGTAACGGCCCCTATTGTAGTGGGCATTGATGCAGTAACAGCCCCTATTGTAGTGGGCATTGATGGAGTAACGGCCCCTATTGTAGTGGGCATTGATGCAGTAACAGCCCCTATTGTAGTGGTCATTGATTCAGTAACAGACCCTATTGTAGTGGGCAATAATGCAATAACAGCCCTATTGTAGCGGGCATTGATGCAGTAACAGCCCCCATTGTAGTGGGCATTGATGCAGTAACAGCCCCTATTGTAGTGGGCATTGATGCAGTAACAGCCCCTATTGTAGTGGGCATTGATGCAGTAACAGCCCTATTGTAGCGGGCATTGATGCAGTAACAGCCCTATTGTAGTGGGCATTGATGCAGTAACAGCCCCTATTGTAGTGGGCATTGATGCAGTAACGGCCCCTATTGTAGTGGGCATTGATGCAGTAACAGCCCCTATTGTAGTGGGCATTGATGGAGTAACAGCCCCTATTGTAGTGGGCAATAATGTAATAACAACCCTATTGTAGCGGGCATTGATGCAGTAACAGCCCCTATTGTAGTGGGCATTGATGCAGTAACAGCCCTATTGTAGCGGGCATTGATGCAGTAACAGCCCCTATTGTAGTGGGCATTGATGCAGTAACAGCCCCTATTGTAGTGGGCATTGATGCAGTAACAGCTCTATTGTAGCGGGCATTGATGCAGTAACAGCCCTTATTGTAGTGGGCATTGATGCAGTAACAGCCCTATTGTAGTGGGCATTGATGCAGTAACAGCCCCTATTGTAGTGGGCATTGATGCATTAACAGCCCTATTGTAGTGTACATTGATGCAATAACAGCCCTATTGTAGTGGGCATTGATACAGTAACAGCCCCTATTGTAGTGGGCATTGATGCAGTAACAGCCTCTATTGTAGTGGGCATTGATGCAGTAATGGCTTCTATTGTAGTGGGCATTGATGCAGTAACAGCCCTATTGTAGCGGGCATTGATACAGTAACAGCCCCTATTGTAGTGGGCATTGATGGAGTAACAGCCTCTATTGTAGTGGGCATTGATGCAGTAACATCCCTTATTGTAGTGGGCATTGATGCAGTAACAGCTCTATTGTAGTGGGCATTGATGCAGTAACAGCCCCTATTGTAGCGGGCATTGATGCAGTAACAGCCCCTATTGTAGTGGGCATTGATGGAGTAACAGCCCTTATTGTAGTGGACATTGATGCAATAACAGCCCTATTGTAGTGGGCATTGATACAGTAACAGTCCCTATTGTAGTGGGCATTGATGCAGTAACAGCCCCTATTGTAGTGGGCATTGATGCAGTAACTGCCCTATTGTGGCGGGCCTTGATGCAGTAACAGCCTCTATTGTAGTGGGCATTGATGCAGTAACAGCCCTATTGTAGTGGGCATTGATGCAGTAACAGCCTCTATTGTAGTGGGCATTGATGCAGTAACAGCCCTATTGTAGTGGGCATTGATGCAGTAACAGCCCTTATTGTAGTGGGCATTGATGCAGTAACAGCTCTATTGTAGTGGGCATTGATGCAGTAACAGCCCTATTGTAGCGGGCATTGATGCAGTAACAGCCCCTATTGTAGTGGGCATTGATGGAGTAACAGCCCTTATTGTAATGGACATTGATGCAATAACAGCCCTATTGTAGTGGGCATTGATACAGTAACAGTCCCTATTGTAGTGGGCATTGATGCAGTAACAGCCCCTATTGTAGTGGGCATTGATGCAGTAACTGCCCTATTGTGGCGGGCATTGATGCAGTAACAGCCCCTATTGTAGTGGGCATTGATGCAGTAACAGCCCCTATTGTAGTGGGCATTGATGCAGTAACAGCCCTATTGTAGTGGGCATTGATATAGTAACAGCCCCTATTGTAGTGGGCATTGATGCAGTAACAGCCTCTATTGTAGTGGGCATTGATGCAGTAACAGCCCCTATTGTAGCAGGCATTGATGCAGTAACAGCCCCTATTGTAGCAGGCATTGATGCAGTAACAGCCTCTATTGTAGCAGGCATTGATGCAGTAACAGCCTCTATTGTAGTGGGCATTGATGCAGTAACAGCCCCTATTGTAGCGGGTATTGATGCAGTAACAGCCCCTATTGTAGCGGGCATTGATGCAGTAACAGCCTCTATTGTAGTGGGCATTGCTGCAGTAACAGCCCCTATTGTAGTGGGTATTGATGCAGTAACAGCCCCTATTGTAGCGGGCATTGATGCAGTAACAGCCCTATTGTAGTGGGCATTGATACAGTAACAGCCCCTATTGTAGTGGGCATTGATGCAGTAACAGCCTCTATTGTAGCGGGCATTGATACACTAACAGCCCCTATTGTAGTGGGCATTGATGCAGTAACAGCCCCTATTGTAGTGGGCATTGATGCAGTAACAGCCTCTATTGTAGTGGGCATTGATGCAGTAACAGCCCCTATTGTAGCGGGCATTGCTGCAGTAACAGCCCTATTGTAGTGGGCATTGATGCAGTAACAGCCCTATTGTAGTGGGCATTGATGCAGTAACAGTCCTATTGTAGTGGGCATTGATGCAGTAACGGCCCCTATTGTAGTGGGCATTGATGCAGTAACGGCCCCTATTGTAGTGGGCATTGATGCAGTAACAGCCCTATTGTAGTGGGCATTGATGCAGTAACGGCCCCTATTGTAGTGGGCATAGATGCAGTAACGGCCCTATTGTAGTGGGCATTGATGCAGTAACAGCCCTATTGTAGTGGGCATTGATGCAGTAACAGCCCCTATTGTAGTGGGACTTGATACAGTAACAGCCCCTATTTTAGTGGGCATTGATGCAGTAACAGCCTTATTGTAGCGGGCATTGATGCAGTAACAGCCCTATTGTAGTGGGCGTTGATGCAGTAACAGCCCTATTGTAGTGGGACTTGATACAGTAACAGCACCTATTGTAGTGGGCATTGATGCAGTAACAGCCTCTATTGTAGTGGGACTTGATACAGTAACAGCACCTATTGTAGTGGGCATTGATGCAGTAACAGCCTCTATTGTAGTGGGATTTGATACAGTAACAGCCTTATTGTAGTGGGCATTGATGCAGTAACAGCCCTATTGTAGTGGGACTTGATACAGTAACAGCACCTATTGTAGTGGGCATTGATGCAGTAACAGCCTTATTGTAGTGGGCATTGATGCAGTAACAGCCCCTATTGTAGTGGGCATTGATGCAGTAACAGCCCCTATTGTAGCAGGCATTGATGCAGTAACAGCCCCTATTGTAGCAGGCATTGATGCAGTAACAGCCTCTATTGTAGCAGGCATTGATGCAGTAACAGCCTCTATTGTAGTGGGCATTGATGCAGTAACAGCCCCTATTGTAGCGGGCATTGATGCAGTAACAGCCCTATTGTAGTGGGCATTGATACAGTAACAGCCCCTATTGTAGTGGGCATTGATGCAGTAACAGCCTCTATTGTAGCGGGCATTGATACACTAACAGCCCCTATTGTAGTGGGCATTGATGCAGTAACAGCCCCTATTGTAGTGGGCATTGATGCAGTAACAGCCTCTATTGTAGTGGGCATTGATGCAGTAACAGCCCCTATTGTAGCGGGCATTGCTGCAGTAACAGCCCTATTGTAGTGGGCATTGATGCAGTAACAGCCCTATTGTAGTGGGCATTGATGCAGTAACAGTCCTATTGTAGTGGGCATTGATGCAGTAACGGCCCCTATTGTAGTGGGCATTGATGCAGTAACAGCCCTATTGTAGTGGGCATTGATGCAGTAACGGCCCCTATTGTAGTGGGCATTGATGCAGTAACAGCCCCTATTGTAGTGGGCATTGATGCAGTAACAGCCCCTATTGTAGTGGGCATTGATGCAGTAACAGCCCCTATTGTAGTGGGCATTGATGCAGTAACAGCCCTATTGTAGTGGGCATTGATGCAGTAACGGCCCTATTGTAGTGGGCATTGATGCAGTAACAGCCCTATTGTAGTGGGCATTGATGCAGTAACAGCCCCTATTGTAGTGGGACTTGATACAGTAACAGCCCCTATTGTAGTGGGCATTGATGCAGTAACAGCCTTATTGTAGCGGGCATTGATGCAGTAACAGCCCTATTGTAGTGGGCGTTGATGCAGTAACAGCCCTATTGTAGTGGGACTTGATACAGTAACAGCACCTATTGTAGTGGGCATTGATGCAGTAACAGCCTCTATTGTAGTGGGACTTGATACAGTAACAGCACCTATTGTAGTGGGCATTGATGCAGTAACAGCCTCTATTGTAGTGGGACTTGATACAGTAACAGCCTTATTGTAGTGGGCATTGATGCAGTAACAGCCCTATTGTAGTGGGACTTGATACAGTAACAGCACCTATTGTAGTGGGCATTGATGCAGTAACAGCCTTATTGTAGTGGGCATTGATGCAGTAACAGCCCCTATTGTAGTGGGCATTGATGCAGTAACAGCCCCTATTGTAGTGGGCATTGATGCAGTAACAGCCCTATTGTAGCGGGCATTGATGCAGTAACAGCCCTATTGTAGTGGGCGTTGATGCAGTAACAGCCCCTATTGTAGTGGGCGTTGATGCAGTAACAGCCCCTATTGTAGTGGGCGTTGATGCAGTAACAGCCCTATTGTAGTGGGCATTGATGCAGTAACAGCCCCTATTGTAGTGGGCATTGATGCAGTAACAGCCCTATTGTAGCGGGCATTGATGCAGTAACAGCCCTATTGTAGTGGGTGTTGATGCAGTAACAGCCCCTATTGTAGTGGGCGTTGATGCAGTAACAGCCCCTATTGTAGTGGGCGTTGATGCAGTAACAGCCCTATTGTAGCGGGCATTGATGCAGTAACAGCCCCTATTGTAGTGGGCATTGATGGAGTAACAGCCCCTATTGTAGCGGGCATTGATGCAGTAACAGCCCCTATTGTAGTGGGTATTGATGCAGTAACAGCCCTATTGTAGCGGGCATTGATGCAGTAACAGCCCCTATTGTAGTGGGCGTTGATGCAGTAACAGACCCTATTGTAGTGGGCAATAATGCAGTAACAACCCTATTGTAGCGGGCATTGATGCAGTAACAGCCCCTATTGTAGTGGGCATTGATGCAGTAACAGCCCCTATTGTAGTGGGCATTGATGCAGTAACAGCCCTATTGTGGCGGGCATTGATGCAGTAACAGCCCCTACTGTAGTGGGCATTGATACAGTAACAGCCCCTATTGTAGTGGGCATTGATACAGTAACAGCCCTATTGTAGTGGGCATTGATGCAGTAACAGCCCCTATTGTAGCAGGCATTGATGCAGTAACAGCCTCTATTGTAGTGGGCATTGATGCAGTAACAGCCCCTATTGTAATGGGCATTGATGCAGTAACAGCCCCTATTGTAGCGGGCATTGATGCAGTAACAGCCCCTATTGTAGTGGGCATTGATGCAGTAACAGCCCCTATTGTAGTGGGCATTGATGCAGTAACGGCCCCTATTGTAGTGGGCATTGATGCAGTAACAGCCCCTATTGTAGTGGGCATTGATGCAGTAACGGCCCCTATTGTAGTGGGCATTGATGCAGTAACAGCCCCTATTGTACTGGGCATTGATGCAGTAACGGCTCTATTGTAGTGGGCATTGATGCAGTAACAGCCCTATTGTAGCGGGCATTGATGCAGTAACAGCCCTATTGTAGTGGGCGTTGATGCAGTAACAGCCCCTATTGTAGTGGGCGTTGATGCAGTAACAGCCCCTATTGTAGTGGGCGTTGATGCAGTAACAGCCCTATTGTAGTGGGCATTGATGCAGTAACAGCCCCTATTGTAGTGGGCATTGATGCAGTAACAGCCCTATTGTAGCGGGCATTGATGCAGTCACAGCCCTATTGTAGTGGGCGTTGATGCAGTAACAGCCCCTATTGTAGTGGGCGTTGATGCAGTAACAGCCCCTATTGTAGTGGGCGTTGATGCAGTAACAGCCCTATTGTAGCGGGCATTGATGCAGTAACAGCCCCTATTGTAGTGGGCTTTGATGGAGTAACAGCCCCTATTGTAGTGGGCATTGATGCAGTAACAGCCCTATTGTCGCGGGCATTGATGCAGTAACAGCCCCTATTGTAGTGGGTATTGATGCAGTAACAGCCCCTATTGTAGTGGGCATTGATTCAGTAACAGACCCTATTGTAGTGGGCAATAATGCAGTAACAGCCCTATTGTAGCGGGCATTGATGCAGTAACAGCCCCTATTGTAGTGGGCATTGATGCAGTAACAGCCCCTATTGTAGTGGGCATTGATGCAGTAACAGCCCTATTGTGGCGGGCATTGATGCAGTAACAGCCCCTACTGTAGTGGGCATTGATACAGTAACAGCCCCTATTGTAGTGGGCATTGATACAGTAACAGCCCTATTGTAGTGGGCATTGATACAGTAACAGCCCCTATTGTAGTGGGCATTGATGCAGTAACAGCCTCTATTGTAGTGGGCATTGATGCAGTAACAGCCCCTATTGTAGTGGGCATTGATGGAGTAACAGCCCCTATTGTAGCAGGCATTGATGCAGTAACAGCCTCTATTGTAGTGGGCATTGATGCAGTAACAGCCCCTATTGTAGTGGGCATTGATGCAGTAACAGCCCCTATTGTAGTGGGCATTGATGCAGTAACAGCCCTATTGTGGCGGGCATTGATGCAGTAACAGCCCCTACTGTAGTGGGCATTGATACAGTAACAGCCCCTATTGTAGTGGGCATTGATGCAGTAACAGCCCTATTGTAGTGGGCATTGATACAGTAACAGCCCCTATTGTAGTGGGCATTGATGCAGTAACAGCCTCTATTGTAGTGGGCATTGATGCAGTAACAGCCCCTATTGTAGTGGGCATTGATGGAGTAACAGCCCCTATTGTAGCAGGCATTGATGCAGTAACAGCCTCTATTGTAGTGGGCATTGATGCAGTAACAGCCCCTATTGTAGTGGGCATTGATGCAGTAACAGCCCTATTGTAGCGGGCATTGATGCAGTAACAGCCCCTATTGTAGTGGGCATTGATGCAGTAACAGCCCCTATTGTAGTGGGCATTGATGCAGTAACGGCCCCTATTGTAGTGGGCATTGATGCAGTAACAGCCCCTATTGTAGTGGGCATTGATGCAGTAACGGCCCCTATTGTAGTGGGCATTGATGCAGTAACAGCCCCTATTGTACTGGGCATTGATGCAGTAACGGCTCTATTGTAGTGGGCATTGATGCAGTAACAGCCCCTATTGTAGTGGGCATTGGTGCAGTAACAGCCCTATTGTAGCTGGCATTGATGCAGTAACAGCCCTATTGTAGTGGGCATTGATGGAGTAACAGCCCCTATTGTAGTGGGCATTGGTGCAGTAACAGCCCTATTGTAGTGGGCATTGGTGCAGTAACAGCCCCTATTGTAGTGGGCATTGGTGCAGTAACAGCCCCTATTGTAGTGGGCATTGGTGCAGTAACAGCCCCTATTGTAGTGGGCATTGATGCAGTAACAGCCCCTATTGTAGTGGGCATTGATGCAGTAACAGCCCTATTGTTGCTGGCATTGATGCAGTAACAGCCCCTATTGTAGTGGGCATTGATGCAGTAACAGCCCTATTGTAGTGGGCATTGGTGCAGTAACAGACCCTATTGTAGTGGGCATTGATGCAGTAACAGCCCCTATTGTAGTGGGCATTGATGCAGTAACAGCCCTATTGTAGCTGGCATTGATGCAGTAACAGCCCCTATTGTAGTGGGCATTGGTGCAGTAACAGCCCTATTGTAGCAGGCATTGATGCAATAACAGCCCTATTGTAGCGGGCATTGATGAATTTTTTATATTTTTTAAATAACGTGCCCAACGTTAACTGACATTTTCTCTGGCCCAGATCATAGAATATGCATATAATTTACAGATTAGGATAGAAAACACTCCAAAGTTTCCAAAACTGTCAAAATATTGTCTGTGATAAAAATAATACTTATTCTGCAAGCAAAAACCTGAGAAAAAGTAACCCGGAAGTGATATTCTTTTTTTTAAATCTGTGTTTCCTGCTCCGTCTAACCTCCATTTAAAGTGGTATCAACCGGATTCCTTTTCCAATGGCTTCCTCAGGCTGTGACCAGGCTTTAGACATAGTTTCAGGCTTTTATTTTGAAAAATGAGCGAGATGTTTCAAAAGAGGTCAGGTGTCCTCTGAATATTTCCTGCGTGCGCGGGAGGAGCTCACCATTTTCCTTTTGTCTCTTAATGAATAGGTTATGCTCCGGTTGAAATATTATCGATTATGTTTGTTAAAGACAACCTGAGTATTGGTTATAAAATACATTTGAAATGTTTCTACGACCATTTCGGATACTTTTTGGAATTTGTCGAACGGAACTCGGCTTTTGTTTTCTCAAAATAATGCGCAACCCAAATGGCGTTTTTTTGTGATAAAAGTAATATTTATCGAACAAAAAGAAGATTTGTTGTGTAACTGGGAGTCTCGTGAGTGGAAACGTCCGAAGATTATCTAAGGTAAGCGATTAATTTGATTGCTTTTCTGACTTTCGTGACCATGCTAATTTGGGGCTAGCTGATGTAGGATTGAAAGCTACACTCACAAAAGCTTGGATTTCTTTCGCTGTAAAATATATTTTCAAAATCTGACACGATAGGTGGATTAACAACAAGCTAAGCTGTGTTTTGGTATATTTCACTTGTGATTGCATGATAAATATTTAGAGTAATATTTTGGAATCTGATACGTTTGGAAATGTTCATCTTCCTTTCAGGACCGGAACGAGTAGTTTCCTCATCATAACGCGCAACCCAAATGGCTTTTTTTTCTGTGTGTTTCACTTGTGATTGCATGATTATAAATATTTTTTGTAATATTTTTGAATTTGGCGCCCTGCAATTCAGCGGTTGTTTAGGAAAGTGAACCCGTATTCGGTATCCGTAGCGCAGAGAAGTTAATCAGCTTTTTGATATGTCACACCTGTCAGGTGGATTATTTTAGGAAATGAAAAATGCTCACTAATAAGGATGTAAAAAATTTGTGCACAATGTTTGAGAGAAGCTTTCTGTGGAACATTTCTGGGATCTTTTATTTCAGCTCATGACACATGGGACCAACACTTTTTTGTTCCGTGTATTTTGAAAGATGAGACATTGAGGATTATAATAAATACCACAATAATGTCCTACAATCAAGCCAACACCTGTGAATAAAAATGTGCACATTTCCAAATCAGAAAACTCATGTCAATGGCAATAACTATGAAGACACCGAGGTCCGGACCTCTGTAATTATAATTTGAAAAATATATATAACAATACAAAATTATATTTTGTACACAATAAAGAAAATCAATTACATGTCAACATCTAATTATTCCTCCCAGCGTTGATCAAAGCTCAGAACGCTTATATTCTTGATTTCTAATGGTGTTTGCTTCTTTACGAACGAGTGGAATCATGAACAGTGGTTTGTTCATTATGTTCGCCTGCATCCCCTGGATTTGCCTCCCGGATTATTCACCGCAGCATATTCACCACTCTCTCAAACGGCTAACTCCACGAGGGCCTGAGACGTGAAACGAACTACCTCAACAGGCAAATTTAAAACCGTCTTGTGACTCCTTCCACGTCTACAGACATCCTCGAAACAAACAAAAAATTATTCTCTAAGAATGAGTGCACAACTGATGAATTTTTTAAAAATATTAACATTGTCTCTCATACATATGTCAGTCAGTCAGGTGGCTAGCTGCCGGGAGAGACTTCTATTGCAGTAACGTTGAAGGCCTCTGGCTAGTATTATTTAACCAGCTAGAAGGATGAAGTAAGAAGTTAACGTTAAACAGAGCCTACTTTAGTAGTATCAAAATATATGTTGCTTAGTTCTCCTAAAAACTTTGCTTTACAGAAAGCAGGCTAGTGAGACAGACAGTGATGTTGTGCTCAGTGGAGAGGCTAATGCAAGCTGCAATGCATGCATGAGGATCACATTTTATTTGTCACATGCGCAAAATACAAAAGGTGTTGACTGTTAAAAAGTAAGACAAATATCTGCAAAATAAAAAGGAAATAATAACACAATAAAAACAATAAAGATGCTATATAGAGGAAGTACTGAGTCAATGTGCAGGGGTACCAGGTAATTACATGGTTATATACAGGAAGTTCTAAGTCAATGTGCAGGGGTACCAGGTAATTACATGGTTATATACAGGAAGTACTGAGTCAATGTGCAGGGGTACCAGGTAATAACATGGCTTTATACAGGAAGTACCAGTACTGAGTCAATGTGCAGGGGTACCAGGTAATAACATGGCTATATACAGGATGTACCACTACCTAGTCAACGTGCAGGGGTATGAGGTACACTCCATGACCAAAAGTGCTCGATTAAAATCTCATTCAAAATCAAATCAAATGTTTTTTGTCACATGCGCTGAATACAACAGATGTAGACCTTACCGTGAAATGCTCCCTTACAACGTTTTAACCAACAATGCAGTTCCAGAAATAAAGTTAGGAAAATATTTAGTAAATAAACTTTAGTAAAAAAATCGAATCAAATCAAAAAGTAACACAAAACAATTATAGAACAATAAGAAGGCTATATACCGGGGGTAAACAGCGAGTAGCAGTAGTGTAAAAACAAAGTGGGGGGGGGGGAACAATATAAACAATCCGGTGTAGCCATTTGATTAATTGTTCAGCGGTCTTATGACTTGGGTGTAGAAGCTGTTAAGGAGCCTTTTGGTCCTAGACTTGGCGCTCCGTCACCGCTTGCCATGTGGTAGCAGATAGAGAACAGTCTATGCCTTCCTCTGACACCGCTTATTATATACAGTGGGGAGAACAAGTATTTGATACACTGCCGATTTTGCAGGTTTTCCTACTTACAAAGCATGTAGAGGTCTGTCATTTTTATCATAGGTACACTTCAACTGTGAGAGACGGAATCTAAAACAAAAATCCAGAAAATCACATTGTATGATTTTTAAGTAATTAATTTGCATTTTATTGCATGACATAAGTATTTGATACATCAGAAAAGCAGAACTTAATATTTGGTACAGAAACCTTTGTTTGCAATTACAGAGATCATACGTTTCCTGTAGTTCTTGACCAGGTTTGCACACACTGCAGCAGGGATTTTGGCCCACTCCTCCATACAGACCTTCTCCAGATCCTTCAGGTTTCGGGGCTGTCGCTGGGCAATACGGACTTTCAGCTCCCTCCAAAGATTTTCTATTGGGTTCAGGTCTGGAGACTGGCTAGGCCACTCCAGGACCTTGAGATGCTTCTTATGGAGCCACTCCTTAGTTGCCCTGGCTGTGTGTTTCGGGTCGTTGTCATGCTGGAAGACCCAGCCACGACCCATCTTCAATGCTCTTACTGAGGGAAGGAGGTTGTTGGCCAAGATCTCGCGATACATGGCCCCATCCATCCTCCCCTCAATACGGTGCAGTCGTCCTGTCCCCTTTACAGAAAAGCATCCCCAAAGAATGATGTTTCCACCTCCATGCTTCACGGTTGGGATGGTGATCTTGGGGTTGTACTCATCCTTCTTCTTCCTCCAAACACGGCGAGTGGAGTTTAGACCAAAAAGCTCAATTTTTGTCTCAACAGACCACATGACCTTCTCCCATTCCTCCTCTGGATCATCCAGATGGTCATTGGCAAACTTCAGACGGGCCTGGACATGCGCTGGCTTGAGCAGGGGGACCTTGCGTGCGCTGCAGGATTTTAATCCATGACGGCGTAGTGTGTTACTAATGGTTTTCTTTGAGACTGTGGTCCCAGCTCTCTTCAGGTCATTGACCAGGTCCTGCCGTGTAGTTCTGGCTGATCCCTCACCTTCCTCATGATCATTGATGCCCCACGAGGTGAGATCTTGCATGGAGCCCCAGACCGAGGGTGATTGACCATCATCTTGAACTTCTTCCATTTTCTAATAATTGCGCCAACAGTTGTTGCCTTCTCACCAAGCTGCTTGCCTATTGTCCTGTAGCCCATCCCAGCCTTGTGCAGGTCTACAATTTAACCCTGATATCCTTACACAGCTCTCTGGTCTTGGCCATTGTGGAGAGGTTGGAGTCTGTTTGATTGAGGTTGTGGACAGGTGTCTTTTATACAGGTAACGAGTTCAAACAGGTGCAGTTAATACAGGTAATGAGTGGAGAACAGGAGGGCTTCTTAAAGAAAAACTAACAGGTCTGTGAGAGCCGGAATTCTTACTGGTTGGTAGGTGATCAAATACTTATGTCATGCAATAAAATGCAAATTAATTACTTAAAAATCATACAATGTGATTTTCTGGATTTTTGTTTTAGATTCCGTCTCTCATAGTTGAAGTGTACCTATGATAAAAATTACAGACCTCTACATGCTTTGTAAGTAGGAAAACCTGCAAAATCGGCAGTGTATCAAATACTTGTTCTCCCCACTGTAGGTCCTGGATGTCAGGAAGCTTGGCCCCAGTGATGTACTGGGCCGTTAGCAGTACCCTCTGTAGCGCCTTATGGTCAAATGCCGAGGAGTTGCCATACAGGCAGTGATGCAACCGGTCAGGATGCTCTCGATGGAGCAGCTGGATAACTTTTTGCGGATCTGGGGAGCCATGCCATTTCTTTTCAGTCTCCTGAAGGGGAAAAGGTGTTGTCGTGCCCTCTTCACAAATGTCTTGGTGGGATTGGACCATTCTAGTTTGTTTGTGATGTGGACACCAAGGAACTTGAAACTCTCGACCGGCTCCACTTCAGCCCCGTCAATGTTAATGGGGGCCTGTGCGGCCCTCCTATTCCTATAGTCCACGATCAGCTACTTTGTCTTGCTCACATTGAGGGAGATGTTGTTTGTCCTGGAACCACACTGCCAGGTCTCTGACCTCCCTATATGCTGTCTCATCGTTGTCAGGGATCAGGCCTACCACTGTTGTGTCGTCAGCAAACTTAATGATGGTGTTGGAGTCGTGCCTGGCTACGCAGTTGTGGGTGAACAGGGAGTACAAGAGGGGACTAAGTACACACCCCTGAGGGGCCCCAGTGTTGAGGATCAGCGTGGCAGATGTGTTGTTGCCTACCCTTACCACCTGGGGACGACCCATCAGGAGGTCCAGGATCCATTTGCATAGGGAGGTGTTTAGTCCCACAGTCCTTAGCTTAGTGATGAGCTTTGTGGACACTATGGTGTTGAACGCTGAGGTGATCCTTTTATAGGTGATCCTTTTGTCCAGGTGGGAAAGGGCAGTGTGGAGTGCGATTGAGATTGCTTCATCTGTTGATCTGTTGGGAGAACATACGAATTGAAGTGGGTCTAGGTTTTCCGGCATGATGGTGTTGATGTGAGCCTTGATCAGCCTTTCAAAGCACTTCATGGCTACTGACGTGAGTGCTACAGTGCGGTAATCATTTTGGCAGGTTACCTTCACTTTCTTGCGCACAGGGACTTTGGTGGTCTGTTTGAAATATGTAGGTATTACAGACTTGGTCAGGGAGAGGTTGAAAATGTCAGGGAAGACACTTGCCAGTTGGTCTGTCCATGTTATGAGTACACATCCTGGTAAACTGTCTGGCCCTGCGGCTTTGTGAATTTAATATCAGAGCTGAACTATGAAGTTGTGTTAAGTGGATTTAATATCAGATAAATAAAGAGATGAATAAGAAAAATGATATAAATAAAGAGCTTATTAAGATAAATAATATAAATGAAGAGATAGATAATATAAATAAAGAGATAAATAATATAAATAAAGAGATTAATAATATAAATAAAGAGATTAATAATATAAATAAGGAGGTGAATAAGATAAATAATATAAATAAAGAGATTAATAATATAAATAAGGAAGTGAATAAGATAAATAATATAAATGAAGATATAAATAAGATAAATAATATAAATGAAGAGATTAATAATATAAATTAGGTGAATAAGATAAATAATATAAATGAAGAGATAAATAAGATATATAATATAAATAAAGAGATAAATAATATAAATAAGTAGGTGAATAAGATAAATAATATAAGACCTCAGTGTTAATCTGCTAAATTGTAATTACTTTTCTACAATGGCCTATTTATTGCCTACCTCCTCACGCGATTTGCACACACTGTATATAGACTTTCTTTTTTTCTATTGTGTTATTGACTGTACGCTTGTTTATTCCATGTGTAACTCTGTGTTGTTGTTTGTGTCGCACTGCTTTGCTTTATCTTGGCCAGGTCGCAGTTGTAAATGAGAACTTGTTCTCAACTAGCCTACCTGGTTAAATAAAGGTGAAATAAAAAATGAACATAAAGAGATGAATAAGATAAATAAAGAGATTAATAGTATAAATAATATAAATACATAGATGAATAAGATAAATAAAGAGATTAATAGTATAAATAATATAAATACATAGATGAATAAGATAAATAATAAAATAAAGAGACAAATGATAAATAAATTAAGAGATGAATAATATAAATAAAGAGATAAATTATAAATAAATAAAGAGATGAATAAGATAAATAATATAAATAAAGAGATAAATGATAAATAAATAAAGAGATGAATAGTATTAATAATATAAGTAGAAAAATAAATGATAAATATATAAAGAAATGAATAAGATAAATAATATAAATAAAGAGATGAATAAAGTGGGACCTTTTCCAAAGTCGTAGACCACAGCTTTGATGGCGTCGGTTCCAGGTTGTGTGAACCCCCAGATGTAAACATCAGGTCTGGTTGATCCACACTCCAGGATCACGGCTTTACCCACCACTCCATCCAGACCTGAGTTCACATACACCACCTGGCCTGGATCTATGATCTCCACACCTGCACACACACACACACACACACACACACACACACACACACACACACACACACACACACACACACACACACACACACACACACACACACACACACACACACACACACACACACACACACACACACACACACACACACACACACACACACACACACACACACACACACACACACACACACACACATTGGAGATTGGATATTTTAGACACGGTGCAGTGTGAGCTGTGTTGTCAGGGTTACAGGGTAGAGTTACAGGATGGGTTTCAGCTGAACACTGTCTAAAGGAGGTCACACACAGATAAATGAATAGTCCAGGTAGGCCTCCACTCTAAAGGAATGGATTTTATAGTATCCAACTGTTACCATGGATAACCCAAAGACAACATAACCACAGAATGCTCTCTCTCTAGTCACTTCAATTAGCTTTAATCTCTAGATGTGATGGAGATCTATCTGCCAAACATTTATAAACTCCAAACCGTAATATCAAAGACACAAATAGGGGAGATAGATAGAAATGGATAGAGAGAGAGATAGAAATGTATAGAGAGAGATAGAGAGATAGAAATGGATAGAGAGAGAGATAGAAATGTATAGAGAGAGATAGAGAGATAGAAATGGATAGAGAGAGAGATAGAGACAGTCAGTCAGGCAAACACACAGCTAGGTATTGACAGTCAGGTAGATACACAGACAGTTAGGTAGGTATGTAGGTAGGTAGG
>NC_092109.1:48555282-48654584 GCF_045679555.1 Salvelinus alpinus
CTCCCTCCTTGCTGTCCTCATCTCCCTCCTTGCTGTCCTCATCTCCCTCCTCGCTGTCCTCATCTCCCTCCTTGCTGTCCTCATCTCCCTCCTCACTCTCCTCATCTCCCTCCTCGCTGTCCTCATCTCCCTCCTTGCTGTCCTCATCTTCCTCCTTGCTGTCCTCATCTCCCTCCTCGAAGGACACTGACATTTTCAACATGTCCCTGATTAAGTCTGTAATACCAAAATGTTTCAAGTAGACCACCATAGTCCCTGTGCCCAAGAACACAAAGGCAACCTCCCTAAATGACTACAGACCTGTAGCACTAGTGCTTTGGTAATGGCTCACATCAACACCATTATCCAAGAAATCCTAGACCCACTCCAATTTGCATACCGCCTAAACAGATCCACAGATGATGCAATCTCTATTGCACTGCACACTGCCCTCTCCCACCTGGACAAAAGGAACACCTATGTGAGAATGCTATTCATTGACTACAGCTCAGCGTTCAACACCATAGTACCCTCAAAGCTTATCACTAAGCTAAGGATCCTGGGACTAATCACCTCCCTATGCAACTGGATCCTGGACTTCCTGACGGGCCGCCCCCAGGTGGTGAGGGTAGGTAGTAACACATCTGCCACGCTGATCCTCAACACTGCAGCTCCCCAGGGGTGCGTGCTCAGTCCCCTCCTGTACTCCCTGTTCACCCACGACTGCATGGCCAGGCACGACTCAAACACCATCATTAAGTTTGCAGACGACACAACAGTGGTAGGCCTGATCACCGACAATGACGAGACAGCCTATAGGGATGAAGTCAGAGACCTGGCCGGGTGGTGCCAGAATAACAACCTATTCCTCAACGTAACCAAGACTAAGGGGATTATTGTGGACTACAGGAAAAGGAGGACCGAGCACGCCCCCATTCTCATCGACGGGGCTGTAGTGGAGCAGGTTGAGAGCTTCAAGTTCCTTGGTGTCCACATCAACAACAAACTAGAATGGTCCAAACACACAAAGACAGTCGTGAAGAGGGCACGACAAAGCTTATTCCCCCTCAGGAAACTAAAAAGATTTGGCATGGGTCCTGAGATCCTCAAAAGGTTCTGCAGCTGCAACATCGACAGCATCCTGACCGGTTGCATCACTGCCTGGTATGGCAATTGCTCGGTCTCTGACCGCAAGGCACTACAGAGGGTACTGCGTATGGCCCAGTACATCACTGGGGCTAAGCTGCCTACCATCCAGGACCTCTACACCAGGCGGTGTCAGAGGAAGGCCCTAAAAATTGTCAAAGACCCCAGCCACCCCAGTCATGGACTGTTCTCTCTACTACTGCATGGCAAGCGGTACCGGAGTGCCAAGTCTAGGACAAAAAGGCTTCTCAACAGTTTTTACCCCCAAGCCATAAGACTCCTGAACAGGTAATCAAATGGCTACCCGGACTATTTGCATTGTGTGCCCCCCCAACCCCTCTTTTTACGGTGCTGCTACTCTCTATTTATCATATATGCATAGTCACTTTAACTTTACATTCATGTACATACTACTTCAATTGGGCCGACTAGGCATGCCAATGTGCTCCCGCACATTTTATAGCCTCGCTACTGTATATAGCCTGTCTTTTTACTGTTGTTTTATTTCTTTACCTACCTATCATTCACCTAATACCTTTTTTTGCACTATTGGTTAGAGCCTGTAAGTAAGCATTTCACTGTAAGGTCTACACCTGTTGTATTCAGCACACGTGACAAATAAACTTTGATTTTATTTGAATGGGAAATTTGTCTTCTTTGCTCCTGGGAGTGCTTGGTGGGAGAGGGTAAGCCATGTTTACTGTAGAGAGTAGTCAAATAATTTTACAAATACTTACATGGAACACATTGTATTTAAGCGCACTATAAGAGAAAAGGGAGGTAAGAAATAATGGTGAAGAGCGAAGGCCAAAAACGATTTCTGTTACTTTCCTTCCCTGGGCTGGTTGTGCCCGGTTCCCTCTGAACTCCTGCTCGCCAAGCGAAATGCCCTAACCCCCAGTCTCTGCATTAGCTTGAAGGCATCTGATCGACACTGTGGATTCCTCATACCAAACCTAACCTGGCCAGATGCCTGGGTATTGCGTTCCGGGGGGCTGGAACGTTACAGACTGAACGTTACAGACTGAAAAACGTTACAGACTGATAAACAGTTACAGACTGATGAACATTACAGACTGAATGTTACAGACTAAAGACCTTACAGACTGATGAACATTAGAGACTGATGAACATTACAGACTGAATGTTACAGACTGAGGAACGTTACAGACTGATAAACGTTACAGACTGATAAACAGTTACAGACTGATGAACATTACAGACTGAATGTTACAGACTGAGGAACGTTACAGACTGATAAACGTTACAGACTGATAAACAGTTACAGACTGATGAACATTACAGACTGAATGTTACAGACTGAGGAACGTTACAGACTGCTGAACGTTACAGACTGATAAACAGTTACAGACTGATGAACGTTAGACTTATGAACGATACAGAATGATAAAAGTTACAGACTGATAAATGTTACAGACTGATGAACCTTACAGACCGATAAACGTTACAGACTGAAGAACATTACAGACCGCTGAACATTACAGACTGAGGAACATTACATACTGCTGAACATTACAGACTGAGGAACATTACATACTGCTGAACATTACAGACTGAGGAACATTACATACTGCTGAACATTACAGACTGAGGAACATTACATACTGCTGAACATTACAGACTGAGGAACATTACATACTGCTGAACATTACAGACTGAGGAACATTACATACTGCTGAACATTACAGACTGAGGAACATTACATACTGCTGAATGTTACAGACTGAGGAACATTAAATACTGCTGAACATTACAGACTGAGGAACATTACATACTGCTGAACATTACAGACTGAGGAACATTACATACTGCTGAACATTACAGACTGAGGAACATTACATACTGCTGAACATTACAGACTGAGGAACATTACATACTGCTGAACATTACAGACTGAGGAACATTACATACTGCTGAACATTACAGACTGAGGAACATTACATACTGCTGAACATTACAGACTGAGGAACATTACATACTGCTGAACATTACAGACTGAGGAACATTACATACTGCTGAACATTACAGACTGAGGAACATTAAATACTGCTGAACATTACAGACTGAGGAACATTACATACTGCTGAACATTACAGACTGAGGAACATTACATACTGCTGAACATTACAGACTGAGGAACATTACATACTGCTGAACATTACAGACTGAGGAACATTGCATACTGCTGAACGTTACAGACTGAGGAACATTACAGACTGAGGAACATTACATACTGCTGAACGTTACAGACTGAGGAACATTACATACTGCTGAACATTACAGACTGAGGAACATTACATACTGCTGAACATTACAGACTGAGGAACATTACATACTGCTGAACGTTACAGACTGAGGAACATTACAGACTGAGGGAACATTACAGACTGAGGAACTGAGGAACATTACATACTGCTGAACGTTACAGACTGAGGAACATTACATACTGCTGAACATTACAGACTGAGGAACATTACATACTGCTGAACATTACAGACTGAGGAACATTACATACTGCTGAACGTTACAGACTGAGGAACATTACAGACTGAGGAACATTACATACTGCTGAACGTTACAGACTGAGGAACATTACAGACTGAGGAACATTACATACTGCTGAACGTTACAGACTGAGGAACATTAAATACTGCTGAACATTACAGACTGAGGAACATTAAATACTGCTGAACGTTACAGACTGAGGAACATTACATACTGCTGAACATTACAGACTGAGGAACATTACATACTGCTGAACATTACAGACTGAGGAACATTACATACTGCTGAACATTACAGACTGAGGAACATTACATACTGCTGAACGTTACAGACTGAGGAACATTACATACTGCTGAACATTACAGACTGAGGAACATTACATACTGCTGAACATTACAGACTGAGGAACATTACATACTGCTGAACATTACAGACTGAGGAACATTACATACTGCTGAACATTACATACTGCTGAACATTACAGACTGAGGAACATTACATACTGCTGAACATTACAGACTGAGGAACATTACATACTGCTGAACATTACAGACTGAGGAACATTACATACTGCTGAACATTACAGACTGAGGAACATTACATACTGCTGAACATTACAGACTGAGGAACATTACATACTGCTGAACATTACAGACTGAGGAACATTACATACTGCTGAACATTACAGACTGAGGAACATTACATACTGATGAACATTACAGACTGAGGAACATTACATACTGCTGAACATTGCAGACTGAGGAACATTACATACTGCTGAACATTACAGACTGAGGAACATTACATACTGCTGAACATTACAGACTGAGGAACATTACATACTGCTGAACATTACAGACTGAGGAACATTACATACTGCTGAACATTACAGACTGAGGAACATTACATACTGCTGAACGTTACAGACTGAGGAACATTACATACTGCTGAACGTTACAGACTGAGGAACATTACATACTGCTGAACATTACAGACTGAGGAACATTACATACTGCTGAACATTACAGACTGAGGAACATTACATACTGCTGAACATTACAGACTGAGGAACATTACATACTGCTGAACATTACAGACTGAGGAACATAAAATACTGCTGAACATTACAGACTGAGGAACATTACATACTGCTGAACATTACAGACTGAGGAACATTACATACTGCTGAACATTACAGACTGAGGAACATTACATACTGCTGAACATTACAGACTGAGGAAGATTACATACTGCTGAACATTACAGACTGAGGAACATTACATACTGCTGAACATTACAGACTGAGGAACATTACATACTGCTGAACGTTACAGACTGAGGAACATTACATACTGCTGAACGTTACAGACTGAGGAACATTAAATACTGCTGAACATTACAGACTGAGGAACATTACATACTGCTGAACATTACAGACTGAGGAACATTACATACTGCTGAACATTACAGACTGAGGAACATTACATACTGCTGAACATTACAGACTGAGGAACATTACATACTGCTGAACATTACAGACTGAGGAACATTACATACTGCTGAACGTTACAGACTGAGGAACATTACATACTGCTGAACATTACAGACTGAGGAACATTACATACTGCTGAACATTACAGACTGAGGAACATTACATACTGCTGAACATTACAGACTGAGGAACATTACATACTGCTGAACATTACAGACTGAGGAACATTACATACTGCTGAACGTTACAGACTGAGGAACATTACATACTGCTGAACGTTACAGACTGAGGAACATTATATACTGCTGAACGTTACAGACTGAGGAACATTACATACTGCTGAACATTACAGACTGAGGAACATTACATACTGCTGAACATTACAGACTGAGGAACATTACATACTGCTGAACATTACAGACTGAGGAACATTACATACTGCTGAACATTACAGACTGAGGAACATTACATACTGCTGAACATTACAGACTGAGGAACATTACATACTGCTGAACATTACAGACTGAGGAACATTACATACTGCTGAACATTACAGACTGAGGAACATTACATACTGCTGAACGTTACAGACTGAGGAACATTACATACTGCTGAACATTACAGACTGAGGAACATTACATACTGCTGAACATTACAGACTGAGGAACATTACATACTGCTGAACATTACAGACTGAGGAACATTACATACTGCTGAACATTACAGACTGAGGAACATTACATACTGCTGAACGTTACAGACTGAGGAACATTACATACTGCTGAACATTACAGACTGAGGAACATTAAATACTGATGAATGTTACAGACTGAGGAACATTACATACTGCTGAACGTTACAGACTGAGGAACATTACATTCTGCTGAACATTACAGACTGAGGAACATTACATACTGCTGAACGTTACAGACTGAGGAACATTACATACTGCTGAACATTACAGACTGAGGAACATTACATACTGCTGAACATTACAGACTGAGGAACATTAAATACTGATGAATGTTACATACTGCTGAACATTACAGACTGAGGAACATTACATACTGCTGAACATTACAGACTGAGGAACATTACATACTGCTGAACATTACAGACTGAGGAACATTACATACTGCTGAACATTACAGACTGAGGAACATTAAATACTGATGAATGTTACATACTGCTGAACATTAGAGACTGATGAACATTACAGACTGAATGTTACAGACTGAGGAACGTTACAGACTGATGAACATTAGAGACTGATGAACATTACAGACTGAATGTTACAGACTGAGGAACGTTACAGACTGATAAACGTTACAGACTGATAAACAGTTACAGACTGATGAACATTACAGACTGAATGTTACAGACTGAGGAACGTTACAGACTGATAAACGTTACAGACTGATAAACAGTTACAGACTGATGAACATTACAGACTGAATGTTACAGACTGATAAACAGTTACAGACTGATGAACGTTAGACTTATGAACGATACAGAATGATAAAAGTTACAGACTGATAAATGTTACAGACTGATGAACCTTACAGTTTGAGGAATGTTACAGACTGATAAACGTTACAGACTGAAGAACGTTACAGACTGAGGAACATTACATACTGCTGAACATTACAGACTGAGGAACATTACATACTGCTGAACGTTACAGACTGAGGAACATTACATACTGCTATACATTACAGACTGAGGAACATTACATACTGCTGAACATTACAGACTGAGGAACATTACATACTGCTGAACGTTACAGACTGAGGAACATTACATACTGCTGAACGTTACAGACTGAGGAACATTACATACTGCTGAACATTACAGACTGAGGAACATTACATACTGCTGAACGTTACAGACTGAGGAACATTACATACTGCTGAACATTACAGACTGAGGAACATTACATACTGCTGAACATTACAGACTGAGGAACATTACATACTGCTGAACATTACAGACTGAGGAACATTACATACTGCTGAACATTACAGACTGAGGAACATTACATACTGCTGAACGTTACAGACTGAGGAACATTACATACTGCTGAACATTACAGACTGAGGAACATTACATACTGCTGAACATTACAGACTGAGGAACATTACATACTGCTGAAAATTACAGACTGAGGAACATTACATACTGCTGAACGTTACAGACTGAGGAACATTACATACTGCTGAACATTACAGACTGAGGAACATTACATACTGCTGAACATTACAGACTGAGGAACATTACATACTGCTGAATATTACAGACTGAGGAACATTACATACTGCTGAACGTTACAGACTGAGGAACATTACATACTGCTGAACATTACAGACTGAGGAACATTACATACTGCTGAACATTACAGACTGAGGAACATTACATACTGCTGAACATTACAGACTGAGGAACATTACATACTGCTGAACATTACAGACTGAGGAACATTACATACTGCTGAACGTTACAGACTGAGGAACATTACATACTGCTGAACGTTACAGACTGAGGAACATTACAGACTGCTGAACATTACATACTGCTGAACATTACAGACTGAGGAACATTACATACTGCTGAACATTACAGACTGAGGAACATTACATACTGCTGAACGTTACAGACTGAGGAACATTACATACTGCTGAACATTACAGACTGAGGAACATTACATACTGCTGAACATTACATACTGAGGAACATTACATACTGCTGAACATTACAGACTGAGGAACATTACATACTGCTGAACATTACAGACTGAGGAACATTAGATACTGATGAATGTTACATACTGCTGAACATTACAGACTGAGGAACATTACATACTGCTGAACATTACAGACTGATGAACATTACAGACTGAATGTTACAGACTGAGGAACGCTACAGACTGATGAACATTAGAGACTGATGAACATTACAGACTGAATGTTACAGACTGAGGAACGTTACAGACTGATAAACGTTACAGACCTATAAACAGTTACAGACTGATGAACATTACAGACTGAATGTTACAGACTAAAGACCTTACAGACTGATGAACATTAGAGACTGATGAACATTACAGACTGAATGTTACAGACTGAGGAACGTTACAGACTGATAAACGTTACAGACTGATAAACAGTTACAGACTGATGAACATTACAGACTGAATGTTACAGACTGAGGAACATTACAGACTGCTGAACGTTACAGACTGATAAACAGTTACAGACTGATGAACGTTACAGACTGATGAACGTTACAGACTGATAAACAGTTACAGACTGATGAACGTTAGACTTATGAACGATACAGAATGATAAAAGTTACAGACTGATAAACAGTTACAGACTGATGAACGTTACAGACTGCTGAACGTTACAGACTGATAAACAGTTACAGACTGATGAATGTTAGACTTATGAACGATACAGAATGATAAAAGTTACAGACTGATAAATGTTACAGACTGATGAACCTTACAGTTTGAGGAATGTTACAGACTGATGAACGTCACAGACCGATAAACGTTACAGACTGAAGAACGTTACATACTGCTGAACGTTACAGACTGAGGAACATTACATACTGCTGAACATTACAGACTGAGGAACATTACATACTGCTGAACGTTACAGACTGAGGAACATTACATACTGCTGAACATTACAGACTGAGGAACATTACATACTGCTGAACGTTACAGACTGAGGAACATTACATACTGCTGAACATTACAGACTGAGGAACATTACATACTGCTGAACATTACAGACTGAGGAACATTACATACTGATGAACATTACAGACTGAGGAACATTACATACTGCTGAACGTTACAGACTGAGGAACATTACATACTGCTGAACGTTACATACTGCTGAACGTTACAGACTGAGGAACATTACATACTGCTGAACGTTACAGACTGAGGAACATTACAGACTGCTGAACGTTACAGACTGAGGAACAATAAATACTGCTGAACATTACAGACTGAGGAATATTAAATACTGATGAATGTTACATACTGCTGAACATTACAGACTGAGGAACATTACATACTGCTGAACATTACAGACTGAGGAACATTACATACTGAATGTTACAGACTGAGGAACGTTACAGACTGTCACGTTCCTGACCTATTTATGTTCGTTTTTGTGTGTTAGTTGGTCAGGACGTGAGGTTGGGTGGGCATTCTATGTTTTCTGTTTCTGTGTTGGTTTTGGGTTACCTGGTATGGCTCTTAATTAGAGGCAGGTGTTTGGCGTTCCTCTAATTAAGAGTCATATTTAGGTAGGGCGTTCTCACTGTTTGTTTGTGGGTGATTGTCTCCTGTGTCCGTATGTCTGTTCGTACCACATGGGACTGTAGCGTTTGTTTGTTTCGTTTCGTTTCGATGTCGTCTGTTTTCCTGTACGTAAGTTTATGTTTAGTTATGTAAGTTTATGTTCAGGTTGCGTCAACGTCGTTTTGTTATTTTGTAGTTTGGAAAGTGTTTTGTTTCGTTTCGTGTGCCATCAATATTTATAATAAAGATGGCTTATTTCCCTGAGCCTGCGTTTTGGTCTGAGGATCCTTCTCTCCTCACCTCATCCGAGGATGAGGAGAGCGACAGCCGTTACAGAATCACCCACCACGCTAAGACCAAGCGGCAAGGGAAAAATAAACGGAGTAAGGGACAGGAGAGAAACAAGGATTTCTGGACATGGGAGCAGATAATGAATGGAGAAGGTCCCTGGGCTAAGGCAGGAGAAAATCGCCGTTCCCAGGAAGAGAGGGAGGCAGCTAAAGCCCAGGAGCGGTGGTTTGAGGAGGCAGCAAGGAGACGTGGCTGGAAGCCCGAAAAGCCATGGGAACAGGTGGAGGCACTGAGGAGAGCAGAGGCTACCGGAGAGAGGAACCGGAGCTATGAGGGAACGCGTCTGGCACGGAAGCCAAAAAAGCCCGTAAGTAATTCCCAAAAATTTCTTGGGGGGGGCTAGGAGATAGTGGGCCAAGGGCAGGTAGGAGACCTGCGCCCACTTCCCAGGCTTACCGTGGAGAGCGGGAGTACGGGCAGGCGCCGTGTTACGCAGTAGAGCGCACGGTGTCTCCTGTACGAGTGCATAGCCCAGTGCGGGTTATTCCACCTCCCCGCACTGGTAGGGCTAGATTGAGTATTGAGCCAGGTGTCATGAGGCCGGCTCAACGCGTCTGGTCTCCAGTGCGTCTCCTCGGGCCGGCATACATGGCACCTGCCTTACGCATGGTTTCCCCGGTTCGCCTACATAGCCCGGTGCGGGTTATTCCACCTCCCCGCACTGGTCGGGCAACCGGGAGTATTCAACCAGGTAAGGTTGGGCAAGCTCAATGCTCAAGAGTGCCAGTACGCCTCCATGGTCCGGTATTTCCGGCACCACCTCCCCGCCCCAGCCTAGTACCTACAGTGTCTACACTACGCACTAGGCTACCAGTGCGTATCCTGAGCCCTGTTCCTCCTCCACGCACTCTCCCTGTAGTGCGTGTATCTAGCCCGGTGCCTCCAGTTCCGGCCCCACGCACTAAGCTACCAGTGCGTCTCCAGAGCCCTGTACCCACTGTATCTTCTCCCCCTACTAATCCTGATGTGCTTGTCCTCAGCCCGGTGTCACCAGTGCCGGTACCACGCATCAGGGATAGAGTAGGCTTTGAGAATACAGTGTGCCCTGTCCCTGCTCCCCGCACTAGTAGGAAGGTGCTTATCATTAGCACGGTGCCTCCAGTTCCGGCACCACGCACCAGGTCTACAGTGCGCCGTATCCGGCCAGAGCCATCCGTCTCACCAGCGCCATCTGAGCCATCCGTCTCCCCAGCGCCATCTGAGCCATCCGTCTCCCCAGCGCCATCTGAGCCATCCGTCTCCCCAGCGCCATCTGAGCCATCCGTCTCCCCAGCGCCGTCTGAGCCATCCGTCTGCCAGGAGCCTGCAAAGCCGCCCGTCTGCCATGAGCCTGCAAAGCCGCCCGTCTGCCATGAGCCTACAGAGCCGTCAGCCAGACAGGAGCCGCTAGAGCCATCAGCCAGACAGGAGCCGCTAGAGCCGTCAGCCAGACAGGATCTGCCAGAGCCGCCAACCAGACAGGATCTGCCAGAGCCGCCAACCAGACAGGATCTGCCAGAGCCGCCAACCAGACAGGATCTGCCAGAGCCGCCAACCAGACAGGATCTGCCAGAGCCGCCAACCAGACAGGATCTGCCAGAGCCGCCAACCAGACAGGATCTGCCAGAGCCGCCAGCGAGCCATGAGCAGCCAGAGCCGTCAGAGAGCCATGAGCAGCCAGAGCCGTCAGAGAGCCATGAGCAGCCAGAGCCGTCAGAGCGCCATGAGCGTCGAGAGCCGTCAGCCTGCCATGAGCATCGAGAGCCGTCAGCCTGCCATGAGCGTCGAGAGCCGTCAGCCTGCCATGAGCGTCGAGAGCCGTCAGCCTGCCATGAGCGTCGAGAGCCGTCAGCCTGCCATGAGCGTCGAGAGCCGTCAGCCAGCCATGAGCATCGAGATTCGTCAGTCAGCCATGAGCTGCCCTTCAGCCTGAAAAGGCTGGATACCCAGAACTGCCAATCAGTCCAGAGCTGTCTCTCTGTCCGGAGCTGCCTTTCAGTCCGGAGTTGCCCCTCTATCCTAATCTCCCTCTCTATCTTCATCTATCTCTATATTCTTATCTATCCCTCTTTCTTGATTTATTTCTCTGTCCCGGTGTTGTCCCTATTAGATATGTTGTTAAGGGGATTTTGTGGGGGTCAAAAGAGGGTGGACATTCTTGGAGGGAGGAAGTTAGGATGGATTATGGTGGGGTGGGAACCGCGCCCAGAGCCTGAGCCACCACCGTGGTTAGATGCCCACCCAGACCCTCCCCTAGACTTTGTGCTGGTGCGTCCGGAGTTCGCACCTTGTGGGGGGGGTACTGTCACGTTCCTGACCTATTTATGTTCGTTTTTGTGTGTTAGTTGGTCAGGACGTGAGGTTGGGTGGGCATTCTATGTTTTCTGTTTCTGTGTTGGTTTTGGGTTACCTGGTATGGCTCTTAATTAGAGGCAGGTGTTTGGCGTTCCTCTAATTAAGAGTCATATTTAGGTAGGGCGTTCTCACTGTTTGTTTGTGGGTGATTGTCTCCTGTGTCCGTATGTCTGTTCGTACCACATGGGACTGTAGCGTTTGTTTGTTTCGTTTCGTTTCGATGTCGTCTGTTTTCCTGTACGTAAGTTTATGTTTAGTTATGTAAGTTTATGTTCAGGTTGCGTCAACGTCGTTTTGTTATTTTGTAGTTTGGAAAGTGTTTTGTTTCGTTTCGTGTGCCATCAATATTTATAATAAAGATGGCTTATTTCCCTGAGCCTGCGTTTTGGTCTGAGGATCCTTCTCTCCTCACCTCATCCGAGGATGAGGAGAGCGACAGCCGTTACACAGACTGATAAACAGTTACAGACTGCTGAACGTTACAGACTGATAAATGTTACAGACTGATGAACCTTACAGTTTGAGGAATGTTACAGACTGATGAACGTCACAGACCGATAAACGTTACAGAATGAAGAACGTTACATACTGCTATACATTACAGACTGAGGAACATTACATACTGCTGAACATTACAGACTGAGGAACATTACATACTGCTGAACATTACAGACTGAGGAACATTACATACTGCTGAACGTTACAGACTGAGGAACATTACATACTGCTGAACATTACAGACTGAGGAACATTACATACTGCTGAACATTACAGACTGAGGAACATTACATACTGCTGAACGTTACAGACTGAGGAACATTACATACTGCTGAACATTACAGACTGAGGAACATTACATACTGCTGAACATTACAGACTGAGGAACATTACATACTGCTGAACATTACAGACTGAGGAACATTACATACTGCTGAACATTACAGACTGAGGAACATTACATACTGCTGAACGTTACAGACTGAGGAACATTACATACTGCTGAACATTACAGACTGAGGAACATTACATACTGCTGAACATTACAGACTGAGGAACATTACATACTGCTGAACATTACAGACTGAGGAACATTACATACTGCTGAAAATTACAGACTGAGGAACATTACATACTGCTGAACGTTACAGACTGAGGAACATTACATACTGCTGAACATTACAGACTGAGGAACATTACATACTGCTGAACATTACAGACTGAGGAACATTACATACTGCTGAACATTACAGACTGAGGAACATTACATACTGCTGAACGTTACAGACTGAGGAACATTACATACTGCTGAACATTACAGACTGAGGAACATTACATACTGCTGAACATTACAGACTGAGGAACATTACATACTGCTGAACATTACAGACTGAGGAACATTACATACTGCTGAACATTACAGACTGAGGAACATTACATACTGCTGAACGTTACAGACTGAGGAACATTACATACTGCTGAACGTTACAGACTGAGGAACATTACAGACTGAGGAACATTACATACTGCTGAACATTACAGACTGAGGAACATTACATACTGCTGAACATTACAGACTGAGGAACATTACATACTGCTGAACGTTACAGACTGAGGAACATTACATACTGCTGAACATTACAGACTGAGGAACATTACATACTGCTGAACATTACATACTGAGGAACATTACATACTGCTGAATATTACAGACTGAGGAACATTACATACTGCTGAACATTACAGACTGAGGAACATTAGATACTGATGAATGTTACATACTGCTGAACATTACAGACTGAGGAACATTACATACTGCTGAACATTACAGACTGAGGAACATTACATACTGCTGAACATTACAGACTGAGGAACATTACATACTGCTGAACATTACAGACTGAGGAACATTACATACTGCTGAACGTTACAGACTGAGGAACATTACATACTGCTGAACATTACAGACTGAGGAACATTACATACTGCTGAACATTACAGACTGAGGAACATTAGATACTGATGAATGTTACATACTGCTGAACATTACAGACTGAGGAACATTACATACTGCTGAACATTACAGACTGATGAACATTACAGACTGAATGTTACAGACTGAGGAACGTTACAGACTGATGAACATTAGAGACTGATGAACATTACAGACTGAATGTTACAGACTGAGGAACGTTACAGACTGATAAACGTTACAGACTGATAAACAGTTACAGACTGATGAACATTACAGACTGAATGATACAGACTAAAGACCTTACAGACTGATGAACATTAGAGACTGATGAACATTACAGACTGAATGTTACAGACTGAGGAACGTTACAGACTGATAAACGTTACAGACTGATAAACAGTTACAGACTGATGAACATTACAGACTGAATGTTACAGACTGAGGAACATTACAGACTGCTGAACGTTACAGACTGATAAACAGTTACAGACTGATGAACGTTAGACTTATGAACGATAGAGAATGATAAAAGTTACAGACTGATGAATGTTACAGACTGATGAACGTCACAGACTGCTGAACGTTACAGACTGATAAACAGTTACAGACTGATGAACGTTACAGACTGATGAACGTTACAGACTGATAAACAGTTACAGACTGATGAACGTTAGACTTATGAACGATACAGAATGATAAAAGTTACAGACTGATAAACAGTTACAGACTGATGAACGTTACAGACTGCTGAACGTTACAGACTGATAAACAGTTACAGACTGATGAACGTTAGACTTATGAACGATACAGAATGATAAAAGTTACAGACTGATAAATGTTACAGACTGATGAACCTTACAGTTTGAGGAATGTTACAGACTGATGAACGTCACAGACCGATAAACGTTACAGACTGAAGAACGTTACATACTGCTGAACGTTACAGACTGAGGAACATTACATACTGCTGAACATTACAGACTGAGGAACATTACATACTGCTGAACGTTACAGACTGAGGAACATTACATACTGCTGAACATTACAGACTGAGGAACATTACATACTGCTGAACGTTACAGACTGAGGAACATTACATACTGCTGAACATTACAGACTGAGGAACATTACATACTGCTGAACGTTACAGACTGAGGAACATTACATACTGCTGAACATTACAGACTGAGGAACATTACATACTGCTGAACGTTACAGACTGAGGAACATTACATACTGCTGAACATTACAGACTGAGGAACATTACATACTGCTGAACATTACAGACTGAGGAACATTACATACTGCTGAAAATTACAGACTGAGGAACATTACATACTGCTGAACGTTACAGACTGAGGAACATTACATACTGCTGAACATTACAGACTGAGGAACATTACATACTGCTGAACATTACAGACTGAGGAACATTACATACTGCTGAACATTACAGACTGAGGAACATTACATACTGCTGAACGTTACAGACTGAGGAACATTACATACTGCTGAACGTTACAGACTGAGGAACATTACAGACTGAGGAACATTACATACTGCTGAACATTACAGACTGAGGAACATTACATACTGCTGAACATTACAGACTGAGGAACATTACATACTGCTGAACGTTACAGACTGAGGAACATTACATACTGCTGAACATTACAGACTGAGGAACATTACATACTGCTGAACATTACATACTGAGGAACATTACATACTGCTGAATATTACAGACTGAGGAACATTACATACTGCTGAACATTACAGACTGAGGAACATTAGATACTGATGAATGTTACATACTGCTGAACATTACAGACTGAGGAACATTACATACTGCTGAACATTACAGACTGAGGAACATTACATACTGCTGAACATTACAGACTGAGGAACATTACATACTGCTGAACATTACAGACTGAGGAACATTACATACTGCTGAACGTTACAGACTGAGGAACATTACATACTGCTGAACATTACAGACTGAGGAACATTACATACTGCTGAACATTACAGACTGAGGAACATTAGATACTGATGAATGTTACATACTGCTGAACATTACAGACTGAGGAACATTACATACTGCTGAACATTACAGACTGATGAACATTACAGACTGAATGTTACAGACTGAGGAACGTTACAGACTGATGAACATTAGAGACTGATGAACATTACAGACTGAATGTTACAGACTGAGGAACGTTACAGACTGATAAACGTTACAGACTGATAAACAGTTACAGACTGATGAACATTACAGACTGAATGATACAGACTAAAGACCTTACAGACTGATGAACATTAGAGACTGATGAACATTACAGACTGAATGTTACAGACTGAGGAACGTTACAGACTGATAAACGTTACAGACTGATAAACAGTTACAGACTGATGAACATTACAGACTGAATGTTACAGACTGAGGAACATTACAGACTGCTGAACGTTACAGACTGATAAACAGTTACAGACTGATGAACGTTAGACTTATGAACGATAGAGAATGATAAAAGTTACAGACTGATGAATGTTACAGACTGATGAACGTCACAGACTGCTGAACGTTACAGACTGATAAACAGTTACAGACTGATGAACGTTACAGACTGATGAACGTTACAGACTGATAAACAGTTACAGACTGATGAACGTTAGACTTATGAACGATACAGAATGATAAAAGTTACAGACTGATAAACAGTTACAGACTGATGAACGTTACAGACTGCTGAACGTTACAGACTGATAAACAGTTACAGACTGATGAACGTTAGACTTATGAACGATACAGAATGATAAAAGTTACAGACTGATAAATGTTACAGACTGATGAACCTTACAGTTTGAGGAATGTTACAGACTGATGAACGTCACAGACCGATAAACGTTACAGACTGAAGAACGTTACATACTGCTGAACGTTACAGACTGAGGAACATTACATACTGCTGAACATTACAGACTGAGGAACATTACATACTGCTGAACGTTACAGACTGAGGAACATTACATACTGCTGAACATTACAGACTGAGGAACATTACATACTGCTGAACGTTACAGACTGAGGAACATTACATACTGCTGAACATTACAGACTGAGGAACATTACATACTGCTGAACGTTACAGACTGAGGAACATTACATACTGCTGAACATTACAGACTGAGGAACATTACATACTGCTGAACGTTACAGACTGAGGAACATTACATACTGCTGAACATTACAGACTGAGGAACATTACATACTGCTGAACATTACAGACTGAGGAACATTACATACTGCTGAAAATTACAGACTGAGGAACATTACATACTGCTGAACGTTACAGACTGAGGAACATTACATACTGCTGAACATTACAGACTGAGGAACATTACATACTGCTGAACATTACAGACTGAGGAACATTACATACTGCTGAACATTACAGACTGAGGAACATTACATACTGCTGAACGTTACAGACTGAGGAACATTACATACTGCTGAACATTACAGACTGAGGAACATTACATACTGCTGAACATTACAGACTGAGGAACATTACATACTGCTGAACATTACAGACTGAGGAACATTACATACTGCTGAACATTACAGACTGAGGAACATTACATACTGCTGAACGTTACAGACTGAGGAACATTACATACTGCTGAACGTTACAGACTGAGGAACATTACAGACTGAGGAACATTACATACTGCTGAACATTACAGACTGAGGAACATTACATACTGCTGAACATTACAGACTGAGGAACATTACATACTGCTGAACGTTACAGACTGAGGAACATTACATACTGCTGAACATTACAGACTGAGGAACATTACATACTGCTGAACATTACATACTGAGGAACATTACATACTGCTGAACATTACAGACTGAGGAACATTACATACTGCTGAACATTACAGACTGAGGAACATTAGATACTGATGAATGTTACATACTGCTGAACATTACAGACTGAGGAACATTACATACTGCTGAACATTACAGACTGATGAACATTACAGACTGAATGTTACAGACTGAGGAACGTTACAGACTGATGAACATTAGAGACTGATGAACATTACAGACTGAATGTTACAGACTGAGGAACGTTACAGACTGATAAACGTTACAGACTGATAAACAGTTACAGACTGATGAACATTACAGACTGAATGTTACAGACTAAAGACCTTACAGACTGATGAACATTAGAGACTGATGAACATTACAGACTGAATGTTACAGACTGAGGAACGTTACAGACTGATAAACGTTACAGACTGATAAACAGTTACAGACTGATGAACATTACAGACTGAATGTTACAGACTGAGGAACATTACAGACTGCTGAACGTTACAGACTGATAAACAGTTACAGACTGATGAACGTTAGACTTATGAACGATACAGAATGATAAAAGTTACAGACTGATAAATGTTACAGACTGATGAACGTCACAGACTGCTGAACGTTACAGACTGATAAACAGTTACAGACTGATGAACGTTACAGACTGATGAACGTTACAGACTGATAAACAGTTACAGACTGATGAACGTTAGACTTATGAACGATACAGAATGATAAAAGTTACAGACTGATAAACAGTTACAGACTGATGAACGTTAGAGACTGATGAACGTTACAGACTGATAAACAGTTACAGACTGATGAACGTTAGACTTATGAACGATACAGAATGATAAAAGTTACAGACTGATAAATGTTACAGACTGATGAACCTTACAGTTTGAGGAATGTTACAGACTGATGAACGTCACAGACCGTTAAACGTTACAGACTGCTGAACGTTACAGACTGAGGAACATTACATACTGCTGAACATTACAGACTGAGGAACATTACATACTGCTGAACGTTACAGACTGAGGAACATTACATACTGCTGAACATTACAGACTGAGGAACATTACATACTGCTGAACGTTACAGACTGAGGAACATTACATACTGCTGAACATTACAGACTGAGGAACATTACATACTGCTGAACATTACAGACTGAGGAACATTACATACTGATGAACATTACAGACTGAGGAACATTACATACTGCTGAACGTTACAGACTGAGGAACATTACATACTGCTGAACGTTACAGACTGAGGAACATTACAGACTGCTGAACGTTACAGACTGAGGAACATTAAATACTGCTGAACATTACAGACTGAGGAATATTAAATACTGATGAATGTTACATACTGCTGAACATTACAGACTGAGGAACATTACATACTGCTGAACATTACAGACTGAGGAACATTACATACTGCTGAACATTACAGACTGAGGAACATTACATACTGCTGAACATTACAGACTGAGGAATATTAAATACTGCTGAACATTACATACTGCTGAACATTACAGACTGAGGAACATTACATACTGCTGAACATTACAGACTGAGGAACATTACATACTGCTGAACATTACAGACTGAGGAACATTACATACTGCTGAACATTACAGACTGAGGAACATTACATACTGCTGAACATTACAGACTGAGGAACATTACATACTGCTGAACATTACAGACTGAGGAACATTACATACTGCTGAACATTACAGACTGAGGAACATTACATACTGCTGAACGTTACAGACTGAGGAACATTACATACTGCTGAACATTACAGACTGAGGAACATTACATACTGCTGAACATTACAGACTGAGGAACATTACATACTGCTGAACATTACAGACTGAGGAACATTACATACTGCTGAACGTTACAGACTGAGGAACATTACATACTGCTGAACGTTACAGACTGAGGAACATTACATACTGCTGAACGTTACAGACTGAGGAACATTACATACTGCTGAACATTACAGACTGAGGAACATTACATACTGCTGAACATTACAGACTGAGGAACATTACAGACTGCTGAACATTACAGACTGAGGAACATTACATACTGCTGAACGTTACAGACTGAGGAACATTACATACTGCTGAACGTTACAGACTGAGGAACATTACATACTGCTGAACGTTACAGACTGAGGAACATTACATACTGCTGAACATTACAGACTGCTGAACATTACAGACTGAGGAACATTACAGACTGAGGAACATTACATACTGCTGAACGTTACAGACTGAGGAACATTACATACTGCTGAACATTACAGACTGAGGAACATTACATACTGCTGAACATTACAGACTGAGGAACATTACATACTGCTGAACATTACAGACTGAGGAACATTACATACTGCTGAACATTACAGACTGAGGAACATTACATACTGCTGAACGTTACAGACTGAGGAACATTACATACTGCTGAACGTTACAGACTGAGGAACATTACATACTGCTGAACGTTACAGACTGAGGAACATTAAATACTACTGAACATTACAGACTGAGGAATATTAAATACTGATGAATGTTACATACTGCTGAACATTACAGACTGAGGAACATTACAGACTGCTGAACGTTACAGACTGATAAACAGTTACAGACTGATGAACGTTAGACTTATGAACGATACAGAATGATAAAAGTTACAGACTGATAAATGTTACAGACTGATGAACCTTACAGTTTGAGGAATGTTACAGACTGATAAACGTTACAGACTGATGAACGTTTCAGACTGAAGAACGTTACAGACCGCTGAACGTCACAGACTGAAGAACATTACAGACTGAGGAACATTACATACTGCTGAACATTACAGACTGAGGAACATTACATACTGCTGAACGTTACAGACTGAGGAACATTACATACTGCTGAACATTACAGACTGAGGAACATTACATACTGCTGAACATTACAGACTGAGGAACATTACATACTGCTGAACGTTACAGACTGAGGAACATTACATACTGCTGAACGTTACAGACTGAGGAACATTACATACTGCTGAACGTTACAGACTGAGGAGCATTACATACTGCTGAACATTACAGACTGAGGAACATTACATACTGCTGAACGTTACAGACTGAGGAACATTACATACTGCTGAACATTACAGACTGAGGAACATTACATACTGCTGAACATTACAGACTGAGGAACATTACATACTGCTGAACATTACAGACTGAGGAACATTACATACTGCTAAACATTACAGACTGAGGAACATTACATACTGCTGAACGTTACAGACTGAGGAACATTACATAATGCTGAACATTACAGACTGAGGAACATTACATACTGCTGAACATTACAGACTGAGGAACATTACATACTGCTGAACATTACAGACTGAGGAACATTACATACTGCTGAACATTACAGACTGAGGAACATTACATACTGCTGAACGTTACATACTGAGGAACATTACATACTGCTGAACATTACAGACTGAGGAACATTACATACTGCTGAACATTACAGACTGAGGAACATTACATACTGCTGAACATTACAGACTGAGGAACATTACATACTGCTGAACGTTACAGACTGAGGAACATTACATACTGCTGAACATTACAGACTGAGGAACATTACATACTGCTGAACATTACAGACTGAGGAACATTACATACTGCTGAACATTACAGACTGAGGAACATTACATACTGCTGAACATTACAGACTGAGGAACATTACATACTGCTGAACGTTACAGACTGAGGAACATTACATACTGCTGAACGTTACAGACTGAGGAACATTACAGACTGAGGAACATTACATACTGCTGAACATTACAGACTGAGGAACATTACATACTGCTGAACATTACAGACTGAGGAACATTACATACTGCTGAACGTTACAGAATGAGGAACATTACATACTGCTGAACATTACAGACTGAGGAACATTACATACTGCTGAACATTACATACTGAGGAACATTACATACTGCTGAACATTACAGACTGAGGAACATTACATACTGCTGAACATTACAGACTGAGGAACATTAGATACTGATGAATGTTACATACTGCTGAACATTACAGACTGAGGAACATTACATACTGCTGAACATTACAGACTGATGAACATTACAGACTGATTGTTACAGACTGAGGAACGTTACAGACTGATGAACATTAGAGACTGATGAACATTACAGACTGAATGTTACAGACTGAGGAACGTTACAGACTGATAAACGTTACAGACTGATAAACAGTTACAGACTGATGAACATTACAGACTGAATGTTACAGACTAAAGACCTTACAGACTGATGAACATTAGAGACTGATGAACATTACAGACTGAATGTTACAGACTGAGGAACGTTACAGACTGATAAACGTTACAGACTGATAAACAGTTACAGACTGATGAACATTACAGACTGAATGTTACAGACTGAGGAACATTACAGACTGCTGAACGTTACAGACTGATAAACAGTTACAGACTGATGAACGTTAGACTTATGAACGATACAGAATGATAAAAGTTACAGACTGATAAATGTTACAGACTGATGAACGTCACAGACTGCTGAACGTTACAGACTGATAAACAGTTACAGACTGATGAACGTTACAGACTGATGAACGTTACAGACTGATAAACAGTTACAGACTGATGAACGTTAGACTTATGAACGATACAGAATGATAAAAGTTACAGACTGATAAACAGTTACAGACTGATGAACGTTACAGACTGCTGAACGTTACAGACTGATAAACAGTTACAGACTGATGAACGTTAGACTTATGAACGATACAGAATGATAAAAGTTACAGACTGATAAATGTTACAGACTGATGAACCTTACAGTTTGAGGAATGTTACAGACTGATGAACGTCACAGACTGATAAACGTTACAGACTGAAGAACGTTACATACTGCTGAACGTCACAGACTGAGGAACATTACATACTGCTGAACGTTACAGACTGAGGAACATTACATACTGCTGAACGTTACAGACTGAGGAACATTACATACTGCTGAACGTTACAGACTGAGGAACATTACATACTGCTGAACATTACAGACTGAGGAACATTACATACTGCTGAACGTTACAGACTGAGGAACATTACATACTGCTGAACATTACAGACTGAGGAACATTACATACTGCTGAACATTACAGACTGAGGAACATTACATACTGCTGAACATTACAGACTGAGGAACATTACAGACTGAGGAACATTACATACTGCTGAACGTTACAGACTGAGGAACATTACATACTGCTGAACATTACAGACTGAGGAACATTACATACTGCTGAACATTACAGACTGAGGAACATTACATACTGCTGAACATTACAGACTGAGGAACATTACATACTGCTGAACATTACAGACTGAGGAACATTACATACTGCTGAACGTTACAGACTGAGGAACATTACATACTGCTGAACGTTACAGACTGAGGAACATTACATACTGCTGAACGTTACAGACTGAGGAACATTAAATACTACTGAACATTACAGACTGAGGAATATTAAATACTGATGAATGTTACATACTGCTGAACATTACAGACTGAGGAACATTACAGACTGCTGAACGTTACAGACTGATAAACAGTTACAGACTGATGAACGTTAGACTTATGAACGATACAGAATGATAAAAGTTACAGACTGATAAACGTTACAGACTGATGAACGTTTCAGACTGAAGAACATTACAGACTGAGGAACATTACATACTGCTGAACATTACAGACTGAGGAACATTACATACTGCTGAACGTTACAGACTGAGGAACATTACATACTGCTGAACATTACAGACTGAGGAACATTACATACTGCTGAACATTACAGACTGAGGAACATTACATACTGCTGAACGTTACAGACTGAGGAACATTACATACTGCTGAACGTTACAGACTGAGGAACATTACATACTGCTGAACGTTACAGACTGAGGAACATTACATACTGCTGAACATTACAGACTGAGGAACATTACATACTGCTGAACGTTACAGACTGAGGAACATTACATACTGCTGAACATTACAGACTGAGGAACATTACATACTGCTGAACATTACAGACTGAGGAACATTACATACTGCTGAACATTACAGACTGAGGAACATTACATACTGCTGAACATTACAGACTGAGGAACATAACATACTGCTGAACGTTACAGACTGAGGAACATTACATACTGCTGAACATTACAGACTGAGGAACATTACATACTGCTGAACATTACAGACTGAGGAACATTACATACTGCTGAACATTACAGACTGAGGAACATTACATACTGCTGAACATTACAGACTGAGGAACATTACATACTGCTGAACGTTACATACTGAGGAACATTACATACTGCTGAACATTACAGACTGAGGAACATTACATACTGCTGAACATTACAGACTGAGGAACATTACTTACTGCTGAACATTACAGACTGAGGAACATTACATACTGCTGAACGTTACAGACTGAGGAACATTACATACTGCTGAACATTACAGACTGAGGAACATTACATACTGCTGAACATTACAGACTGAGGAACATTACATACTGCTGAACATTACAGACTGAGGAACATTACATACTGCTGAACATTACAGACTGAGGAACATTACATACTGCTGAACGTTACAGACTGAGGAACATTACATACTGCTGAACGTTACAGACTGAGGAACATTACAGACTGAGGAACATTACATACTGCTGAACATTACAGACTGAGGAACATTACATACTGCTGAACATTACAGACTGAGGAACATTACATACTGCTGAACGTTACAGACTGAGGAACATTACATACTGCTGAACATTACAGACTGAGGAACATTACATACTGCTGAACATTACATACTGAGGAACATTACATACTGCTGAACATTACAGACTGAGGAACATTACATACTGCTGAACATTACAGACTGAGGAACATTAGATACTGATGAATGTTACATACTGCTGAACATTACAGACTGAGGAACATTACATACTGCTGAACATTACAGACTGATGAACATTACAGACTGATTGTTACAGACTGAGGAACGTTACAGACTGATGAACATTAGAGACTGATGAACATTACAGACTGAATGTTACAGACTGAGGAACGTTACAGACTGATAAACGTTACAGACTGATAAACAGTTACAGACTGATGAACATTACAGACTGAATGTTACAGACTAAAGACCTTACAGACTGATGAACATTAGAGACTGATGAACATTACAGACTGAATGTTACAGACTGAGGAACGTTACAGACTGATAAACGTTACAGACTGATAAACAGTTACAGACTGATGAACATTACAGACTGAATGTTACAGACTGAGGAACATTACAGACTGCTGAACGTTACAGACTGATAAACAGTTACAGACTGATGAACGTTAGACTTATGAACGATACAGAATGATAAAAGTTACAGACTGATAAATGTTACAGACTGATGAACGTCACAGACTGCTGAACGTTACAGACTGATAAACAGTTACAGACTGATGAACGTTACAGACTGATGAACGTTACAGACTGATAAACAGTTACAGACTGATGAACGTTAGACTTATGAACGATACAGAATGATAAAAGTTACAGACTGATAAACAGTTACAGACTGATGAACGTTACAGACTGCTGAACGTTACAGACTGATAAACAGTTACAGACTGATGAACGTTAGACTTATGAACGATACAGAATGATAAAAGTTACAGACTGATAAATGTTACAGACTGATGAACCTTACAGTTTGAGGAATGTTACAGACTGATGAACGTCACAGACTGATAAACGTTACAGACTGAAGAACGTTACATACTGCTGAACGTCACAGACTGAGGAACATTACATACTGCTGAACGTTACAGACTGAGGAACATTACATACTGCTGAACGTTACAGACTGAGGAACATTACATACTGCTGAACGTTACAGACTGAGGAACATTACATACTGCTGAACATTACAGACTGAGGAACATTACATACTGCTGAACGTTACAGACTGAGGAACATTACATACTGCTGAACATTACAGACTGAGGAACATTACATACTGCTGAACGTTACAGACTGAGGAACATTACATACTGCTGAACATTACAGACTGAGGAACATTACATACTGCTGAACATTACAGACTGAGGAACATTACATACTGATGAACATTACAGACTGAGGAACATTACATACTGCTGAACGTTACAGACTGAGGAACATTACATACTGCTGAACGTTACAGACTGAGGAACATTACAGACTGCTGAACGTTACAGACTGAGGAACATTAAATACTGCTGAACATTACAGACTGAGGAATATTAAATACTGATGAATGTTACATACTGCTGAACATTACAGACTGAGGAACATTACATACTGCTGAACATTACAGACTGAGGAACATTACATACTGCTGAACATTACAGACTGAGGAACATTACATACTGCTGAACATTACAGACTGAGGAATATTAAATACTGCTGAACATTACAGACTGAGGAACATTACATACTGCTGAACATTACAGACTGAGGAACATTACATACTGCTGAACATTACAGACTGAGGAACATTACATACTGCTGAACATTACAGACTGAGGAACATTACATACTGCTGAACATTACAGACTGAGGAACATTACATACTGCTGAACATTACAGACTGAGGAACATTACATACTGCTGAACATTACAGACTGAGGAACATTACATACTGCTGAACATTACAGACTGAGGAACATTACATACTGCTGAACGTTACAGACTGAGGAACATTACATACTGCTGAACATTACAGACTGAGGAACATTACATACTGCTGAACATTACAGACTGAGGAACATTACATACTGCTGAACATTACAGACTGAGGAACATTACATACTGCTGAAAATTACAGACTGAGGAACATTACATACTGCTGAACGTTACAGACTGAGGAACATTACATACTGCTGAACATTACAGACTGAGGAACATTACATACTGCTGAACATTACAGACTGAGGAACATTACATACTGCTGAACATTACAGACTGAGGAACATTACATACTGCTGAACGTTACAGACTGAGGAACATTACATACTGCTGAACATTACAGACTGAGGAACATTACATACTGCTGAACATTACAGACTGAGGAACATTACATACTGCTGAACATTACAGACTGAGGAACATTACATACTGCTGAACATTACAGACTGAGGAACATTACATACTGCTGAACGTTACAGACTGAGGAACATTACATACTGCTGAACGTTACAGACTGAGGAACATTACAGACTGAGGAACATTACATACTGCTGAACATTACAGACTGAGGAACATTACATACTGCTGAACATTACAGACTGAGGAACATTACATACTGCTGAACGTTACAGACTGAGGAACATTACATACTGCTGAACATTACAGACTGAGGAACATTACATACTGCTGAACATTACATACTGAGGAACATTACATACTGCTGAATATTACAGACTGAGGAACATTACATACTGCTGAACATTACAGACTGAGGAACATTAGATACTGATGAATGTTACATACTGCTGAACATTACAGACTGAGGAACATTACATACTGCTGAACATTACAGACTGAGGAACATTACATACTGCTGAACATTACAGACTGAGGAACATTACATACTGCTGAACATTACAGACTGAGGAACATTACATACTGCTGAACGTTACAGACTGAGGAACATTACATACTGCTGAACATTACAGACTGAGGAACATTACATACTGCTGAACATTACAGACTGAGGAACATTAGATACTGATGAATGTTACATACTGCTGAACATTACAGACTGAGGAACATTACATACTGCTGAACATTACAGACTGATGAACATTACAGACTGAATGTTACAGACTGAGGAACGTTACAGACTGATGAACATTAGAGACTGATGAACATTACAGACTGAATGTTACAGACTGAGGAACGTTACAGACTGATAAACGTTACAGACTGATAAACAGTTACAGACTGATGAACATTACAGACTGAATGATACAGACTAAAGACCTTACAGACTGATGAACATTAGAGACTGATGAACATTACAGACTGAATGTTACAGACTGAGGAACGTTACAGACTGATAAACGTTACAGACTGATAAACAGTTACAGACTGATGAACATTACAGACTGAATGTTACAGACTGAGGAACATTACAGACTGCTGAACGTTACAGACTGATAAACAGTTACAGACTGATGAACGTTAGACTTATGAACGATAGAGAATGATAAAAGTTACAGACTGATAAATGTTACAGACTGATGAACGTCACAGACTGCTGAACGTTACAGACTGATAAACAGTTACAGACTGATGAACGTTACAGACTGATGAACGTTACAGACTGATAAACAGTTACAGACTGATGAACGTTAGACTTATGAACGATACAGAATGATAAAAGTTACAGACTGATAAACAGTTACAGACTGATGAACGTTACAGACTGCTGAACGTTACAGACTGATAAACAGTTACAGACTGATGAACGTTAGACTTATGAACGATACAGAATGATAAAAGTTACAGACTGATAAATGTTACAGACTGATGAACCTTACAGTTTGAGGAATGTTACAGACTGATGAACGTCACAGACCGATAAACGTTACAGACTGAAGAACGTTACATACTGCTGAACGTTACAGACTGAGGAACATTACATACTGCTGAACATTACAGACTGAGGAACATTACATACTGCTGAACGTTACAGACTGAGGAACATTACATACTGCTGAACATTACAGACTGAGGAACATTACATACTGCTGAACGTTACAGACTGAGGAACATTACATACTGCTGAACATTACAGACTGAGGAACATTACATACTGCTGAACGTTACAGACTGAGGAACATTACATACTGCTGAACATTACAGACTGAGGAACATTACATACTGCTGAACGTTACAGACTGAGGAACATTACATACTGCTGAACATTACAGACTGAGGAACATTACATACTGCTGAACATTACAGACTGAGGAACATTACATACTGCTGAAAATTACAGACTGAGGAACATTACATACTGCTGAACGTTACAGACTGAGGAACATTACATACTGCTGAACATTACAGACTGAGGAACATTACATACTGCTGAACATTACAGACTGAGGAACATTACATACTGCTGAACATTACAGACTGAGGAACATTACATACTGCTGAACGTTACAGACTGAGGAACATTACATACTGCTGAACATTACAGACTGAGGAACATTACATACTGCTGAACATTACAGACTGAGGAACATTACATACTGCTGAACGTTACAGACTGAGGAACATTACATACTGCTGAACATTACAGACTGAGGAACATTACATACTGCTGAACGTTACAGACTGAGGAACATTACATACTGCTGAACGTTACAGACTGAGGAACATTACAGACTGAGGAACATTACATACTGCTGAACATTACAGACTGAGGAACATTACATACTGCTGAACATTACAGACTGAGGAACATTACATACTGCTGAACGTTACAGACTGAGGAACATTACATACTGCTGAACATTACAGACTGAGGAACATTACATACTGCTGAACATTACATACTGAGGAACATTACATACTGCTGAACATTACAGACTGAGGAACATTACATACTGCTGAACATTACAGACTGAGGAACATTAGATACTGATGAATGTTACATACTGCTGAACATTACAGACTGAGGAACATTACATACTGCTGAACATTACAGACTGATGAACATTACAGACTGAATGTTACAGACTGAGGAACGTTACAGACTGATGAACATTAGAGACTGATGAACATTACAGACTGAATGTTACAGACTGAGGAACGTTACAGACTGATAAACGTTACAGACTGATAAACAGTTACAGACTGATGAACATTACAGACTGAATGTTACAGACTAAAGACCTTACAGACTGATGAACATTAGAGACTGATGAACATTACAGACTGAATGTTACAGACTGAGGAACGTTACAGACTGATAAACGTTACAGACTGATAAACAGTTACAGACTGATGAACATTACAGACTGAATGTTACAGACTGAGGAACATTACAGACTGCTGAACGTTACAGACTGATAAACAGTTACAGACTGATGAACGTTAGACTTATGAACGATACAGAATGATAAAAGTTACAGACTGATAAATGTTACAGACTGATGAACGTCACAGACTGCTGAACGTTACAGACTGATAAACAGTTACAGACTGATGAACGTTACAGACTGATGAACGTTACAGACTGATAAACAGTTACAGACTGATGAACGTTAGACTTATGAACGATACAGAATGATAAAAGTTACAGACTGATAAACAGTTACAGACTGATGAACGTTACAGACTGATGAACGTTACAGACTGATAAACAGTTACAGACTGATGAACGTTAGACTTATGAACGATACAGAATGATAAAAGTTACAGACTGATAAATGTTACAGACTGATGAACCTTACAGTTTGAAATGTTACAGACTGATGAACGTCACAGACCGTTAAACGTTACAGACTGCTGAACGTTACAGACTGAGGAACATTACATACTGCTGAACATTACAGACTGAGGAACATTACATACTGCTGAACGTTACAGACTGAGGAACATTACATACTGCTGAACATTACAGACTGAGGAACATTACATACTGCTGAACGTTACAGACTGAGGAACATTACATACTGCTGAACATTACAGACTGAGGAACATTACATACTGCTGAACATTACAGACTGAGGAACATTACATACTGATGAACATTACAGACTGAGGAACATTACATACTGCTGAACGTTACAGACTGAGGAACATTACATACTGCTGAACGTTACAGACTGAGGAACATTACAGACTGCTGAACGTTACAGACTGAGGAACATTAAATACTGCTGAACATTACAGACTGAGGAATATTAAATACTGATGAATGTTACATACTGCTGAACATTACAGACTGAGGAACATTACATACTGCTGAACATTACAGACTGAGGAACATTACATACTGCTGAACATTACAGACTGAGGAACATTACATACTGCTGAACATTACAGACTGAGGAATATTAAATACTGCTGAACATTACATACTGCTGAACATTACAGACTGAGGAACATTACATACTGCTGAACATTACAGACTGAGGAACATTACATACTGCTGAACATTACAGACTGAGGAACATTACATACTGCTGAACATTACAGACTGAGGAACATTACATACTGCTGAACATTACAGACTGAGGAACATTACATACTGCTGAACATTACAGACTGAGGAACATTACATACTGCTGAACATTACAGACTGAGGAACATTACATACTGCTGAACGTTACAGACTGAGGAACATTACATACTGCTGAACATTACAGACTGAGGAACATTACATACTGCTGAACATTACAGACTGAGGAACATTACATACTGCTGAACATTACAGACTGAGGAACATTACATACTGCTGAACGTTACAGACTGAGGAACATTACATACTGCTGAACGTTACAGACTGAGGAACATTACAGACTGCTGAACATTACAGACTGAGGAACATTACATACTGCTGAACGTTACAGACTGAGGAACATTACATACTGCTGAACGTTACAGACTGAGGAACATTACATACTGCTGAACGTTACAGACTGAGGAACATTACATACTGCTGAACATTACAGACTGCTGAACATTACAGACTGAGGAACATTACAGACTGAGGAACATTACATACTGCTGAACGTTACAGACTGAGGAACATTACATACTGCTGAACATTACAGACTGAGGAACATTACATACTGCTGAACATTACAGACTGAGGAACATTACATACTGCTGAACATTACAGACTGAGGAACATTACATACTGCTGAACATTACAGACTGAGGAACATTACATACTGCTGAACGTTACAGACTGAGGAACATTACATACTGCTGAACGTTACAGACTGAGGAACATTACATACTGCTGAACGTTACAGACTGAGGAACATTAAATACTACTGAACATTACAGACTGAGGAATATTAAATACTGATGAATGTTACATACTGCTGAACATTACAGACTGAGGAACATTACAGACTGCTGAACGTTACAGACTGATAAACAGTTACAGACTGATGAACGTTAGACTTATGAACGATACAGAATGATAAAAGTTACAGACTGATAAATGTTACAGACTGATGAACCTTACAGTTTGAGGAATGTTACAGACTGATAAACGTTACAGACTGATGAACGTTTCAGACTGAAGAACGTTACAGACCGCTGAACGTCACAGACTGAAGAACATTACAGACTGAGGAACATTACATACTGCTGAACATTACAGACTGAGGAACATTACATACTGCTGAACGTTACAGACTGAGGAACATTACATACTGCTGAACATTACAGACTGAGGAACATTACATACTGCTGAACATTACAGACTGAGGAACATTACATACTGCTGAACGTTACAGACTGAGGAACATTACATACTGCTGAACGTTACAGACTGAGGAACATTACATACTGCTGAACGTTACAGACTGAGGAGCATTACATACTGCTGAACATTACAGACTGAGGAACATTACATACTGCTGAACGTTACAGACTGAGGAACATTACATACTGCTGAACATTACAGACTGAGGAACATTACATACTGCTGAACATTACAGACTGAGGAACATTACATACTGCTGAACATTACAGACTGAGGAACATTACATACTGCTAAACATTACAGACTGAGGAACATTACATACTGCTGAACGTTACAGACTGAGGAACATTACATAATGCTGAACATTACAGACTGAGGAACATTACATACTGCTGAACATTACAGACTGAGGAACATTACATACTGCTGAACATTACAGACTGAGGAACATTACATACTGCTGAACATTACAGACTGAGGAACATTACATACTGCTGAACGTTACATACTGAGGAACATTACATACTGCTGAACATTACAGACTGAGGAACATTACATACTGCTGAACATTACAGACTGAGGAACATTACATACTGCTGAACATTACAGACTGAGGAACATTACATACTGCTGAACGTTACAGACTGAGGAACATTACATACTGCTGAACATTACAGACTGAGGAACATTACATACTGCTGAACATTACAGACTGAGGAACATTACATACTGCTGAACATTACAGACTGAGGAACATTACATACTGCTGAACATTACAGACTGAGGAACATTACATACTGCTGAACGTTACAGACTGAGGAACATTACATACTGCTGAACGTTACAGACTGAGGAACATTACAGACTGAGGAACATTACATACTGCTGAACATTACAGACTGAGGAACATTACATACTGCTGAACATTACAGACTGAGGAACATTACATACTGCTGAACGTTACAGACTGAGGAACATTACATACTGCTGAACATTACAGACTGAGGAACATTACATACTGCTGAACATTACATACTGAGGAACATTACATACTGCTGAACATTACAGACTGAGGAACATTACATACTGCTGAACATTACAGACTGAGGAACATTAGATACTGATGAATGTTACATACTGCTGAACATTACAGACTGAGGAACATTACATACTGCTGAACATTACAGACTGATGAACATTACAGACTGATTGTTACAGACTGAGGAACGTTACAGACTGATGAACATTAGAGACTGATGAACATTACAGACTGAATGTTACAGACTGAGGAACGTTACAGACTGATAAACGTTACAGACTGATAAACAGTTACAGACTGATGAACATTACAGACTGAATGTTACAGACTAAAGACCTTACAGACTGATGAACATTAGAGACTGATGAACATTACAGACTGAATGTTACAGACTGAGGAACGTTACAGACTGATAAACGTTACAGACTGATAAACAGTTACAGACTGATGAACATTACAGACTGAATGTTACAGACTGAGGAACATTACAGACTGCTGAACGTTACAGACTGATAAACAGTTACAGACTGATGAACGTTAGACTTATGAACGATACAGAATGATAAAAGTTACAGACTGATAAATGTTACAGACTGATGAACGTCACAGACTGCTGAACGTTACAGACTGATAAACAGTTACAGACTGATGAACGTTACAGACTGATGAACGTTACAGACTGATAAACAGTTACAGACTGATGAACGTTAGACTTATGAACGATACAGAATGATAAAAGTTACAGACTGATAAACAGTTACAGACTGATGAACGTTACAGACTGCTGAACGTTACAGACTGATAAACAGTTACAGACTGATGAACGTTAGACTTATGAACGATACAGAATGATAAAAGTTACAGACTGATAAATGTTACAGACTGATGAACCTTACAGTTTGAGGAATGTTACAGACTGATGAACGTCACAGACTGATAAACGTTACAGACTGAAGAACGTTACATACTGCTGAACGTCACAGACTGAGGAACATTACATACTGCTGAACGTTACAGACTGAGGAACATTACATACTGCTGAACGTTACAGACTGAGGAACATTACATACTGCTGAACGTTACAGACTGAGGAACATTACATACTGCTGAACATTACAGACTGAGGAACATTACATACTGCTGAACGTTACAGACTGAGGAACATTACATACTGCTGAACATTACAGACTGAGGAACATTACATACTGCTGAACATTACAGACTGAGGAACATTACATACTGCTGAACATTACAGACTGAGGAACATTACAGACTGAGGAACATTACATACTGCTGAACGTTACAGACTGAGGAACATTACATACTGCTGAACATTACAGACTGAGGAACATTACATACTGCTGAACATTACAGACTGAGGAACATTACATACTGCTGAACATTACAGACTGAGGAACATTACATACTGCTGAACATTACAGACTGAGGAACATTACATACTGCTGAACGTTACAGACTGAGGAACATTACATACTGCTGAACGTTACAGACTGAGGAACATTACATACTGCTGAACGTTACAGACTGAGGAACATTAAATACTACTGAACATTACAGACTGAGGAATATTAAATACTGATGAATGTTACATACTGCTGAACATTACAGACTGAGGAACATTACAGACTGCTGAACGTTACAGACTGATAAACAGTTACAGACTGATGAACGTTAGACTTATGAACGATACAGAATGATAAAAGTTACAGACTGATAAATGTTACAGACTGATGAACCTTACAGTTTGAGGAATGTTACAGACTGATAAACGTTACAGACTGATGAACGTTTCAGACTGAAGAACATTACAGACTGAGGAACATTACATACTGCTGAACATTACAGACTGAGGAACATTACATACTGCTGAACGTTACAGACTGAGGAACATTACATACTGCTGAACATTACAGACTGAGGAACATTACATACTGCTGAACATTACAGACTGAGGAACATTACATACTGCTGAACGTTACAGACTGAGGAACATTACATACTGCTGAACGTTACAGACTGAGGAACATTACATACTGCTGAACGTTACAGACTGAGGAACATTACATACTGCTGAACATTACAGACTGAGGAACATTACATACTGCTGAACGTTACAGACTGAGGAACATTACATACTGCTGAACATTACAGACTGAGGAACATTACATACTGCTGAACATTACAGACTGAGGAACATTACATACTGCTGAACATTACAGACTGAGGAACATTACATACTGCTGAACATTACAGACTGAGGAACATAACATACTGCTGAACGTTACAGACTGAGGAACATTACATACTGCTGAACATTACAGACTGAGGAACATTACATACTGCTGAACATTACAGACTGAGGAACATTACATACTGCTGAACATTACAGACTGAGGAACATTACATACTGCTGAACATTACAGACTGAGGAACATTACATACTGCTGAACGTTACATACTGAGGAACATTACATACTGCTGAACATTACAGACTGAGGAACATTACATACTGCTGAACATTACAGACTGAGGAACATTACTTACTGCTGAACATTACAGACTGAGGAACATTACATACTGCTGAACGTTACAGACTGAGGAACATTACATACTGCTGAACATTACAGACTGAGGAACATTACATACTGCTGAACATTACAGACTGAGGAACATTACATACTGCTGAACATTACAGACTGAGGAACATTACATACTGCTGAACATTACAGACTGAGGAACATTACATACTGCTGAACGTTACAGACTGAGGAACATTACATACTGCTGAACGTTACAGACTGAGGAACATTACAGACTGAGGAACATTACATACTGCTGAACATTACAGACTGAGGAACATTACATACTGCTGAACATTACAGACTGAGGAACATTACATACTGCTGAACGTTACAGACTGAGGAACATTACATACTGCTGAACATTACAGACTGAGGAACATTACATACTGCTGAACATTACATACTGAGGAACATTACATACTGCTGAACATTACAGACTGAGGAACATTACATACTGCTGAACATTACAGACTGAGGAACATTAGATACTGATGAATGTTACATACTGCTGAACATTACAGACTGAGGAACATTACATACTGCTGAACATTACAGACTGATGAACATTACAGACTGATTGTTACAGACTGAGGAACGTTACAGACTGATGAACATTAGAGACTGATGAACATTACAGACTGAATGTTACAGACTGAGGAACGTTACAGACTGATAAACGTTACAGACTGATAAACAGTTACAGACTGATGAACATTACAGACTGAATGTTACAGACTAAAGACCTTACAGACTGATGAACATTAGAGACTGATGAACATTACAGACTGAATGTTACAGACTGAGGAACGTTACAGACTGATAAACGTTACAGACTGATAAACAGTTACAGACTGATGAACATTACAGACTGAATGTTACAGACTGAGGAACATTACAGACTGCTGAACGTTACAGACTGATAAACAGTTACAGACTGATGAACGTTAGACTTATGAACGATACAGAATGATAAAAGTTACAGACTGATAAATGTTACAGACTGATGAACGTCACAGACTGCTGAACGTTACAGACTGATAAACAGTTACAGACTGATGAACGTTACAGACTGATGAACGTTACAGACTGATAAACAGTTACAGACTGATGAACGTTAGACTTATGAACGATACAGAATGATAAAAGTTACAGACTGATAAACAGTTACAGACTGATGAACGTTACAGACTGCTGAACGTTACAGACTGATAAACAGTTACAGACTGATGAACGTTAGACTTATGAACGATACAGAATGATAAAAGTTACAGACTGATAAATGTTACAGACTGATGAACCTTACAGTTTGAGGAATGTTACAGACTGATGAACGTCACAGACTGATAAACGTTACAGACTGAAGAACGTTACATACTGCTGAACGTCACAGACTGAGGAACATTACATACTGCTGAACGTTACAGACTGAGGAACATTACATACTGCTGAACGTTACAGACTGAGGAACATTACATACTGCTGAACGTTACAGACTGAGGAACATTACATACTGCTGAACATTACAGACTGAGGAACATTACATACTGCTGAACGTTACAGACTGAGGAACATTACATACTGCTGAACATTACAGACTGAGGAACATTACATACTGCTGAACGTTACAGACTGAGGAACATTACATACTGCTGAACATTACAGACTGAGGAACATTACATACTGCTGAACATTACAGACTGAGGAACATTACATACTGATGAACATTACAGACTGAGGAACATTACATACTGCTGAACGTTACAGACTGAGGAACATTACATACTGCTGAACGTTACAGACTGAGGAACATTACAGACTGCTGAACGTTACAGACTGAGGAACATTAAATACTGCTGAACATTACAGACTGAGGAATATTAAATACTGATGAATGTTACATACTGCTGAACATTACAGACTGAGGAACATTACATACTGCTGAACATTACAGACTGAGGAACATTACATACTGCTGAACATTACAGACTGAGGAACATTACATACTGCTGAACATTACAGACTGAGGAATATTAAATACTGCTGAACATTACAGACTGAGGAACATTACATACTGCTGAACATTACAGACTGAGGAACATTACATACTGCTGAACATTACAGACTGAGGAACATTACATACTGCTGAACATTACAGACTGAGGAACATTACATACTGCTGAACATTACAGACTGAGGAACATTACATACTGCTGAACATTACAGACTGAGGAACATTACATACTGCTGAACATTACAGACTGAGGAACATTACATACTGCTGAACATTACAGACTGAGGAACATTACATACTGCTGAACATTACAGACTGAGGAACATTACATACTGCTGAACATTACAGACTGAGGAACATTACATACTGCTGAACGTTACAGACTGAGGAACATTACATACTGCTGAACATTACAGACTGATGAACATTACATACTGCTGAACATTACAGACTGAGGAACATTACATACTGCTGAACATTACAGACTGAGGAACATTACATACTGCTGAACGTTACAGACTGAGGAACATTACATACTGCTGAACGTTACAGACTGAGGAACATTACATACTGCTGAACGTTACAGACTGAGGAACATTACATACTGCTGAACATTACAGACTGAGGAACATTACATACTGCTGAACATTACAGACTGAGGAACATTACAGACTGCTGAACATTACAGACTGAGGAACATTACATACTGCTGAACGTTACAGACTGAGGAACATTACATACTGCTGAACGTTACAGACTGAGGAACATTACATACTGCTGAACGTTACAGACTGAGGAACATTACAGACTGAGGAACATTACATACTGCTGAACGTTACAGACTGAGGAACATTACATACTGCTGAACATTACAGACTGAGGAACATTACATACTGCTGAACATTACAGACTGAGGAACATTACATACTGCTGAACATTACAGACTGAGGAACATTACATACTGCTGAACATTACAGACTGAGGAACATTACATACTGCTGAACGTTACAGACTGAGGAACATTACATACTGCTGAACGTTACAGACTGAGGAACATTACATACTGCTGAACGTTACAGACTGAGGAACATTAAATACTACTGAACATTACAGACTGAGGAATATTAAATACTGATGAATGTTACATACTGCTGAACATTACAGACTGAGGAACATTACAGACTGCTGAACGTTACAGACTGATAAACAGTTACAGACTGATGAACGTTAGACTTATGAACGATACAGAATGATAAAAGTTACAGACTGATAAATGTTACAGACTGATGAACCTTACAGTTTGAGGAATGTTACAGACTGATAAACGTTACAGACTGATGAACGTTACAGACTGATGAACGTTACAGACTGAAGAACGTTACAGACCGCTGAACGTCACAGACTGAAGAACATTACAGACTGAGGAACATTACATACTGCTGAACATTACAGACTGAGGAACATTACATACTGCTGAACGTTACAGACTGAGGAACATTACATACTGCTGAACATTACAGACTGAGGAACATTACATACTGCTGAACATTACAGACTGAGGAACATTACATACTGCTGAACGTTACAGACTGAGGAACATTACATACTGCTGAACATTACAGACTGAGGAACATTACATACTGCTGAACATTACAGACTGAGGAACATTACATACTGCTGAACATTACAGACTGAGGAACATTACATACTGCTGAACATTACAGACTGAGGAACATTACATACTGCTGAACGTTACAGACTGAGGAACATTACATACTGAGGAACATTACATACTGCTGAACGTTACAGACTGAGGAACATTACATACTGAGGAACATTACATACTGCTGAACATTACAGACTGAGGAACATTACATACTGCTGAACGTTACAGACTGAGGAACATTACATACTGCTGAACATTACAGACTGAGGAACATTACATACTGCTGAACATTACAGAATGAGGAACATTACATACTGCTGAACATTACAGACTGAACGTTACAGACTGAAAAACGTTACAGATTGATGAACGTTACAGACTGATAAACAGTTACAGACTGATGAACATTACAGACTGAATGTTACAGACTAAAGACCTTACAGACTGATGAACATTAGAGACTGATGAACATTACAGACTGAATGTTACAGACTGAGGAACGTTACAGACTGATAAACGTTACAGACTGATAAACAGTTACAGACTGATGAACATTACAGACTGAATGTTACAGACTGAGGAACGTTACAGACTGATAAAAGTTACAGACTGATAAATGTTACAGACTGATGAACCTTACAGACCGATAAACGTTACAGACTGAAGAACGTTACAGACCGCTGAACGTCACAGACTGAAGAACATTACAGACTGAGGAACATTAGATACTGCTGAACATTACAGACTGAGGAACATTACATACTGCTGAACATTACAGACTGAGGAACATTACATACTGCTGAACGTTACAGACTGAGGAACATTACATACTGCTGAACATTACAGACTGAGGAACATTACATACTGCTGAACATTACAGACTGAGGAACATTACATACTGCTGAACATTACAGACTGAGGAACATGACATTCTGCTGAACATTACAGACTGAGGAACATTACATACTGCTGAACATTACAGACTGAGGAACATTACATACTGCTGAACGTTACAGACTGAGGAACATTACATACTGCTGAACGTTACAGACTGAGGAACATTAAATACTGCTGAACATTACAGACTGAGGAACATTAAATACTGCTGAACGTTACAGACTGAGGAACATTACATACTGCTGAACATTACAGACTGAGGAACATTACATACTGCTGAACATTACAGACTGAGGAACATTACATACTGCTGAACATTACAGACTGAGGAACATTACATACTGCTGAACGTTACAGACTGAGGAACATTACATATTGCTGAACATTACATACTGCTGAACATTACAGACTGAGGAACATTACATACTGCTGAACGTTACAGACTGAGGAACATTACATACTGCTGAACATTACAGACTGAGGAACATTACATACTGCTGAACATTACAGACTGAGGAACATTACATACTGCTGAACATTACAGACTGAACGTTACAGACTGAAAAACGTTACAGATTGATGAACGTTACAGACTGATAAACAGTTACAGACTGATGAACATTACAGACTGAATGTTACAGACTAAAGACCTTACAGACTGATGAACATTAGAGACTGATGAACATTACAGACTGAATGTTACAGACTGAGGAACGTTACAGACTGATAAACGTTACAGACTGATAAACAGTTACAGACTGATGAACATTACAGACTGAATGTTACAGACTGAGGAACGTTACAGACTGATAAAAGTTACAGACTGATAAATGTTACAGACTGATGAACCTTACAGACCGATAAACGTTACAGACTGAAGAACGTTACAGACCGCTGAACGTCACAGACTGAAGAACATTACAGACTGAGGAACATTACATACTGCTGAACATTACAGACTGAGGAACATTACATACTGCTGAACATTACAGACTGAGGAACATTACATACTGCTGAACATTACAGACTGAGGAACATTACATACTGCTGAACATTACAGACTGAGGAACATTACATACTGCTGAACATTACAGACTGAGGAACATTACATACTGCTGAACATTACAGACTGAGGAACATTACATACTGCTGAACATTACAGACTGAGGAACATTACATACTGCTGAACGTTACAGACTGAGGAACATTACATACTGCTGAACATTACAGACTGAGGAACATTAAATACTGCTGAACGTTACAGACTGAGGAACATTACATACTGCTGAACATTACAGACTGAGGAACATTACATACTGCTGAACATTACAGACTGAGGAACATTACATACTGCTGAACATTACAGACTGAGGAACATTACATACTGCTGAACGTTACACACTGAGGAACATTACATACTGCTGAACATTACAGACTGAGGAACATTACATACTGCTGAACATTACAGACTGAGGAACATTACATACTGCTGAACATTACAGACTGCTGAACATTACAGACTGAGGAACATTACATACTGCTGAACATTACATACTGCTGAACATTACAGACTGAGGAACATTACATACTGCTGAACATTACAGACTGAGGAACATTACATACTGCTGAACATTACAGACTGAGGAACATTACATACTGCTGAACATTACAGACTGAGGAACATTACATACTGCTGAACATTACAGACTGAGGAACATTACATACTGCTGAACATTACAGACTGAGGAACATTACATACTGCTGAACATTACAGACTGAGGAACATTACATACTGCTGAACATTACAGACTGAGGAACATTACATACTGCTGAACATTACAGACTGAGGAACATTACATACTGCTGAACATTACAGACTGAGGAACATTACATACTGCTGAACATTACAGACTGAGGAACATTACATACTGCTGAACATTACAGACTGAGGAACATTACATACTGCTGAACATTACAGACTGAGGAACATTACATACTGCTGAACGTTACAGACTGAGGAACATTACATACTGCTGAACGTTACAGACTGAGGAACATTACATACTGCTGAACATTACAGACTGAGGAACATTACATACTGCTGAACATTACAGACTGAGGAACATTACATACTGCTGAACATTACAGACTGAGGAACATTACATACTGCTGAACATTACAGACTGAGGAACATTACATACTGCTGAACATTACAGACTGAGGAACATTACATACTGCTGAACATTACAGACTGAGGAACATTACATACTGCTGAACATTACAGACTGAGGAACATTACATACTGCTGAACATTACAGACTGAGGAACATTACATACTGCTGAACATTACAGACTGAGGAACATTACATACTGCTGAACATTACAGACTGAGGAACATTACATACTGCTGAACGTTACAGACTGAGGAACATTACATACTGCTGAACGTTACAGACTGAGGAACATTAAATACTGCTGAACATTACAGACTGAGGAACATTACATACTGCTGAACATTACAGACTGAGGAACATTACATACTGCTGAACATTACAGACTGAGGAACATTACATACTGCTGAACATTACAGACTGAGGAACATTACATACTGCTGAACATTACAGACTGAGGAACATTACATACTGCTGAACGTTACAGACTGAGGAACATTACATACTGCTGAACATTACAGACTGAGGAACATTACATACTGCTGAACATTACAGACTGAGGAACATTACATACTGCTGAACATTACAGACTGAGGAACATTACATACTGCTGAACATTACAGACTGAGGAACATTACATACTGCTGAACATTACAGACTGAGGAACATTACATACTGCTGAACGTTACAGACTGAGGAACATTACATACTGCTGAACATTACAGACTGAGGAACATTAAATACTGATGAATGTTACAGACTGAGGAACATTACATACTGCTGAACATTACAGACTGAAGAACATTACATACTGCTGAACGTTACAGACTGAGGAACATTACATACTGCTGAACATTACAGACTGAGGAACATTACATACTGCTGAACGTTACAGACTGAGGAACATTACATACTGCTGAACATTACAGACTGAGGAACATTACATACTGCTGAACATTACAGACTGAGGAACATTAAATACTGATGAATGTTACATACTGCTGAACATTACAGACTGAGGAACATTACATACTGCTGAACATTACAGACTGAGGAACATTACATACTGCTGAACATTACAGACTGAGGAACATTACATACTGCTGAACATTACAGACTGAGGAACATTAAATACTGATGAATGTTACATACTGCTGAACATTAGAGACTGATGAACATTACAGACTGAATGTTACAGACTGAGGAACGTTACAGACTGATGAACATTAGAGACTGATGAACATTACAGACTGAATGTTACAGACTGAGGAACGTTACAGACTGATAAACGTTACAGACTGATAAACAGTTACAGACTGTTGAACATTACAGACTGAATGTTACAGACTGAGGAACGTTACAGACTGCTGAACGTTACAGACTGATAAACAGTTACAGACTGATGAACGTTAGACTTATGAAAGATACAGAATGATAAAAGTTACAGACTGATAAATGTTACAGACTGATGAACCTTACAGACCGATAAACGTTACAGACTGAGGAACATTACATACTGCTGAACATTACAGACTGAGGAACATTACATACTGCTGAACATTACAGACTGAGGAACATTACATACTGCTGAACATTACAGACTGAGGAACATTACATACTGCTGAACATTACAGACTGAGGAACATTACATACTGCTGAACATTACAGACTGAGGAACATTACATACTGCTGAACGTTACAGACTGAGGAACATTACATACTGCTGAACGTTACAGACTGAGGAACATTACATACTGCTGAACATTACAGACTGAGGAACATTACATACTGCTGAACGTTACAGACTGAGGAACATTACATACTGCTGAACATTACAGACTGAGGAACATTACATACTGCTGAACATTACAGACTGAGGAACATTACATACTGCTGAACATTACAGACTGAGGAACATTACATACTGCTGAACATTACAGACTGAGGAACATTACATACTGCTGAACATTACAGACTGAGGAACATTACATACTGCTGAACATTACAGACTGAGGAACATTACATACTGCTGAACATTACAGACTGAGGAACATTACATACTGCTGAACATTACAGACTGAGGAACATTACATACTGCTGAACATTACAGACTGAGGAACATTACATACTGCTGAACGTTACAGACTGAGGAACATTACATACTGCTGAACATTACAGACTGAGGAACATTACATACTGCTGAACATTACAGACTGAGGAACATTACATACTGCTGAACATTACAGACTGAGGAACATTACATACTGCTGAACGTTACAGACTGAGGAACATTACATACTGCTGAACATTACAGACTGAGGAACATTACATACTGCTGAACATTACAGACTGAGGAACATTACATACTGCTGAACGTTACAGACTGAGGAACATTACAGACTGAGGAACATTACATACTGCTGAACATTACAGACTGAGGAACATTACATACTGCTGAACATTACAGACTGAGGAACATTACATACTGCTGAACGTTACAGACTGAGGAACATTACATACTGCTGAACATTACAGACTGAGGAACATTACATACTGCTGAACATTACATACTGAGGAACATTACATACTGCTGAACATTACAGACTGAGGAACATTACATACTGCTGAACATTACAGACTGAGGAACATTAAATACTGATGAATGTTACATACTGCTGAACATTACAGACTGAGGAACATTACATACTGCTGAACATTACAGACTGATGAACATTACAGACTGAATGTTACAGACTGAGGAACGTTACAGACTGATGAACATTAGAGACTGATGAACATTACAGACTGAATGTTACAGACTGAGGAACGTTACAGACTGATAAACGTTACAGACTGATAAACAGTTAAAGACTGATGAACATTACAGACTGAATGTTACAGACTGAGGAACGTTACAGACTGCTGAACGTTACAGACTGATAAACAGTTACAGACTGATGAACGTTAGACTTATGAACGATACAGAATGATAAAAGTTACAGACTGATAAATGTTACAGACTGATGAACCTTACAGTTTGAGGAATGTTACAGACTGATGAACGTCACAGACCGATAAACGTTACAGACTGAAGAACATTACATACTGCTGAACGTTACAGACTGAGGAACATTACATACTGCTGAACATTACAGACTGAGGAACATTACATACTGCTGAACATTACAGACTGAGGAACATTACATACTGATGAACATTACAGACTGAGGAACATTACATACTGCTGAACGTTACAGACTGAGGAACATTACATACTGCTGAACGTTACAGACTGAGGAACATTACAGACTGCTGAACGTTACAGACTGAGGAACATTAAATACTGCTGAACATTACAGACTGAGGAATATTAAATACTGATGAATGTTACATACTGCTGAACATTACAGACTGAGGAACATTACATACTGCTGAACATTACAGACTGAGGAACATTACATACTGCTGAACATTACAGACTGAGGAACATTACATACTGCTGAACATTACAGACTGAGGAACATTACATACTGCTGAACATTACAGACTGAGGAACATTACATACTGCTGAACATTACAGACTGAGGAACATTAAATACTGATGAATGTTACATACTGCTGAACATTAGAGACTGATGAACATTACAGACTGAATGTTACAGACTGAGGAACGTTACAGACTGATGAACATTAGAGACTGATGAACATTACAGACTGAATGTTACAGACTGAGGAACGTTACAGACTGATAAACGTTACAGACTGATAAACAGTTACAGACTGATGAACATTACAGACTGAATGTTACAGACTGAGGAACGTTACAGAATGCTGAACGTTACAGACTGATAAACAGTTACAGACTGATGAACGTTAGACTTATGAACGATACAGAATGATAAAAGTTACAGACTGATAAATGTTACAGAATGATAAACGTTACAGACTGAAGAACGTTACAGACTGCTGAACGTTACAGACTGAGGAACATTACATACTGCTGAACATTACAGACTGAGGAACATTACATACTGCTGAACATTACAGACTGAGGAACATTACATACTGCTGAACATTACAGACTGAGGAACATTACATACTGCTGAACGTTACAGACTGAGGAACATTACATACTGCTGAACATTACAGACTGAGGAACATTACATACTGCTGAACATTACAGACTGAGGAACATTACATACTGCTGAACATTACAGACTGAGGAACATTACATACTGCTGAACGTTACAGACTGAGGAACATTACATACTGCTGAACGTTACAGACTGAGGAACATTACATACTGCTGAACATTACAGACTGAGGAACATTACATACTGCTGAACATTACATACTGAGGAACATTACATACTGCTGAACATTACAGACTGAGGAACATTACATACTGCTGAACATTACAGACTGAGGAACATTACATACTGCTGAACATTACAGACTGAGGAACATTACATACTGCTGAACATTACAGACTGAGGAACATTACATACTGCTGAACATTACAGACTGAGGAACATTACATACTGCTGAACGTTACAGACTGAGGAACATTACATACTGCTGAACATTACAGACTGAGGAACATTACATACTGCTGAACATTACAGACTGAGGAACATTACATACTGCTGAACATTACAGACTGAGGAACATTACAGACTGCTGAACATTACAGACTGAGGAACATTACATACTGCTGAACGTTACAGACTGAGGAACATTACATACTGCTGAACGTTACAGACTGAGGAACATTACATACTGCTGAATGTTACAGACTGAGGAACATTACATACTGATGAACATTACAGACTGAATGTTACAGACTGAGGAACGTTACAGACTGATGAACATTAGAGACTGATGAACATTACAGACTGAATGTTACAGACTGAGGAACGTTACAGACTGATAAACGTTACAGACTGATAAACAGTTACAGACTGATGAACATTACAGACTGAATGTTACAGACTGAGGAACGTTACAGACTGCTGAACGTTACAGACTGATAAACAGTTACAGACTGATGAACGTTAGACTTATGAACGATACAGAATGATAAAAGTTACAGACTGATAAATGTTACAGACTGATGAACGTTACAGACTGAGGAACATTACATACTGCTGAACGTTACAGACTGAGGAACATTACAGACTGCTGAACGTTACAGACTGAGGAACATTAAATACTGCTGAACATCACAGACTGAGGAACATTACATACTGCTGAACATTACAGACTGAGGAACATTACATACTGCTGAACATTACAGACTGAGGAACATTACATACTGCTGAACGTTACAGACTGAGGAACATTACATACTGCTGAACGTTACAGACTGAGGAACATTACATACTGCTGAACATTACAGACTGAGGAACATTACATACTGCTGAACATTACAGACTGAGGAACATTACAGACTGCTGAACATTACAGACTGAGGAATATTAAATACTGATGAATGTTACATACTGCTGAACATTACAGACTGAGGAACATTACATACTGCTGAACATTACAGACTGAGGAACATTACATACTGCTGAACGTTACAGACTGAGGAACATTACATACTGCTGAACGTTACAGACTGAGGAACATTACATACTGCTGAATGTTACAGACTGAGGAACATTACATACTGATGAACATTACAGACTGAATGTTACAGACTGAGGAACGTTACAGACTGATGAACATTAGAGACTGATGAACATTACAGACTGAATGTTACAGACTGAGGAACGTTACAGACTGATAAACGTTACAGACTGATAAACAGTTACAGACTGATGAACATTACAGACTGAATGTTACAGACTGAGGAACGTTACAGACTGCTGAACGTTACAGACTGATAAACAGTTACAGACTGATGAACGTTAGACTTATGAACGATACAGAATGATAAAAGTTACAGACTGATAAATGTTACAGACTGATGAACGTTACAGACTGAGGAACATTACATACTGCTGAACGTTACAGACTGAGGAACATTACAGACTGCTGAACGTTACAGACTGAGGAACATTAAATACTGCTGAACATCACAGACTGAGGAACATTACATACTGCTGAACATTACAGACTGAGGAACATTACATACTGCTGAACATTACAGACTGAGGAACATTACATACTGCTGAACGTTACAGACTGAGGAACATTACATACTGCTGAACGTTACAGACTGAGGAACATTACATACTGCTGAACATTACAGACTGAGGAACATTACATACTGCTGAACATTACAGACTGAGGAACATTACAGACTGCTGAACATTACAGACTGAGGAATATTAAATACTGATGAATGTTACATACTGCTGAACATTACAGACTGAGGAACATTACATACTGCTGAACATTACAGACTGAGGAACATTACATACTGCTGAACGTTACAGACTGAGGAACATTACATACTGCTGAACGTTACAGACTGAGGAACATTACATACTGCTGAACGTTACAGACTGAGGAACATTACATACTGCTGAACATTACAGACTGCTGAACATTACAGACTGAGGAACATTACATACTGCTGAACATTACAGACTGAGGAACATTACATACTGCTGAACATTACAGACTGAGGAACATTACATACTGCTGAACATTACAGACTGAGGAACATTACATACTGCTGAACATTACAGACTGAGGAACATTACATACTGCTGAACATTACAGACTGAGGAACATTACATACTGCTGAACATTACAGACTGAGGAACATTACATACTGCTGAACGTTACAGACTGAGGAACATTACATACTGCTGAACGTTACAGACTGAGGAACATTACATACTGCTGAACATTACAGACTGAGGAACATTACATACTGCTGAACATTACAGACTGAGGAACATTACAGACTGCTGAACATTACAGACTGAGGAACATTACATACTGCTGAACGTTACGGACTGAGGAACATTACATACTGCTGAACGTTACAGACTGAGGAACATTACATACTGCTGAACGTTACAGACTGAGGAACATTACATACTGATGAACATTACAGACTGAATGTTACAGACTGAGGAACGTTACAGACTGATGAACATTAGAGACTGATGAACATTACAGACTGAATGTTACAGACTGAGGAACGTTACAGACTGATAAACGTTACAGACTGATAAACAGTTACAGACTGATGAACATTACAGACTGAATGTTACAGACTGAGGAACGTTACAGACTGCTGAACGTTACAGACTGATAAACAGTTACAGACTGATGAACGTTAGACTTATGAACGATACAGAATGATAAAAGTTACAGACTGATAAATGTTACAGACTGATGAACGTTACAGACTGAGGAACATTACATACTGCTGAACGTTACAGACTGAGGAACATTACAGACTGCTGAACGTTACAGACTGAGGAACATTAAATACTGCTGAACATTACAGACTGAGGAACATTACATACTGCTGAACATTACAGACTGAGGAACATTACATACTGCTGAACATTACAGACTGAGGAACATTACATACTGCTGAACGTTACAGACTGAGGAACATTACATACTGCTGAACGTTACAGACTGAGGAACATTACATACTGCTGAACATTACAGACTGAGGAACATTACATACTGCTGAACATTACAGACTGAGGAACATTACAGACTGCTGAACATTACAGACTGAGGAATATTAAATACTGATGAATGTTACATACTGCTGAACATTACAGACTGAGGAACATTACATACTGCTGAACATTACAGACTGAGGAACATTACATACTGCTGAACATTACAGACTGAGGAACATTACATACTGCTGAACGTTACAGACTGAGGAACATTACATACTGCTGAACGTTACAGACTGAGGAACATTACATACTGCTGAACATTACAGACTGAGGAACATTACATACTGCTGAACATTACAGACTGAGGAACATTACAGACTGCTGAACATTACAGACTGAGGAACATTACATACTGCTGAACGTTACAGACTGAGGAACATTACATACTGCTGAACGTTACAGACTGAGGAACATTACATACTGCTGAACGTTACAGACTGAGGAACATTACATACTGCTGAACATTACAGACTGCTGAACATTACAGACTGAGGAACATTACAGACTGAGGAACATTACATACTGCTGAACGTTACAGACTGAGGAACATTACATACTGCTGAACATTACAGACTGAGGAACATTACATACTGATGAACATTACAGACTGAGGAACATTACATACTGCTGAACGTTACAGACTGAGGAACATTACATACTGCTGAACGTTACAGACTGAGGAACATTACAGACTGCTGAACGTTACAGACTGAGGAACATTAAATACTGCTGAACATTACAGACTGAGGAATATTAAATACTGATCAATGTTACATACTGCTGAACATTACAGACTGAGGAACATTACATACTGCTGAACATTACAGACTGAGGAACATTACATACTGCTGAACATTACAGACTGAGGAACATTACATACTGCTGAACGTTACAGACTGAGGAACATTACATACTGCTGAACGTTACAGACTGAGGAACATTACATACTGCTGAACATTACAGACTGAGGAACATTACATACTGCTGAACATTACAGACTGAGGAACATTACAGACTGCTGAACATTACAGACTGAGGAATATTAAATACTGATGAATGTTACATACTGCTGAACATTACAGACTGAGGAACATTACATACTGCTGAACATTACAGACTGAGGAACATTACATACTGCTGAACGTTACAGACTGAGGAACATTACATACTGCTGAACGTTACAGACTGAGGAACATTACATACTGCTGAATGTTACAGACTGAGGAACATTACATACTGATGAACATTACAGACTGAATGTTACAGACTGAGGAACGTTACAGACTGATGAACATTAGAGACTGATGAACATTACAGACTGAATGTTACAGACTGAGGAACGTTACAGACTGATAAACGTTACAGACTGATAAACAGTTACAGACTGATGAACATTACAGACTGAATGTTACAGACTGAGGAACGTTACAGACTGCTGAACGTTACAGACTGATAAACAGTTACAGACTGATGAACGTTAGACTTATGAACGATACAGAATGATAAAAGTTACAGACTGATAAATGTTACAGACTGATGAACGTTACAGACTGAGGAACATTACATACTGCTGAACGTTACAGACTGAGGAACATTACAGACTGCTGAACGTTACAGACTGAGGAACATTAAATACTGCTGAACATCACAGACTGAGGAACATTACATACTGCTGAACATTACAGACTGAGGAACATTACATACTGCTGAACATTACAGACTGAGGAACATTACATACTGCTGAACGTTACAGACTGAGGAACATTACATACTGCTGAACGTTACAGACTGAGGAACATTACATACTGCTGAACATTACAGACTGAGGAACATTACATACTGCTGAACATTACAGACTGAGGAACATTACAGACTGCTGAACATTACAGACTGAGGAATATTAAATACTGATGAATGTTACATACTGCTGAACATTACAGACTGAGGAACATTACATACTGCTGAACATTACAGACTGAGGAACATTACATACTGCTGAACGTTACAGACTGAGGAACATTACATACTGCTGAACGTTACAGACTGAGGAACATTACATACTGCTGAACGTTACAGACTGAGGAACATTACATACTGCTGAACATTACAGACTGCTGAACATTACAGACTGAGGAACATTACATACTGCTGAACATTACAGACTGAGGAACATTACATACTGCTGAACATTACAGACTGAGGAACATTACATACTGCTGAACATTACAGACTGAGGAACATTACATACTGCTGAACATTACAGACTGAGGAACATTACATACTGCTGAACATTACAGACTGAGGAACATTACATACTGCTGAACATTACAGACTGAGGAACATTACATACTGCTGAACGTTACAGACTGAGGAACATTACATACTGCTGAACGTTACAGACTGAGGAACATTACATACTGCTGAACATTACAGACTGAGGAACATTACATACTGCTGAACATTACAGACTGAGGAACATTACAGACTGCTGAACATTACAGACTGAGGAACATTACATACTGCTGAACGTTACGGACTGAGGAACATTACATACTGCTGAACGTTACAGACTGAGGAACATTACATACTGCTGAACGTTACAGACTGAGGAACATTACATACTGATGAACATTACAGACTGAATGTTACAGACTGAGGAACGTTACAGACTGATGAACATTAGAGACTGATGAACATTACAGACTGAATGTTACAGACTGAGGAACGTTACAGACTGATAAACGTTACAGACTGATAAACAGTTACAGACTGATGAACATTACAGACTGAATGTTACAGACTGAGGAACGTTACAGACTGCTGAACGTTACAGACTGATAAACAGTTACAGACTGATGAACGTTAGACTTATGAACGATACAGAATGATAAAAGTTACAGACTGATAAATGTTACAGACTGATGAACGTTACAGACTGAGGAACATTACATACTGCTGAACGTTACAGACTGAGGAACATTACAGACTGCTGAACGTTACAGACTGAGGAACATTAAATACTGCTGAACATTACAGACTGAGGAACATTACATACTGCTGAACATTACAGACTGAGGAACATTACATACTGCTGAACATTACAGACTGAGGAACATTACATACTGCTGAACGTTACAGACTGAGGAACATTACATACTGCTGAACGTTACAGACTGAGGAACATTACATACTGCTGAACATTACAGACTGAGGAACATTACATACTGCTGAACATTACAGACTGAGGAACATTACAGACTGCTGAACATTACAGACTGAGGAATATTAAATACTGATGAATGTTACATACTGCTGAACATTACAGACTGAGGAACATTACATACTGCTGAACATTACAGACTGAGGAACATTACATACTGCTGAACATTACAGACTGAGGAACATTACATACTGCTGAACGTTACAGACTGAGGAACATTACATACTGCTGAACGTTACAGACTGAGGAACATTACATACTGCTGAACATTACAGACTGAGGAACATTACATACTGCTGAACATTACAGACTGAGGAACATTACAGACTGCTGAACATTACAGACTGAGGAACATTACATACTGCTGAACGTTACAGACTGAGGAACATTACATACTGCTGAACGTTACAGACTGAGGAACATTACATACTGCTGAACGATACAGACTGAGGAACATTACATACTGCTGAACATTACAGACTGCTGAACATTACAGACTGAGGAACATTACAGACTGAGGAACATTACATACTGCTGAACGTTACAGACTGAGGAACATTACATACTGCTGAACATTACAGACTGAGGAACATTACATACTGCTGAACATTACAGACTGAGGAACATTACATACTGCTGAACATTACAGACTGAGGAACATTACATACTGCTGAACGTTACAGACTGAGGAACATTACATACTGCTGAACGTTACAGACTGAGGAACATTACATACTGCTGAACATTACAGACTGAGGAACATTACATACTGCTGAACATTACAGACTGAGGAACATTACATACTGCTGAACATTACAGACTGAGGAACATTACATACTGCTGAACGTTACAGACTGAGGAACATTACATACTGCTGAACATTACAGACTGAGGAACATTACATACTGCTGAACATTACAGACTGAGGAACATTACATACTGCTGAACATTACAGACTGAGGAACATTACATACTGCTGAACATTACAGACTGAGGAACATTACATACTGCTGAACATTACAGACTGAGGAACATTACATACTGCTGAACATTACAGACTGAGGAACATTACATACTGCTGAACATTACAGACTGAGGAACATTACAGACTGAGGAACATTACAGACTGAGGAACATTACATACTGCTGAACATTACAGACTGAGGAACATTACATACTGCTGAATGTTACATACTGATGAACATTACATACTGATGAACATTACAGACTGAGGAACATTACATACTGATGAACATTACATACTGCTGAACATTACAGACTGAGGAACATTACATACTGCTGAACATTACAGACTGAGGAACATTACATACTGCTGAACATTACAGACTGAGGAACATTACATACTGCTGAACATTACAGACTGAGGAACATTACAGACTGAGGAACATTACATACTGCTGAACATTACAGACTGAGGAACATTACATACTGAGGAACATTACAGACTGCTGAACGTTACAGACTGAGGAACATTACATACTGCTGAACGTTACAGACTGAGGAACATTACATACTGAGGAACATTACAGACTGCTGAACGTTACAGACTGAGGAACATTACAGACTGAGGAACATTACATACTGCTGAACATTACAGACTGAGGAACATTACATACTGCTGAACATTACAGACTGAGGAACATTACAGACTGAGGAACATTACATACTGCTGAACATTACAGACTGAGGAACATTACATACTGCTGAACATTACAGACTGAGGAACATTACATACTGCTGAACGTTACAGACTGAGGAACATTACATACTGCTGAACATTACAGACTGAGGAACATTACATACTGCTGAACGTTACAGACTGAGGAACATTACAGACTGAGGAACATTACATACTGCTGAACATTACAGACTGAGGAACATTACATACTGCTGAACATTACAGACTGAGGAACATTACATACTGCTGAACATTACAGACTGAGGAACATTACATACTGCTGAACATTACAGACTGAGGAACATTAAATACTGATGAATGTTACATACTGCTGAACATTACAGACTGAGGAACATTACATACTGCTGAACATTACAGACTGATGAACATTACAGACTGAATGTTACAGACTGAGGAACGTTACAGACTGATGAACATTAGAGACTGATAAACAGTTACAGACTGATGAACATTACAGACTGAATGTTACAGACTGAGGAACGTTACAGACTGCTGAACGTTACAGACTGATAAACAGTTACAGACTGATGAACGTTAGACTTATGAACGATACAGAATGATAAAAGTTACAGACTGATAAATGTTACAGACTGATGAACCTTACAGTTTGAGGAATGTTACAGACTGATGAACGTCACAGACCGATAAACGTTACAGACTGAAGAACATTACATACTGCTGAACGTTACAGACTGAGGAACATTACATACTGCTGAACATTACAGACTGAGGAACATTACATACTGCTGAACATTACAGACTGAGGAACATTACATACTGATGAACATTACAGACTGAGGAACATTACATACTGCAGAACGTTACAGACTGAGGAACATTACATACTGCTGAACGTTACAGACTGAGGAACATTACAGACTGCTGAACGTTACAGACTGAGGAACATTAAATACTGCTGAACATTACAGACTGAGGAATATTAAATACTGATGAATGTTACATACTGCTGAACATTACAGACTGAGGAACATTACATACTGCTGAACATTACAGACTGAGGAACATTACATACTGCTGAACATTACAGACTGAGGAACATTACATACTGCTGAACATTACAGACTGAGGAATATTAAATACTGATGAATGTTACATACTGCTGAACATTAGAGACTGATGAACATTACAGACTGAATGTTACAGACTGAGGAACGTTACAGACTGATGAACATTAGAGACTGATGAACATTACAGACTGAATGTTACAGACTGAGGAACGTTACAGACTGATAAACGTTACAGACTGATAAACAGTTACAGACTGATGAACATTACAGACTGAATGTTACAGACTGAGGAACGTTACAGACTGCTGAACGTTACAGACTGATAAACAGTTACAGACTGATGAACGTTAGACTTATGAATGATACAGAATGATAAAAGTTACAGACTGATAAATGTTACAGAATGATAAACGTTACAGACTGAAGAACGTTACAGACTGCTGAACGTTACAGACTGAGGAACATTACATACTGCTGAACATTACAGACTGAGGAACATTACATACTGCTGAACATTACAGACTGAGGAACATTACATACTGCTGAACATTACAGACTGAGGAACATTACATACTGCTGAACGTTACAGACTGAGGAACATTACATACTGCTGAACGTTACAGACTGAGGAACATTACATACTGCTGAACATTACAGACTGAGGAACATTACATACTGCTGAACGTTACAGACTGAGGAACATTACATACTGCTGAACATTACAGACTGAGGAACATTACATACTGCTGAACATTACAGACTGAGGAACATTACATACTGCTGAACATTACAGACTGAGGAACATTACATACTGCTGAACGTTACAGACTGAGGAACATTACATACTGCTGAACGTTACAGACTGAGGAACATTACATACTGCTGAACATTACAGACTGAGGAACATTACATACTGCTGAACATTACAGACTGAGGAACATTACATACTGCTGAACATTACAGACTGAGGAACATTACATACTGCTGAACATTACAGACTGAGGAACATTACATACTGCTGAACATTACAGACTGAGGAACATTACATACTGCTGAACATTACAGACTGAGGAACATTACATACTGCTGAACATTACAGACTGAGGAACATTACATACTGCTGAACATTACAGACTGAGGAACATTACATACTGCTGAACGTTACAGACTGAGGAACATTACATACTGCTGAACGTTACAGACTGAGGAACATTACATACTGCTGAACATTACAGACTGAGGAACATTACATACTGCTGAACATTACAGACTGAGGAACATTACAGAAGGCTGAACATTACAGACTGAGGAACATTACATACTGCTGAACGTTACAGACTGAGGAACATTACATACTGCTGAACGTTACAGACTGAGGAACATTACATACTGCTGAACGTTACAGACTGAGGAACATTACATACTGATGAACATTACAGACTGAATGTTACAGACTGAGGAACGTTACAGACTGATGAACATTAGAGACTGATGAACATTACAGACTGAATGTTACAGACTGAGGAACGTTACAGACTGATAAACGTTACAGACTGATAAACAGTTACAGACTGATGAACATTACAGACTGAATGTTACAGACTGAGGAACGTTACAGACTGCTGAACGTTACAGACTGATAAACAGTTACAGACTGATGAACGTTAGACTTATGAACGATACAGAATGATAAAAGTTACAGACTGATAAATGTTACAGACTGATGAACGTTACAGACTGAGGAACATTACATACTGCTGAACGTTACAGACTGAGGAACATTACAGACTGCTGAACGTTACAGACTGAGGAACATTAAATACTGCTGAACATTACAGACTGAGGAACATTACATACTGCTGAACATTACAGACTGAGGAACATTACATACTGCTGAACATTACAGACTGAGGAACATTACATACTGCTGAACGTTACAGACTGAGGAACATTACATACTGCTGAACGTTACAGACTGAGGAACATTACATACTGCTGAACATTACAGACTGAGGAACATTACATACTGCTGAACATTACAGACTGAGGAACATTACAGACTGCTGAACATTACAGACTGAGGAATATTAAATACTGATGAATGTTACATACTGCTGAACATTACAGACTGAGGAACATTACATACTGCTGAACATTACAGACTGAGGAACATTACATACTGCTGAACATTACAGACTGAGGAACATTACATACTGCTGAACGTTACAGACTGAGGAACATTACATACTGCTGAACGTTACAGACTGAGGAACATTACATACTGCTGAACATTACAAACTGAGGAACATTACATACTGCTGAACATTACAGACTGAGGAACATTACAGACTGCTGAACATTACAGACTGAGGAACATTACATACTGCTGAACGTTACAGACTGAGGAACATTACATACTGCTGAACGTTACAGACTGAGGAACATTACATACTGCTGAACGTTACAGACTGAGGAACATTACATACTGCTGAACATTACAGGCTGCTGAACATTACAGACTGAGGAACATTACAGACTGAGGAACATTACATACTGCTGAACGTTACAGACTGAGGAACATTACATACTGCTGAACATTACAGACTGAGGAACATTACATACTGCTGAACATTACAGACTGAGGAACATTACATACTGCTGAACATTACAGACTGCTGAACATTACAGACTGAGGAACATTACAGACTGAGGAACATTACATACTGCTGAACGTTACAGACTGAGGAACATTACATACTGCTGAACATTACAGACTGAGGAACATTACATACTGCTGAACATTACAGACTGAGGAACATTACATACTGCTGAACATTACAGACTGAGGAACATTACATACTGCTGAACGTTACAGACTGAGGAACATTACATACTGCTGAACGTTACAGACTGAGGAACATTACATACTGCTGAACATTACAGACTGAGGAACATTACATACTGCTGAACATTACAGACTGAGGAACATTACATACTGCTGAACATTACAGACTGAGGAACATTACATACTGCTGAACATTACAGACTGAGGAACATTACAGACTGAGGAACATGACATACTGCTGAACATTACAGACTGAGGAACATTACATACTGCTGAACATTACAGACTGAGGAACATTACATACTGCTGAACATTACAGACTGAGGAACATTACAGACTGAGGAACATTACATACTGCTGAACATTACAGACTGAGGAACATTACATACTGAGGAACATTACAGACTGCTGAACGTTACAGACTGAGGAACATTACATACTGCTGAACGTTACAGACTGAGGAACATTACATACTGAGGAACATTACAGACTGCTGAACGTTACAGACTGAGGAACATTACAGACTGAGGAACATTACATACTGCTGAACATTACAGACTGAGGAACATTACATACTGCTGAACATTACAGACTGAGGAACATTACAGACTGAGGAACATTACATACTGCTGAACATTACATACTGAGGAACATTACATACTGCTGAACATTACAGACTGAGGAACATTACATACTGCTGAACGTTACAGACTGAGGAACATTACATACTGCTGAACATTACAGACTGAGGAACATTACATACTGCTGAACGTTACAGACTGAGGAACATTACAGACTGAGGAACATTACATACTGCTGAACATTACAGACTGAGGAACATTACATACTGCTGAACGTTACAGACTGAGGAACATTACATACTGCTGAACGTTACAGACTGAGGAACATTACATACTGCTGAACATTACAGACTGAGGAACATTACATACTGCTGAACATTACAGACTGAGGAACATTACATACTGCTGAACATTACAGACTGAGGAACATTACATACTGCTGAACGTTACAGACTGAGGAACATTACATACTGCTGAACGTTACAGACTGAGGAACATTACATACTGCTGAACGTTACAGACTGAGGAACATTACATACTGCTGAACATTACAGACTGAGGAACATTACATACTGCTGAACGTTACAGACTGAGGAACATTACATACTGCTGAACGTTACAGACTGAGGAACATTACAGACTGAGGAACATTACAGACTGAGGAACATTACATACTGCTGAACGTTACAGACTGAGGAACATTACATACGGCTGAACATTACAGACTGAGGAACATTACATACTGCTGAACATTACAGACTGAGAAACATTACATACTGCTGAACGTTACAGACTGAGGAACATTACATACTGCTGAACATTACAGACTGAGGAACATTACATACTGCTGAACGTTACAGACTGAGGAACATTACATACTGCTGAACATTACAGACTGAGGAACATTACATACTGCTGAACGTTACAGACTGAGGAACATTACATACTGCTGAACATTACAGACTGAGGAACATTACATACTGCTGAACGTTACAGACTGAGGAACATTACATACTGCTGAACATTACAGACTGAGGAACATTACATACTGCTGAACGTTACAGACTGAGGAACATTACATACTGCTGAACATTACAGACTGAGGAACATTACATACTGCTGAACGTTACAGACTGAGGAACATTACATACTGCTGAACGTTACAGACTGAGGAACATTACATACTGCTGAACATTACAGACTGAGGAACATTACATACTGCTGAACATTACAGACTGAGGAACATTACAGACTGCTGAACATTACAGACTGAGGAACATTACATACTGCTGAACGTTACAGACTGAGGAACATTACATACTGCTGAACGTTACAGACTGAGGAACATTACATACTGCTGAACGTTACAGACTGAGGAACATTACATACTGCTGAACATTACAGACTGCTGAACATTACAGACTGAGGAACATTACAGACTGAGGAACATTACATACTGCTGAACGTTACAGACTGAGGAACATTACATACTGCTGAACATTACAGACTGAGGAACATTACATACTGCTGAACGTTACAGACTGAGGAACATTACATACTGCTGAACGTTACAGACTGAGGAACATTACATACTGCTGAACATTACAGACTGAGGAACATTACATACTGCTGAACATTACAGACTGAGGAACATTACAGACTGCTGAACATTACAGACTGAGGAACATTACATACTGCTGAACGTTACAGACTGAGGAACATTACATACTGCTGAACGTTACAGACTGAGGAACATTACATACTGCTGAACGTTACAGACTGAGGAACATTACATACTGCTGAACATTACAGACTGCTGAACATTACATACTGCTGAACATTAAAGACTGCTGAATGTTACAGACTGAGGAACATTACAGACTGCTGAACATTACAGACTGAGGAACATTACATACTGCTGAACGTTACAGACTGAGGAACATTACATACTGCTGAACGTTACAGACTGAGGAACATTACATACTGCTGAACGTTACAGACTGAGGAACATTACATACTGCTGAACATTACAGACTGCTGAACATTACAGACTGAGGAACATTACAGACTGAGGAACATTACATACTGCTGAACGTTACAGACTGAGGAACATTACATACTGCTGAACATTACAGACTGAGGAACATTACATACTGCTGAACATTACAGACTGAGGAACATTACATACTGCTGAACATTACAGACTGAGGAACATTACATACTGCTGAACGTTACAGACTGAGGAACATTACATACTGCTGAACGTTACAGACTGAGGAACATTACATACTGCTGAACATTACAGACTGAGGAACATTACATACTGCTGAACATTACAGACTGAGGAACATTACATACTGCTGAACATTACAGACTGAGGAACATTACATACTGCTGAACGTTACAGACTGAGGAACATTACATACTGCTGAACATTACAGACTGAGGAACATTACATACTGCTGAACATTACAGACTGAGGAACATTACATACTGCTGAACATTACAGACTGAGGAACATTACATACTGCTGAACGTTACAGACTGAGGAACATTACATACTGCTGAACGTTACAGACTGAGGAACATTACATACTGCTGAACATTACAGACTGAGGAACATTACATACTGCTGAACATTACAGACTGAGGAACATTACATACTGCTGAACATTACAGACTGAGGAACATTACATACTGCTGAACATTACACACTGAGGAACATTACAGACTGAGGAACATTACATACTGCTGAACATTACAGACTGAGGAACATTACAGACTGAGGAACATTACATACTGCTGAACATTACAGACTGAGGAACATTACAGACTGAGGAACATTACATACTGCTGAACGTTACAGACTGAGGAACATTACATACTGCTGAACGTTACAGACTGAGGAACATTACATACTGCTGAACATTACAGACTGCTGAACATTACAGACTGAGGAACATTACAGACTGAGGAACATTACATACTGCTGAACGTTACAGACTGAGGAACATTACATACTGCTGAACATTACAGACTGAGGAACATTACATACTGCTGAACATTACAGACTGAGGAACATTACATACTGCTGAACATTACAGACTGAGGAACATTACATACTGCTGAACGTTACAGACTGAGGAACATTACATACTGCTGAACGTTACAGACTGAGGAACATTACATACTGCTGAACATTACAGACTGAGGAACATTACATACTGCTGAACATTACAGACTGAGGAACATTACATACTGCTGAACATTACAGACTGAGGAACATTACATACTGCTGAACGTTACAGACTGAGGAACATTACATACTGCTGAACATTACAGACTGAGGAACATTACATACTGCTGAACATTACAGACTGAGGAACATTACATACTGCTGAACATTACAGACTGAGGAACATTACATACTGCTGAACATTACAGACTGAGGAACATTACATACTGCTGAACATTACAGACTGAGGAACATTACAGACTGAGGAACATTACATACTGCTGAACATTACAGACTGAGGAACATTACAGACTGAGGAACATTACATACTGCTGAACATTACAGACTGAGGAACATTACAGACTGAGGAACATTACATACTGCTGAACATTACAGACTGAGGAACATTACATACTGAGGAACATTACAGACTGCTGAACGTTACAGACTGAGGAACATTACATACTGCTGAACGTTACAGACTGAGGAACATTACATACTGAGGAACATTACAGACTGCTGAACGTTACAGACTGAGGAACATTACAGACTGAGGAACATTACATACTGCTGAACATTACAGACTGAGGAACATTACATACTGCTGAACATTACAGACTGAGGAACATTACAGACTGAGGAACATTACATACTGCTGAACATTACAGACTGAGGAACATTACATACTGCTGAACATTACAGACTGAGGAACATTACATACTGCTGAACGTTACAGACTGAGGAACATTACATACTGCTGAACATTACAGACTGAGGAACATTACATACTGCTGAACGTTACAGACTGAGGAACATTACAGACTGAGGAACATTACATACTGCTGAACATTACAGACTGAGGAACATTACATACTGCTGAACGTTACAGACTGAGGAACATTACATACTGCTGAACGTTACAGACTGAGGAACATTACATACTGCTGAACATTACAGACTGAGGAACATTACATACTGCTGAACATTACAGACTGAGGAACATTACATACTGCTGAACATTACAGACTGAGGAACATTACATACTGCTGAACATTACAGACTGAGGAACATTACATACTGCTGAACGTTACAGACTGAGGAACATTACATACTGCTGAACGTTACAGACTGAGGAACATTACATACTGCTGAACATTACAGACTGAGGAACATTACATACTGCTGAACGTTACAGACTGAGGAACATTACATACTGCTGAACGTTACAGACTGAGGAACATTACAGACTGAGGAACATTACAGACTGAGGAACATTACATACTGTTGAACGTTACAGACTGAGGAACATTACATACGGCTGAACATTACAGACTGAGGAACATTACATACTGCTGAACATTACAGACTGAGGAACATTACATACTGCTGAACGTTACAGACTGAGGAACATTACATACTGCTGAACATTACAGACTGAGGAACATTACATACTGCTGAACGTTACAGACTGAGGAACATTACATACTGCTGAACATTACAGACTGAGGAACATTACATACTGCTGAACGTTACAGACTGAGGAACATTACATACTGCTGAACATTACAGACTGAGGAACATTACATACTGCTGAACGTTACAGACTGAGGAACATTACATACTGCTGAACATTACAGACTGAGGAACATTACATACTGCTGAACGTTACAGACTGAGGAACATTACATACTGCTGAACATTACAGACTGAGGAACATTACATACTGCTGAACGTTACAGACTGAGGAACATTACATACTGCTGAACGTTACAGACTGTGGAACATTACATACTGCTGAACATTACAGACTGAGGAACATTACATACTGCTGAACATTACAGACTGAGGAACATTACATACTGCTGAACATTACAGACTGAGGAACATTACATACTGCTGAACATTACAGACTGAGGAACATTACATACTGCTGAACATTACAGACTGAGGAACATTACATACTGCTGAACGTTACAGACTGAGGAACATTACATACTGCTGAACGTTACAGACTGAGGAACATTACATACTGCTGAACATTACAGACTGAGGAACATTACATACTGCTGAACGTTACAGACTGAGGAACATTACAGACTGAGGAACATTACAGACTGAGGAACATTACATACTGCTGAACGTTACAGACTGAGGAACATTACATACGGCTGAACATTACAGACTGAGGAACATTACATACTGCTGAACATTACAGACTGAGGAACATTACATACTGCTGAACGTTACAGACTGAGGAACATTACATACTGCTGAACATTACAGACTGAGGAACATTACATACTGCTGAACGTTACAGACTGAGGAACATTACATACTGCTGAACATTACAGACTGAGGAACATTACATACTGCTGAACGTTACAGACTGAGGAACATTACATACTGCTGAACATTACAGACTGCTGAACATTACATACTGCTGAACATTAAAGACTGCTGAATGTTACAGACTGAGGAACATTACAGACTGCTGAACATTACAGACTGAGGAACATTACATACTGCTGAACGTTACAGACTGAGGAACATTACATACTGCTGAACGTTACAGACTGAGGAACATTACATACTGCTGAACGTTACAGACTGAGGAACATTACATACTGCTGAACATTACAGACTGCTGAACATTACAGACTGAGGAACATTACAGACTGAGGAACATTACATACTGCTGAACGTTACAGACTGAGGAACATTACATACTGCTGAACATTACAGACTGAGGAACATTACATACTGCTGAACATTACAGACTGAGGAACATTACATACTGCTGAACATTACAGACTGAGGAACATTACATACTGCTGAACGTTACAGACTGAGGAACATTACATACTGCTGAACGTTACAGACTGAGGAACATTACATACTGCTGAACATTACAGACTGAGGAACATTACATACTGCTGAACATTACAGACTGAGGAACATTACATACTGCTGAACATTACAGACTGAGGAACATTACATACTGCTGAACGTTACAGACTGAGGAACATTACATACTGCTGAACATTACAGACTGAGGAACATTACATACTGCTGAACATTACAGACTGAGGAACATTACATACTGCTGAACATTACAGACTGAGGAACATTACATACTGCTGAACATTACAGACTGAGGAACATTACATACTGCTGAACATTACAGACTGAGGAACATTACAGACTGAGGAACATTACATACTGCTGAACATTACAGACTGAGGAACATTACAGACTGAGGAACATTACATACTGCTGAACGTTACAGACTGAGGAACATTACATACTGCTGAACGTTACAGACTGAGGAACATTACATACTGCTGAACATTACAGACTGCTGAACATTACAGACTGAGGAACATTACAGACTGAGGAACATTACATACTGCTGAACGTTACAGACTGAGGAACATTACATACTGCTGAACATTACAGACTGAGGAACATTACATACTGCTGAACATTACAGACTGAGGAACATTACATACTGCTGAACATTACAGACTGAGGAACATTACATACTGCTGAACGTTACAGACTGAGGAACATTACATACTGCTGAACGTTACAGACTGAGGAACATTACATACTGCTGAACATTACAGACTGAGGAACATTACATACTGCTGAACATTACAGACTGAGGAACATTACATACTGCTGAACATTACAGACTGAGGAACATTACATACTGCTGAACGTTACAGACTGAGGAACATTACATACTGCTGAACATTACAGACTGAGGAACATTACATACTGCTGAACATTACAGACTGAGGAACATTACATACTGCTGAACATTACAGACTGAGGAACATTACATACTGCTGAACATTACAGACTGAGGAACATTACATACTGCTGAACATTACAGACTGAGGAACATTACAGACTGAGGAACATTACATACTGCTGAACATTACAGACTGAGGAACATTACAGACTGAGGAACATTACATACTGCTGAACATTACAGACTGAGGAACATTACAGACTGAGGAACATTACATACTGCTGAACATTACAGACTGAGGAACATTACATACTGAGGAACATTACAGACTGCTGAACGTTACAGACTGAGGAACATTACATACTGCTGAACGTTACAGACTGAGGAACATTACATACTGAGGAACATTACAGACTGCTGAACGTTACAGACTGAGGAACATTACAGACTGAGGAACATTACATACTGCTGAACATTACAGACTGAGGAACATTACATACTGCTGAACATTACAGACTGAGGAACATTACAGACTGAGGAACATTACATACTGCTGAACATTACAGACTGAGGAACATTACATACTGCTGAACATTACAGACTGAGGAACATTACATACTGCTGAACGTTACAGACTGAGGAACATTACATACTGCTGAACATTACAGACTGAGGAACATTACATACTGCTGAACGTTACAGACTGAGGAACATTACAGACTGAGGAACATTACATACTGCTGAACATTACAGACTGAGGAACATTACATACTGCTGAACGTTACAGACTGAGGAACATTACATACTGCTGAACGTTACAGACTGAGGAACATTACATACTGCTGAACATTACAGACTGAGGAACATTACATACTGCTGAACATTACAGACTGAGGAACATTACATACTGCTGAACATTACAGACTGAGGAACATTACATACTGCTGAACATTACAGACTGAGGAACATTACATACTGCTGAACGTTACAGACTGAGGAACATTACATACTGCTGAACGTTACAGACTGAGGAACATTACATACTGCTGAACATTACAGACTGAGGAACATTACATACTGCTGAACGTTACAGACTGAGGAACATTACATACTGCTGAACGTTACAGACTGAGGAACATTACAGACTGAGGAACATTACAGACTGAGGAACATTACATACTGCTGAACGTTACAGACTGAGGAACATTACATACGGCTGAACATTACAGACTGAGGAACATTACATACTGCTGAACATTACAGACTGAGGAACATTACATACTGCTGAACATTACAGACTGAGGAACATTACATACTGCTGAACGTTACAGACTGAGGAACATTACATACTGCTGAACATTACAGACTGAGGAACATTACATACTGCTGAACGTTACAGACTGAGGAACATTACATACTGCTGAACATTACAGACTGAGGAACATTACATACTGCTGAACGTTACAGACTGAGGAACATTACATACTGCTGAACATTACAGACTGAGGAACATTACATACTGCTGAACGTTACAGACTGAGGAACATTACATACTGCTGAACATTACAGACTGAGGAACATTACATACTGCTGAACGTTACAGACTGAGGAACATTACATACTGCTGAACGTTACAGACTGTGGAACATTACATACTGCTGAACATTACAGACTGAGGAACATTACATACTGCTGAACATTACAGACTGAGGAACATTACATACTGCTGAACATTACAGACTGAGGAACATTACATACTGCTGAACGTTACAGACTGAGGAACATTACATACTGCTGAACGTTACAGACTGAGGAACATTACATACTGCTGAACATTACAGACTGAGGAACATTACATACTGCTGAACATTACAGACTGAGGAACATTACATACTGCTGAACGTTACAGACTGAGGAACATTACATACTGCTGAACGTTACAGACTGAGGAACATTACATACTGCTGAACATTACAGACTGAGGAACATTACATACTGCTGAACGTTACAGACTGAGGAACATTACATACTGCTGAACGTTACAGACTGAGGAACATTACAGACTGAGGAACATTACAGACTGAGGAACATTACATACTGCTGAACGTTACAGACTGAGGAACATTACATACGGCTGAACATTACAGACTGAGGAACATTACATACTGCTGAACATTACAGACTGAGGAACATTACATACTGCTGAACGTTACAGACTGAGGAACATTACATACTGCTGAACATTACAGACTGAGGAACATTACATACTGCTGAACGTTACAGACTGAGGAACATTACATACTGCTGAACATTACAGACTGAGGAACATTACATACTGCTGAACGTTACAGACTGAGGAACATTACATACTGCTGAACATTACAGACTGAGGAACATTACATACTGCTGAACGTTACAGACTGAGGAACATTACATACTGCTGAACATTACAGACTGAGGAACATTACATACTGCTGAACGTTACAGACTGAGGAACATTACATACTGCTGAACATTACAGACTGAGGAACATTACATACTGCTGAACGTTACAGACTGAGGAACATTACATACTGCTGAACGTTACAGACTGAGGAACATTACATACTGCTGAACATTACAGACTGAGGAACATTACATACTGCTGAACATTACAGACTGAGGAACATTACATACTGCTGAACATTACAGACTGAGGAACATTACATACTGCTGAACGTTACAGACTGAGGAACATTACATACTGCTGAACGTTACAGACTGAGGAACATTACATACTGCTGAACATTACAGACTGAGGAACATTACATACTGCTGAACATTACAGACTGAGGAACATTACATACTGCTGAACATTACAGACTGAGGAACATTACATACTGCTGAACGTTACAGACTGAGGAACATTACATACTGCTGAACATTACAGACTGAGGAACATTACAGACTGAGGAACATTACATACTGCTGAACATTACAGACTGAGGAACATTACAGACTGAGGAACATTACATACTGCTGAACATTACAGACTGAGGAACATTACAGACTGAGGAACATTACATACTGCTGAACGTTACAGACTGAGGAACATTACATACTGCTGAACATTACAGACTGAGGAACATTACATACTGCTGAACATTACAGACTGAGGAACATTACAGACTGAGGAACATTACATACTGCTGAACATTACAGACTGAGGAACATTACAGACTGAGGAACATTACATACTGCTGAACATTACAGACTGAGGAACATTACAGACTGAGGAACATTACATACTGCTGAACGTTACAGACTGAGGAACATTACATACTGCTGAACGTTACAGACTGAGGAACATTACATACTGCTGAACATTACAGACTGCTGAACATTACAGACTGAGGAACATTACAGACTGAGGAACATTACATACTGCTGAACGTTACAGACTGAGGAACATTACATACTGCTGAACATTACAGACTGAGGAACATTACATACTGCTGAACATTACAGACTGAGGAACATTACATACTGCTGAACATTACAGACTGAGGAACATTACATACTGCTGAACGTTACAGACTGAGGAACATTACATACTGCTGAACGTTACAGACTGAGGAACATTACATACTGCTGAACATTACAGACTGAGGAACATTACATACTGCTGAACATTACAGACTGAGGAACATTACATACTGCTGAACATTACAGACTGAGGAACATTACATACTGCTGAACGTTACAGACTGAGGAACATTACATACTGCTGAACATTACAGACTGAGGAACATTACATACTGCTGAACATTACAGACTGAGGAACATTACATACTGCTGAACATTACAGACTGAGGAACATTACATACTGCTGAACATTACAGACTGAGGAACATTACATACTGCTGAACATTACAGACTGAGGAACATTACAGACTGAGGAACATTACATACTGCTGAACATTACAGACTGAGGAACATTACAGACTGAGGAACATTACATACTGCTGAACATTACAGACTGAGGAACATTACAGACTGAGGAACATTACATACTGCTGAACATTACAGACTGAGGAACATTACATACTGCTGAACATTACAGACTGAGGAACATTACATACTGCTGAACGTTACAGACTGAGGAACATTACATACTGCTGAACATTACAGACTGAGGAACATTACAGACTGAGGAACATTACATACTGCTGAACATTACAGACTGAGGAACATTACAGACTGAGGAACATTACATACTGCTGAACATTACAGACTGAGGAACATTACAGACTGAGGAACATTACATACTGCTGAACGTTACAGACTGAGGAACATTACATACTGCTGAACATTACAGACTGAGGAACATTACATACTGCTGAACATTACAGACTGAGGAACATTACAGACTGAGGAACATTACATACTGCTGAACATTACAGACTGAGGAACATTACAGACTGAGGAACATTACATACTGCTGAACATTACAGACTGAGGAACATTACAGACTGAGGAACATTACATACTGCTGAACGTTACAGACTGAGGAACATTACATACTGCTGAACGTTACAGACTGAGGAACATTACATACTGCTGAACATTACAGACTGCTGAACATTACAGACTGAGGAACATTACAGACTGAGGAACATTACATACTGCTGAACGTTACAGACTGAGGAACATTACATACTGCTGAACATTACAGACTGAGGAACATTACATACTGCTGAACATTACAGACTGAGGAACATTACATACTGCTGAACATTACAGACTGAGGAACATTACATACTGCTGAACGTTACAGACTGAGGAACATTACATACTGCTGAACGTTACAGACTGAGGAACATTACATACTGCTGAACATTACAGACTGAGGAACATTACATACTGCTGAACATTACAGACTGAGGAACATTACATACTGCTGAACATTACAGACTGAGGAACATTACATACTGCTGAACGTTACAGACTGAGGAACATTACATACTGCTGAACATTACAGACTGAGGAACATTACATACTGCTGAACATTACAGACTGAGGAACATTACATACTGCTGAACATTACAGACTGAGGAACATTACATACTGCTGAACATTACAGACTGAGGAACATTACATACTGCTGAACATTACAGACTGAGGAACATTACAGACTGAGGAACATTACATACTGCTGAACATTACAGACTGAGGAACATTACAGACTGAGGAACATTACATACTGCTGAACATTACAGACTGAGGAACATTACAGACTGAGGAACATTACATACTGCTGAACATTACAGACTGAGGAACATTACATACTGAGGAACATTACAGACTGCTGAACGTTACAGACTGAGGAACATTACATACTGCTGAACGTTACAGACTGAGGAACATTACATACTGAGGAACATTACAGACTGCTGAACGTTACAGACTGAGGAACATTACAGACTGAGGAACATTACATACTGCTGAACATTACAGACTGAGGAACATTACATACTGCTGAACATTACAGACTGAGGAACATTACAGACTGAGGAACATTACATACTGCTGAACATTACAGACTGAGGAACATTACATACTGCTGAACATTACAGACTGAGGAACATTACATACTGCTGAACGTTACAGACTGAGGAACATTACATACTGCTGAACATTACAGACTGAGGAACATTACATACTGCTGAACGTTACAGACTGAGGAACATTACAGACTGAGGAACATTACATACTGCTGAACATTACAGACTGAGGAACATTACATACTGCTGAACGTTACAGACTGAGGAACATTACATACTGCTGAACGTTACAGACTGAGGAACATTACATACTGCTGAACATTACAGACTGAGGAACATTACATACTGCTGAACATTACAGACTGAGGAACATTACATACTGCTGAACATTACAGACTGAGGAACATTACATACTGCTGAACATTACAGACTGAGGAACATTACATACTGCTGAACGTTACAGACTGAGGAACATTACATACTGCTGAACGTTACAGACTGAGGAACATTACATACTGCTGAACATTACAGACTGAGGAACATTACATACTGCTGAACGTTACAGACTGAGGAACATTACATACTGCTGAACGTTACAGACTGAGGAACATTACAGACTGAGGAACATTACAGACTGAGGAACATTACATACTGCTGAACGTTACAGACTGAGGAACATTACATACGGCTGAACATTACAGACTGAGGAACATTACATACTGCTGAACATTACAGACTGAGGAACATTACATACTGCTGAACATTACAGACTGAGGAACATTACATACTGCTGAACGTTACAGACTGAGGAACATTACATACTGCTGAACATTACAGACTGAGGAACATTACATACTGCTGAACGTTACAGACTGAGGAACATTACATACTGCTGAACATTACAGACTGAGGAACATTACATACTGCTGAACGTTACAGACTGAGGAACATTACATACTGCTGAACATTACAGACTGAGGAACATTACATACTGCTGAACGTTACAGACTGAGGAACATTACATACTGCTGAACATTACAGACTGAGGAACATTACATACTGCTGAACGTTACAGACTGAGGAACATTACATACTGCTGAACGTTACAGACTGTGGAACATTACATACTGCTGAACATTACAGACTGAGGAACATTACATACTGCTGAACATTACAGACTGAGGAACATTACATACTGCTGAACATTACAGACTGAGGAACATTACATACTGCTGAACGTTACAGACTGAGGAACATTACATACTGCTGAACGTTACAGACTGAGGAACATTACATACTGCTGAACATTACAGACTGAGGAACATTACATACTGCTGAACATTACAGACTGAGGAACATTACATACTGCTGAACGTTACAGACTGAGGAACATTACATACTGCTGAACGTTACAGACTGAGGAACATTACATACTGCTGAACATTACAGACTGAGGAACATTACATACTGCTGAACGTTACAGACTGAGGAACATTACATACTGCTGAACGTTACAGACTGAGGAACATTACAGACTGAGGAACATTACAGACTGAGGAACATTACATACTGCTGAACGTTACAGACTGAGGAACATTACATACGGCTGAACATTACAGACTGAGGAACATTACATACTGCTGAACATTACAGACTGAGGAACATTACATACTGCTGAACGTTACAGACTGAGGAACATTACATACTGCTGAACATTACAGACTGAGGAACATTACATACTGCTGAACGTTACAGACTGAGGAACATTACATACTGCTGAACATTACAGACTGAGGAACATTACATACTGCTGAACGTTACAGACTGAGGAACATTACATACTGCTGAACATTACAGACTGAGGAACATTACATACTGCTGAACGTTACAGACTGAGGAACATTACATACTGCTGAACATTACAGACTGAGGAACATTACATACTGCTGAACGTTACAGACTGAGGAACATTACATACTGCTGAACATTACAGACTGAGGAACATTACATACTGCTGAACGTTACAGACTGAGGAACATTACATACTGCTGAACGTTACAGACTGAGGAACATTACATACTGCTGAACATTACAGACTGAGGAACATTACATACTGCTGAACATTACAGACTGAGGAACATTACATACTGCTGAACATTACAGACTGAGGAACATTACATACTGCTGAACGTTACAGACTGAGGAACATTACATACTGCTGAACGTTACAGACTGAGGAACATTACATACTGCTGAACATTACAGACTGAGGAACATTACATACTGCTGAACATTACAGACTGAGGAACATTACATACTGCTGAACATTACAGACTGAGGAACATTACATACTGCTGAACGTTACAGACTGAGGAACATTACATACTGCTGAACATTACAGACTGAGGAACATTACATACTGCTGAACATTACAGACTGAGGAACATTACATACTGCTGAACATTACAGACTGAGGAACATTACATACTGCTGAACATTACAGACTGAGGAACATTACATACTGCTGAACATTACAGACTGAGGAACATTACAGACTGAGGAACATTACATACTGCTGAACATTACAGACTGAGGAACATTACAGACTGAGGAACATTACATACTGCTGAACATTACAGACTGAGGAACATTACAGACTGAGGAACATTACATACTGCTGAACATTACAGACTGAGGAACATTACATACTGAGGAACATTACAGACTGCTGAACGTTACAGACTGAGGAACATTACATACTGCTGAACGTTACAGACTGAGGAACATTACATACTGAGGAACATTACATACTGCTGAACGTTACAGACTGAGGAACATTACATACTGAGGAACATTACAGACTGCTGAACGTTACAGACTGAGGAACATTACAGACTGAGGAACATTACATACTGCTGAACATTACAGACTGAGGAACATTACATACTGCTGAACATTACAGACTGAGGAACATTACAGACTGAGGAACATTACATACTGCTGAACATTACAGACTGAGGAACATTACATACTGCTGAACGTTACAGACTGAGGAACATTACATACTGCTGAACATTACAGACTGAGGAACATTACATACTGCTGAACGTTACAGACTGAGGAACATTACAGACTGAGGAACATTACATACTGCTGAACATTACAGACTGAGGAACATTACATACTGCTGAACGTTACAGACTGAGGAACATTACATACTGCTGAACGTTACAGACTGAGGAACATTACATACTGCTGAACATTACAGACTGAGGAACATTACATACTGCTGAACATTACAGACTGAGGAACATTACATACTGCTGAACATTACAGACTGAGGAACATTACATACTGCTGAACGTTACAGACTGAGGAACATTACATACTGCTGAACGTTACAGACTGAGGAACATTACATACTGCTGAACATTACAGACTGAGGAACATTACATACTGCTGAACATTACAGACTGAGGAACATTACATACTGCTGAACGTTACAGACTGAGGAACATTACATACTGCTGAACGTTACAGACTGAGGAACATTACAGACTGAGGAACATTACAGACTGAGGAACATTACATACTGCTGAACGTTACAGACTGAGGAACATTACATACGGCTGAACATTACAGACTAAGGAACATTACATACTGCTGAACATTACAGACTGAGGAACATTACATACTGCTGAACGTTACAGACTGAGGAACATTACATACTGCTGAACATTACAGACTGAGGAACATTACATACTGCTGAACGTTACAGACTGAGGAACATTACATACTGCTGAACGTTACAGACTGAGGAACATTACATACTGCTGAACGTTAGAGACTGAGGAACATTACATACTGCTGAACATTACAGACTGAGGAACATTACAGACTGAGGAACATTACAGACTGAGGAACATTACATACTGCTGAACGTTACAGACTGAGGAACATTACATACGGCTGAACATTACAGACTGAGGAACATTACATACTGCTGAACATTACAGACTGAGGAACATTACATACTGCTGAACGTTACAGACTGAGGAACATTACATACTGCTGAACATTACAGACTGAGGAACATTACATACTGCTGAACGTTACAGACTGAGGAACATTACATACTGCTGAACATTACAGACTGAGGAACATTACATACTGCTGAACGTTACAGACTGAGGAACATTACATACTGCTGAACATTACAGACTGAGGAACATTACATACTGCTGAACGTTACAGACTGAGGAACATTACATACTGCTGAACATTACAGACTGAGGAACATTACATACTGCTGAACGTTACAGACTGAGGAACATTACATACTGCTGAACATTACAGACTGAGGAACATTACATACTGCTGAACGTTACAGACTGAGGAACATTACATACTGCTGAACGTTACAGACTGAGGAACATTACATACTGCTGAACATTACAGACTGAGGAACATTACATACTGCTGAACATTACAGACTGAGGAACATTACAGACTGCTGAACATTACAGACTGAGGAACATTACATACTGCTGAACGTTACAGACTGAGGAACATTACATACTGCTGAACGTTACAGACTGAGGAACATTACATACTGCTGAACGTTACAGACTGAGGAACATTACATACTGCTGAACATTACAGACTGCTGAACATTACAGACTGAGGAACATTACAGACTGAGGAACATTACATACTGCTGAACGTTACAGACTGAGGAACATTACATACTGCTGAACATTACAGACTGAGGAACATTACATACTGCTGAACGTTACAGACTGAGGAACATTACATACTGCTGAACGTTACAGACTGAGGAACAATACATACTGCTGAACATTACAGACTGAGGAACATTACATACTGCTGAACATTACAGACTGAGGAACATTACAGACTGCTGAACATTACAGACTGAGGAACATTACATACTGCTGAACGTTACAGACTGAGGAACATTACATACTGCTGAACGTTACAGACTGAGGAACATTACATACTGCTGAACGTTACAGACTGAGGAACATTACATACTGCTGAACATTACAGACTGCTGAACATTACATACTGCTGAACATTACAGACTGCTGAATGTTACAGACTGAGGAACATTACAGACTGAGGAACATTACAGACTGAGGAACATTACAGACTGAGGAACATTACATACTGCTGAACATTACAGACTGAGGAACATTACATACTGCTGAACATTACAGACTGAGGAACATTACATACTGCTGAACATTACAGACTGAGGAACATTACATACTGCTGAACATTACAGACTGAGGAACATTACATACTGCTGAACATTACAGACTGAGGAACATTACATACTGCTGAACATTACAGACTGAGGAACATTACATACTGCTGAATGTTAACGACTGAGGAAAATTACATACTGCTGAACGTTACAGACTGAGGAACATTACATACTGATGAACGTTACAGACTGAGGAACATTACATACTGCTGAACATTACAGACTGAGGAACATTACATACTGCTGAACGTTACAGACTGAGGAACATTAAATACTGCTGAACATTACAGACTGAGGAACATTACATACTGCTGAATGTTACAGACTGAGGAACATTACATAGTGCTGAACGTTACAGACTGAGGAACATTACATACTGCTGAACATTACAGACTGAGGAACATTACATACTGCTGAACGTTACAGACTGAGGAACATTACATACTGCTGAACATTACAGACTTAGGAACATTACATACTGCTGAACATTACAGACTGAGGAACATTACATACTGCTGAACGTTACAGACTGAGGAACATTACATACTGCTGAACATTACAGACTGAGGAACATTACATACTGCTGAACATTACAGACTGAGGAACATTACATACTGCTGAACATTACAGACTGAGGAACATTACATACTGCTGAACATTACAGACTGAGGAACATTACATACTGATGAACATTACAGACTGAGGAACATTACATACTGCTGAACATTACAGACTGAGGAACATTACATACTGCTGAACATTACAGACTGAGGAACATTACAGACTGAGGAACATTACAGACTGAGGAACATTACAGACTGCTGAACATTACAGACTGAGGAACATTACATACTGCTGAACATTACAGACTGAGGAACATTACATACTGCTGAACATTACAGACTGAGGAACATTACATACTGCTGAACATTACAGACTGAGGAACATTACATACTGCTGAACGTTACAGACTGAGGAACATTACATACTGCTGAACATTACAGACTGAGGAACATTACATACTGCTGAACGTTACAGACTGATGAACATTACATACTGCTGAACATTACAGACTGAGGAACATTACATACTGCTGAACATTACAGACTGAGGAACATTACATACTGCTGAACATTACAGACTGAGGAACATTACATACTGCTGAACATTACAGACTGAGAAACATTACATACTGCTGAACATTACAGACTGAGGAACATTACATACTGCTGAACATTACAGACTGAGGAACATTACATACTGCTGAACATTACAGACTGAGGAACATTACATACTGCTGAACGTTACAGACTGAGGAACATTACATACTGCTGAACATTACAGACTGAGGAACATTACATACTGCTGAACGTTACAGACTGAGGAACATTACATACTGCTGAACATTACAGACTGAGGAACATTACATACTGCTGAACGTTACAGACTGAGGAACATTACATACTGCTGAACATTACAGACTGAGGAACATTACATACTGCTGAACGTTACAGACTGAGGAACATTACATACTGCTGAACGTTACAGACTGAGGAACATTACATACTGCTGAACATTACAGACTGAGGAACATTACATACTGCTGAACATTACAGACTGAGGAACATTACATACTGCTGAACATTACAGACTGAGGAACATTACATACTGCTGAACGTTACAGACTGAGGAACATTACATACTGCTGAACGTTACAGACTGAGGAACATTACATACTGCTGAACGTTACAGACTGAGGAACATTACATACTGCTGAACATTACAGACTGCTGAACATTACAGACTGAGGAACATTACAGACTGAGGAACATTACATACTGCTGAACGTTACAGACTGAGGAACATTACATACTGCTGAACATTACAGACTGAGGAACATTACATACTGCTGAACGTTACAGACTGAGGAACATTACATACTGCTGAACGTTACAGACTGAGGAACATTACATACTGCTGAACGTTACAGACTGAGGAACATTACATACTGCTGAACATTACAGACTGCTGAACATTACAGACTGAGGAACATTACAGACTGAGGAACATTACATACTGCTGAACGTTACAGACTGAGGAACATTACATACTGCTGAACATTACAGACTGAGGAACATTACAGACTGAGGAACATTACAGACTGAGGAACATTACAGACTGAGGAACATTACATACTGCTGAACATTACAGACTGAGGAACATTACATACTGCTGAACATTACAGACTGAGGAACATTACATACTGCTGAACATTACAGACTGAGGAACATTACATACTGCTGAACATTACAGACTGAGGAACATTACATACTGCTGAACGTTACAGACTGAGGAACATTACATACTGCTGAACGTTACAGACTGAGGAACATTACATACTGCTGAACATTACAGACTGCTGAACATTACAGACTGAGGAACATTACAGACTGAGGAACATTACATACTGCTGAACGTTACAGACTGAGGAACATTACATACTGCTGAACGTTACAGACTGAGGAACATTACATACTGCTGAACATTACAGACTGAGGAACATTACAGACTGAGGAACATTACAGACTGAGGAACATTACAGACTGAGGAACATTACATACTGCTGAACATTACAGACTGAGGAACATTACATACTGCTGAACATTACAGACTGAGGAACATTACATACTGCTGAACATTACAGACTGAGGAACATTACATACTGCTGAACATTACAGACTGAGGAACATTACATACTGCTGAACATTACAGACTGAGGAACATTACATACTGCTGAACATTACAGACTGAGGAACATTACATACTGCTGAATGTTACAGACTGAGGAACATTACATACTGCTGAACGTTACAGACTGAGGAACATTACATACTGATGAACGTTACAGACTGAGGAACATTACATACTGCTGAACATTACAGACTGAGGAACATTACATACTGCTGAACATTACAGACTGAGGAACATTACATACTGCTGAACGTTACAGACTGAGGAACATTAAATACTGCTGAACATTACAGACTGAGGAACATTACATACTGCTGAATGTTACAGACTGAGGAACATTACATAGTGCTGAACGTTACAGACTGAGGAACATTACATACTGCTGAACATTACAGACTGAGGAACATTACATACTGCTGAACGTTACAGACTGAGGAACATTACATACTGCTGAACATTACAGACTTAGGAACATTACATACTGCTGAACATTACAGACTGAGGAACATTACATACTGCTGAACGTTACAGACTGAGGAACATTACATACTGCTGAACATTACAGACTGAGGAACATTACATACTGCTGAACATTACAGACTGAGGAACATTACATACTGCTGAACATTACAGACTGAGGAACATTACATACTGCTGAACATTACAGACTGAGGAACATTACATACTGATGAACGTTACAGACTGAGGAACATTACATACTGCTGAACATTACAGACTGAGGAACATTACATACTGCTGAACATTACAGACTGAGGAACATTACAGACTGAGGAACATTACAGACTGAGGAACATTACAGACTGCTGAACATTACAGACTGAGGAACATTACATACTGCTGAACATTACAGACTGAGGAACATTACATACTGCTGAACATTACAGACTGAGGAACATTACATACTGCTGAACATTACAGACTGAGGAACATTACATACTGCTGAACGTTACAGACTGAGGAACATTACATACTGCTGAACATTACAGACTGAGGAACATTACATACTGCTGAACGTTACAGACTGATGAACATTACATACTGCTGAACATTACAGACTGAGGAACATTACATACTGCTGAACATTACAGACTGAGGAACATTACATACTGCTGAACATTACAGACTGAGGAACATTACATACTGCTGAACATTACAGACTGAGAAACATTACATACTGCTGAACATTACAGACTGAGGAACATTACATACTGCTGAACATTACAGACTGAGGAACATTACATACTGCTGAACATTACAGACTGAGGAACATTACATACTGCTGAACGTTACAGACTGAGGAACATTACATACTGCTGAACATTACAGACTGAGGAACATTACATACTGCTGAACGTTACAGACTGAGGAACATTACATACTGCTGAACATTACAGACTGAGGAACATTACATACTGCTGAACGTTACAGACTGAGGAACATTACATACTGCTGAACATTACAGACTGAGGAACATTACATACTGCTGAACGTTACAGACTGAGGAACATTACATACTGCTGAACGTTACAGACTGAGGAACATTACATACTGCTGAACATTACAGACTGAGGAACATTACATACTGCTGAACATTACAGACTGAGGAACATTACAGACTGCTGAACATTACAGACTGAGGAACATTACATACTGCTGAACGTTACAGACTGAGGAACATTACATACTGCTGAACATTACAGACTGCTGAACATTACAGACTGAGGAACATTACAGACTGAGGAACATTACATACTGCTGAACGTTACAGACTGAGGAACATTACATACTGCTGAACATTACAGACTGAGGAACATTACATACTGCTGAACGTTACAGACTGAGGAACATTACATACTGCTGAACGTTACAGACTGAGGAACATTACATACTGCTGAACGTTACAGACTGAGGAACATTACATACTGCTGAACATTACAGACTGAGGAACATTACAGACTGCTGAACATTACAGACTGAGGAACATTACATACTGCTGAACGTTACAGACTGAGGAACATTACATACTGCTGAACGTTACAGACTGAGGAACATTACATACTGCTGAACGTTACAGACTGAGGAACATTACATACTGCTGAACATTACAGACTGCTGAACATTACATACTGCTGAACATTACAGACTGCTGAATGTTACAGACTGAGGAACATTACAGACTGAGGAACATTACAGACTGAGGAACATTACAGACTGAGGAACATTACATACTGCTGAACATTACAGACTGAGGAACATTACATACTGCTGAACATTACAGACTGAGGAACATTACATACTGCTGAACATTACAGACTGAGGAACATTACATACTGCTGAACATTACAGACTGAGGAACATTACATACTGCTGAACATTACAGACTGAGGAACATTACATACTGCTGAACATTACAGACTGAGGAACATTACATACTGCTGAATGTTACAGACTGAGGAACATTACATACTGCTGAACGTTACAGACTGAGGAACATTACATACTGATGAACGTTACAGACTGAGGAACATTACATACTGCTGAACATTACAGACTGAGGAACATTACATACTGCTGAACATTACAGACTGAGGAACATTACATACTGCTGAAAGTTACAGACTGAGGAACATTAAATACTGCTGAACATTACAGACTGAGGAACATTACATACTGCTGAATGTTACAGACTGAGGAACATTACATAGTGCTGAACGTTACAGACTGAGGAACATTACATACTGCTGAACATTACAGACTGAGGAACATTACATACTGCTGAACGTTACAGACTGAGGAACATTACATACTGCTGAACATTACAGACTTAGGAACATTACATACTGCTGAACATTACAGACTGAGGAACATTACATACTGCTGAACGTTACAGACTGAGGAACATTACATACTGCTGAACATTACAGACTGAGGAACATTACATACTGCTGAACATTACAGACTGAGGAACATTACATACTGCTGAACATTACAGACTGAGGAACATTACATACTGCTGAACATTACAGACTGAGGAACATTACATACTGATGAACGTTACAGACTGAGGAACATTACATACTGCTGAACATTACAGACTGAGGAACATTACATACTGCTGAACATTACAGACTGAGGAACATTACAGACTGAGGAACATTACAGACTGAGGAACATTACAGACTGCTGAACATTACAGACTGAGGAACATTACATACTGCTGAACATTACAGACTGAGGAACATTACATACTGCTGAACATTACAGACTGAGGAACATTACATACTGCTGAACATTACAGACTGAGGAACATTACATACTGCTGAACGTTACAGACTGAGGAACATTACATACTGCTGAACATTACAGACTGAGGAACATTACATACTGCTGAACGTTACAGACTGATGAACATTACATACTGCTGAACATTACAGACTGAGGAACATTACATACTGCTGAACATTACAGACTGAGGAACATTACATATTGCTGAACATTACAGACTGAGGAACATTACATACTGCTGAACATTACAGACTGAGAAACATTACATACTGCTGAACATTACAGACTGAGGAACATTACATACTGCTGAACATTACAGACTGAGGAACATTACATACTGCTGAACGTTACAGACTGAGGAACATTACATACTGCTGAACGTTACAGACTGATGAACATTACATACTGCTGAACATTACAGACTGAGGAACATTACATACTGCTGAACATTACATACTGCTGAACATTACAGACTGAGGAACATTACATACTGCTGAACGTTACAGACTGAGGAACATTACATACTGCTGAACGTTACAGACTGAGGAACATTACATACTGCTGAACGTTACAGACTGAGGAACATTACATACTGCTGAACGTTACAGACTGAGGAACATTACATACTGCTGAACATTACAGACTGAGGAACATTACATACTGCTGAACGTTACAGACTGAGGAACATTACATACTGCTGAACATTACAGACTGAGGAACATTACATACTGCTGAACATTACAGACTGAGGAACATTACAGACTGAGGAACATTACATACTGCTGAACATTACAGACTGAGGAACATTACAGACTGAGGAATGTTACATACTGCTGAACGTTACAGACTGAGGAACATTACATACTGCTGAACATTACAGACTGAGGAACATTACAGACTGAGGAACATTACATACTGCTGAATGTTACAGACTGAGGAACATTACACACTGCTGAACGTTACAGACTGAGGAACATTACATACTGCTGAACGTTACAGACTGAGGAACATTACATACTGCTGAACATTACAGACTGAGGAACATTACATACTGCTGAACATTACAGACTGAGGAACATTACATACTGCTGAACATTACATACTGCTGAACGTTACAGACTGAGGAACATTACATACTGCTGAACGTTACAGACTGAGGAACATTACATACTGCTGAACATTACAGACTGAGGAACATTACATACTGCTGAACATTACATACTGCTGAACATTACAGACTGAGGAACATTACATACTGCTGAACATTACAGACTGAGGAACATTACATACTGCTGAACATTACAGACTGAGGAACATTACATACTGCTGAACGTTACAGACTGAGGAACATTACATACTGATGAATGTTACAGACTGAGGAACATTACATACTGCTGAACATTACAGACTGAGGAACATTACATACTGCTGAACATTACAGACTGAGGAACATTACATACTGCTGAACATTACAGACTGAGGAACATTACATACTGCTGAACGTTACAGACTGAGGAACATTACATACTGCTGAACATTACAGACTGAGGAACATTACATACTGCTGAACATTACAGACTGAGGAACATTACATACTGCTGAACATTACAGACTGAGGAACATTACATACTGCTGAACGTTACAGACTGAGGAACATTACATACTGCTGAACATTACAGACTGAGGAACATTACATACTGCTGAACGTTACAGACTGAGGAACATTACATACTGAGGAACATTACATACTGCTGAACATTACAGACTGAGGAACATTACAGACTGAGGAACATTACAGACTGAGGAACATTACATACTGCTGAACATTACAGACTGAGGAACATTACATACTGCTGAACGTCACAGACTGAGGAACATTACATACTGCTGAACGTTACAGACTGAGGAACATTACATACTGCTGAACGTTACAGACTGAGGAACATTACATACTGCTGAACATTACAGACTGAGGAACATTACATACTGCTGAACATTACAGACTGAGAAACATTACATACTGCTGAACGTTACAGACTGATGAACATTACATACTGCTGAACATTACAGACTGAGGAACATTACATACTGCTGAACATTACATACTGCTGAACATTACAGACTGAGGAACATTACATACTGCTGAACATTACAGACTGAGGAACATTACATACTGCTGAACATTACAGACTGAGGAACATTACATACTGCTGAATGTTACAGACTGAGGAACATTACATACTGATGAATGTTACAGACTGAGGAACATTACATACTGCTGAACATTACAGACTGAGGAACATTACATACTGCTGAACATTACAGACTGAGGAACATTACATACTGCTGAACATTACAGACTGAGGAACATTACATACTGCTGAACGTTACAGACTGAGGAACATTACATACTGCTGAACATTACAGACTGAGGAACATTACATACTGCTGAACATTACAGACTGAGGAACATTACATACTGCTGAACATTACAGACTGAGGAACATTACATACTGCTGAACGTTACAGACTGAGGAACATTACATACTGCTGAACATTACAGACTGAGGAACATTACATACTGCTGAACGTTACAGACTGAGGAACATTACATACTGAGGAACATTACATACTGCTGAACATTACAGACTGAGGAACATTACAGACTGAGGAACATTACAGACTGAGGAACATTACATACTGCTGAACATTACAGACTGAGGAACATTACATACTGCTGAACGTCACAGACTGAGGAACATTACATACTGCTGAACGTTACAGACTGAGGAACATTACATACTGCTGAACATTACAGACTGAGGAACATTACATACTGAGGAACATTACATACTGCTGAACGTTACAGACTGAGGAACATTACATACTGCTGAACGTTACAGACTGAGGAACATTACATACTGCTGAATGTTACAGACTGAGGAACATTACATACTGCTGAACATTACAGACTGAGGAACATTACATACTGCTGAACATTACAGACTGAGGAACATTACATACTGCTGAACATTACAGACTGAGGAACATTACATACTGCTGAACATTACAGACTGAGGAACATTACAGACTGAGGAACATTACATACTGCTGAACATTACATACTGCTGAACGTTACAGACTGAGGAACATTACATACTGCTGAACATTACAGACTGAGGAACATTACAGACTGAGGAACATTACATACTGCTGAACATTACAGACTGAGGAACATTACATACTGCTGAACATTACAGACTGAGGAACATTACATACTGCTGAACGTCACAGACTGAGGAACATTACATACTGCTGAACATTACAGACTGAGGAACATTACATACTGCTGAACATTACAGACTAAGGAACATTACATACTGCTGAACGTCACAGACTGAGGAACATTACATACTGCTGAACATTACAGACTGAGGAACATTACATACTGCTGAACATTACAGACTGAGGAACATTACATACTGCTGAACATTACAGACTGAGGAACATTACATACTGCTGAACATTACAGACTGAGGAACATTACATACTGCTGAACATTACATACTGCTGAACATTACATACTGCTGAACATTACAGACTGAGGAACATTACATACTGCTGAACATTACAGACTGAGGAACATTACATACTGCTGAACATTACAGACTGAGGAACATTACATACATACTGCTGAACATTACAGACTGAGGAACATTACATACTGCTGAACATTACAGACTGAGGAACATTACATACTGCTGAACATTACAGACTGAGGAACATTACATACTGCTGAACATTACAGACTGAGGAACATTACATACTGCTGAACATTACAGACTGAGGAACATTACATACTGAGGAACATTACATACTGCTGAACATTACAGACTGAGGAACATTACATACTGCTGAACGTTACAGACTGAGGAACATTACATACTGCTGAACATTACAGACTGAGGAACATTACATACTGCTGAACATTACAGACTGAGAAACATTACATACTGCTGAACGTTACAGACTGATGAACATTACATACTGCTGAACATTACAGACTGAGGAACATTACATACTGCTGAACATTACATACTGCTGAACATTACAGACTGAGGAACATTACATACTGCTGAACATTACAGACTGAGGAACATTACATACTGCTGAACATTACAGACTGAGGAACATTACATACTGCTGAACGTTACAGACTGAGGAACATTACATACTGATGAATGTTACAGACTGAGGAACATTACATACTGCTGAACATTACAGACTGAGGAACATTACATACTGCTGAACATTACAGACTGAGGAACATTACATACTGCTGAACATTACAGACTGAGGAACATTACATACTGCTGAACGTTACAGACTGAGGAACATTACATACTGCTGAACATTACAGACTGAGGAACATTACATACTGCTGAACATTACAGACTGAGGAACATTACATACTGCTGAACATTACAGACTGAGGAACATTACATACTGCTGAACGTTACAGACTGAGGAACATTACATACTGCTGAACATTACAGACTGAGGAACATTACATACTGCTGAACGTTACAGACTGAGGAACATTACATACTGAGGAACATTACATACTGCTGAACATTACAGACTGAGGAACATTACAGACTGAGGAACATTACAGACTGAGGAACATTACATACTGCTGAACATTACAGACTGAGGAACATTACATACTGCTGAACGTCACAGACTGAGGAACATTACATACTGCTGAACGTTACAGACTGAGGAACATTACATACTGCTGAACATTACAGACTGAGGAACATTACATACTGAGGAACATTACATACTGCTGAACGTTACAGACTGAGGAACATTACATACTGCTGAACGTTACAGACTGAGGAACATTACATACTGCTGAATGTTACAGACTGAGGAACATTACATACTGCTGAACATTACACACTGAGGAACATTACATACTGCTGAACATTACAGACTGAGGAACATTACATACTGCTGAACATTACAGACTGAGGAACATTACATACTGCTGAACATTACAGACTGAGGAACATTACAGACTGAGGAACATTACATACTGCTGAACATTACATACTGCTGAACGTTACAGACTGAGGAACATTACATACTGCTGAACATTACAGACTGAGGAACATTACAGACTGAGGAACATTACATACCGCTGAACATTACAGACTGAGGAACATTACATACTGCTGAACATTACAGACTGAGGAACATTACATACTGCTGAACGTCACAGACTGAGGAACATTACATACTGCTGAACATTACAGACTGAGGAACATTACATACTGCTGAACATTACAGACTAAGGAACATTACATACTGCTGAACGTCACAGACTGAGGAACATTACATACTGCTGAACATTACAGACTGAGGAACATTACATACTGCTGAACATTACAGACTGAGGAACATTACATACTGCTGAACATTACAGACTGAGGAACATTACATACTGCTGAACATTACAGACTGAGGAACATTACATACTGCTGAACATTACAGACTGAGGAACATTACATACTGCTGAACATTACATACTGCTGAACATTACATACTGCTGAACATTACAGACTGAGGAACATTACATACTGCTGAACATTACAGACTGAGGAACATTACATACTGCTGAACATTACAGACTGAGGAACATTACATACTGAGGAACATTACATACTGCTGAACATTACAGACTGAGGAACATTACATACTGCTGAACATTACAGACTGAGGAACATTACATACTGCTGAACATTACAGACTGAGGAACATTACATACTGCTGAACATTACAGACTGAGGAACATTACATACTGCTGAACGTTACAGACTGAGGAACATTACATACTGCTGAACATTACAGACTGAGAAACATTACATATGTCGTGGAAAATCATTTTCAAATACAACGCTTACCAGAACTTTTAAAATCAAACATGCTCTTTATTACAACTGTACAGCCCACTGGCATGTCCCTGCGGAACACACCCCGCGGAACACACACTCTCTCAGAACTCCAGCTACTCTATTTATACACACATAGTATTGTCCGTCCCCTATGAAGTTATTCACCACCATCTGCTTTCAATTTGTTTATAATAGTGGCTGGACCCTTTATCCCAGTGTGTCCAATTACCTCTAGGCGCCACTCTGTCTGACATGTATGTTTGTAATAGAATTGTCAGACCATATGTCTAGTGTCCAATTGCTTTTAGGCGCCACTCTGTCTGACATGTATGTCAGCACAATGGAGAATCTACAAGGGTCAGAGGGTCAGAACGTCCCTTAGTAGACCTCCATCACCACGGTCCCATGACCCATGTTAACATGTGGTTCGTTACTTTAATGTTCAGCTATCTTTTATATTTATATTTTATCCATGTATCTTATGTTACCACTACACTACTACACCATCTGCTAATCTTTGGTTTCCTGTATTTACCAGAATGGCAAATGCACTCACATCTGCTCTCTTATACTACCTTCCAGTATACTCCTGTCTACTGTCCAACAGTGTGATATCTACCCACATATGTCACCTACTCCTACATAATCCCTCCTCTTGAGGGTATTAACCTCAAAAACCATACTAAAAATGACATATAGAGAGTAGATATCAATACCAACAATTGACTAAAACATTATCAAAATAAAGCTTACAAATCACTTGTACCAAACATCTCAAATTATTAAAACTAAAATAGGAGTACAAAATCCAATTAGAAACATTAATAAAAACCGAACTAGACCAAACATCTCCAGTTGACATAAGAGTAAAAGATCTAATTAGAAACATTAATAAAAAATAAAAATAATACAATGAATATAATAAGAACTTGAATGAGAAAATCAAAGACCTACATGCAGTTTCAAAAGAAAATTGACACAACATCATTCTAAATTTAAGCATTTCAACATGATCCTCCTTGCAGACATGAATTTGGAAATACAGCATAGACAGGTAGAACATCCTTACAAAAATCATGGCAAGCATAACCACCTCCAGGAACTACTCTATATAGACAGTTTGGATTCCCAAAGGGGCAGTCCAAAGGTCCACCGACCGCATTACAAGGCTTTCCATACTTATTAGTATACTTGCCTGGGCTACTCGGTACAGGATCAATCACCACAGGAGGGTCATCTCTCCTTACAGACATCTATTTAACTGTTGTCTGAACCACAATTGACTTTACCAGGGGTATAACACAACAAAATGCAATACCCAAAGCCAACAACCCTCCTCCCAACATGATGGTCATCCTAGCAAACACGACACAAACTCCACCCTTCTCCACTAAGAGCCAATTAAGTATAGTTAATGAATCCCTGTTGATTATATCATATATAATTAATCCATTCTAAGTTCATATTTGGTGTTATCCACAGAAATATAGATTCAAATCCTGATTTAACCTCCTCTCTGGCCTTGAAATCCCTAAGTAGACCTCTAAGCAGTCCAATTGCATTAAGGTATACCTCAGGATCCTTATCATAAACCCTTTTAACTCTAGGTTTTAACATAGTCATCATGGAGTGATTCAATAATAGTAACCTATTTAATTGCTCTAACTAAGGCACAAAGACCAATCCATCCATCAGGCAATACATTCAACAGTTAGTTTTTTCCACACATCCAGAAACTATCAGCAATACCTCTGTCTTGATTTTTCAACATATTAAGAGATGGCGCAACCTGAGTTATGTGACCACACAACCCTTTATCATTATTTTTACGAACTCCCACATTCTCTTAATACCCCAATAGTATCACATTCTACAGTGGTGTTTCCTACATCAATTCCTTCGGTGTCATGGCTGTAAAAACATTCATATTTTCCTTTAACCACGGTACCTCTGTCTAATTGAGGTACATTTAATTCAGTTCTAATATTATAGGCAACACAATCATTGTCTCCCAACATGGTCTCATTCAACATAGTTTTACCCCTAGTACTTACCCAGAACAATCCTACATTTTATGTCACACAAGGGAATAGAATACTTTCTATTGGTATAATAGTCATTTTTACAACTTACACAGTTTTTACATGATGCTGGTTCAGAGACTATTAAAAGATCAGACAAAGGTGATTTTCTTCACAAAATACAATTGTCCATTCTGTGTCTGTTTGCCATATACTTAGCCCATTCGTATCACTCCTTCTTCACTACTTCTTCTCATGTAGTGTCCTTGAGTGGTTCTGATTCTGATATATCTAATTCTGTTGCTTTTTCAATGTTCTTATCTTGAGGTAGATCATTAGAGTTTATCAGAAAGTTTCAAATATCAGTAAAAACTCTCCTGACTGATGTCTCAGGTTGCTTTGTTGGCACGGTGGTCTGCTTGGTAAGGGCAGTCGATGTCATCTAGTGGTAGCTACTGTGGTCGTCACAGCAGCCGCCACCCTTGTTGTTGTCACAGGTTCTTCCTGTTCAGGTGCAGGGGTAGGTCTTCACCTTCCACTGGTTCAATCTTGTTCATGATGAGCACCTACTCGTCTTTTTCTTTGATTCATGTCAGGTCACATCCTTTCGGGTCCCAAACGACTTCTCCCTTTGTTTGGTGATGTGTCCATCCACAGAGTGCAATCTCCGATAAGGGTTTGATCCTTATGATTGAGATAGACTTCAGTTCTCCTGCTTCTGTTATACATTGAGGTGGAACATAGATTCTAACCTTGTCAGTCTTTTTGGATTGTTCGGCTGATTCCATTCTTCTCTTCCTGCTCCCACCATACATCTTGATTGTGCATTAGTCTGTTGTTTCTATACTAGCATTCACTGTTGCTTCTATTATGTCAATGTCATTATTCTTTTGTTGTTCTAACATCAATTGTCTGTAAAGGAGGCCATTCAAAAGTTTAAAAGTCAATTGTGGGGTAATCCCCATTTTCTTCAGCTTGCGGGACTTTTCCTCCTCTTTCTTCACCTGAAGCTCCCTCCTCAGGCCGGACTTAGCTTCCATCTGGAAGGGTTTCAATTTTAGGAAAGAAACGTTCTTATTCTGTTCCTTGTGAGGCCTCTCCTCCTCTTCTGGGTGCATTAGTCGGTGCACGTGTCATATTTTGGCTTTCACTTGATTTACTGTTTTCTTGGCTCCTCCCTGGCATCTCAATCGTTTCCGCTGCTCCTGCTCCCTCCAGGCTCCCTCCTGGTGAATCAGCATCCTCAGTGTCCTCATCTCTATGTGGTTGTATCCTTCTCTCTGTTGGGACTCAGCTGCAGTGGTTCAGATAGTACCACGTCTGGCTTCTTTTCACTTGGACGGCCGTTCTTGTTGCTTTGGCCACCTCATAGGGTCCATCTCTCCTCGGTTGATCCCACTTCCTCCGGATCCCTCCAACGTGGACTAGATCTCCTGGTACCACTGAGAGAGGTCCTTCTGGTCCCCTTGGATCATCAGACGCAGAACCTCTCATCCTGGTTCAGGTTTCTGCCTACTTTCTGTGAAGCATTCATACTTAGAGACTTATGGCCTCTGTTCTAAGATTGCACCATACATCCTCTTACTTCCATCACTCATCACACAACAAACAGACATTCCAGCTGAAGCTGGCGAACCCCTCTCCTTCTGGTTTCCTAAACATAAGACTTGGAAAACAACAGACAAAACATAACAGCATTGACAATGTTGTGTGTTATGCATAAATATATTCATGCAAACTGAAATCTGAGACCATGACAATTCCCACTCTCTCTTTACCTGACTCTGATGCCTCCAGGATACTTTTCTGCTGGACTCCACAAAAATAAAAGCCCTAAAAAGCTTCCTCATGCTTCCACCCAGTCTTCCCCTTTCGGCCACAGGTTCTGAGAGGTGTTCCCAAATCATGTCATTTTTACTTAGTTTCCCATCTACTCCATTTCAACTGATAATCATGTGCATAACCTACAATTAACATTTCTCTTCTTGAATTAATTCAACACTGTATATGCTTTCATATCAATCCCTTTAACATGTTTGTTTAGAGTATAATATCCTATCATCCATTCTCTTTAACATGATGTATTAAAAATAAAACAAGTAGCCTCCAAACTCAACCCAGTATGTCTATAGTGGAATCTAATCTCTCTCTCTTTCTCTCTCGATTCCACATCCTCTGTCATGGTGTTTTCAAGCTCACCCATTATTCAGCTGGACCTTACTTCTCGTGAGACTTATGCACCCACCAAAGAGAGACATGAAGAATTTTACCACTGCAGTGTTGTAAGAAGTATACCACCAGCCTGGTGTATCTTGATGTACACTCAATCTCCAGAATGCAGCCCAAGCCCTTCCATTTCTGGCTGTTTTTTCCTGAGGACATACACACTAACACATGGGTTATTCCCTGACAACAGACTTCCTTCTTATAGCAAGATCACTAAATCTTAATTTTTAATAACAGCCCTATGTAACCATTCTGCCTCAAATACCTGGCCTCCTGCCACAGAAATATTCATAATGATAGTCAAATGATTGTCCCTACAGCAACTGCTGTAAAATAACATATAATCATTCAAGCGTTTTCCAGTTGGATTAATATCCAATCCTAACAAAACTATGTCATAAGTTTCTTAAACTTTTGCTCTAATGTTCAAAATGCCACCACTTATTCTTTTTACCATATCTTTAGATATGTGAATTGTTCTATTTACTTTTAGAATTGTCCCTATATTTTACACAGCCAGCTGTCTTTCCTTTTCTGTGAATTATCTCTATTTTTATACATATTTTCTAGAAATAACACCCCTTCACTATCATTACCTTCTTTTATGAGTCCCCTAACCCATAACTGCCATTGTTTGATACATACTTAAAACATCCTTAAGTCAATTTATATATCATTTATCAGTCCCTCCTCAGGAACATATACACAACCTTATGTTCCTCAAAACAAAAATAAATTGACCAAACGAAAAAAAGAGAAAAAATAATAATAATAAAAAATAAAAATAATAATAATAATAATAATAATAATACTTGCACATTTGCAATATTACCACTATTTGTAATGTAATGGAAAACGTCCATCCGTGTCATTCTATGCCAATGTTATTGTTGGTCTCTTTCTTCTTCATTCATGGGTATCTTCGCACAACAGACTACCTATTTATTCAATTGAACATTACATTTTATCATCCCAATTCCAATGACATCATAAAACGAAAGAAACAAAAAACCTTTAATCTAAAATTCTGTAAGTTCTGTCAACCTCCTTGTCTCAGGATTAGTTTCCAGAGCTTCCCTAAGCCTATTAACGTTAAACAGTTCTATATCCAAATAACTAAACAGTTATATTTTTTATTTTATACATTTTCCAACCCAATATTCATGATAACAATCCTTAGTGTTTACTTTAACTCAAATTTGACCTTATCTATTCAATACACAACATCCCTTTAATAATTAACATTTATACTAAACACTTTAAATACCAGTACTATCTATTTTCCCAATAGCCCTTTTGTCTCAGTTTCTCTCATGAGTGGCCTGATAATAAAAAGGTCAGTACCCCAATTCCTTTAAGTCATTATTCTCCCAACAAATATAATGTCATTTCAGCATGTCTTTTTTAGATACAGTTCACAGGTCATCAGACACAGTTGTCCCTCACTATTCAGCCGGTTAGGGTGGGTTTGAGCTCCACACCCACTTGTAGTGATATTCTCTCCCATGCCTTAAAGCATTCTGACGTCACCTTCTATGATAACTCCCTTATTCTACCGGTGATTTCTCAGACGAATTACAGATGAGGTATTTATCAACAAAACCCTTTGGAGTAACTTTCATCACTTTCTATATGCAGAATGAACAAAACACATTTGTGTATTTATCCAAAGACCATAACCCCAAGGAACTGATAGTTTTACCCATGAACCCATGTTATATCAAAATAAAAATTAAAATAAACCTATTCGAATAACTTATTCAATTTAAGGGTACAACTCTTCATAATTTTCCCAGGGACATAATAGATTTTCAAAGTAATTATACAGTTTGAATAGAGTCTTGTGTCTTTTAAACATTTAAAAATTAAATCCCACCTGTTCCAACAATTTCTAGTAAAAGGTGATCAGTCTTTCACAGGAAATTCTTAGGAATCAGGGCATTTTGACACCATTAAAATGTTTCCACTCCCCTTTCTTTAGGAACAACTTAAATACATTTTTCAAAAAATAATTCCATCATTCTGCATACCCAAATTGAAACTGAAGTGGAAAAAGCCCTTCCAATAAATCTACTAATGTATATTCATTCCCAGTACACGGTGCACTTACTAGTAAACCATAGCCAATAGCACACAGGGACTGGACTCACTTATCCAGAACTCCATTTATTAGCCTTATCCAGATATTTTTATTTTTAAAGCGTCTGACTTTAATTAACTGCTTTCCACAGTAATGCAGACTCCAATGATATTTCGACCAGAGAAGATTAAACCCTTTTTTTCTGGAAAAGAAAGTATACATATCGTTAATTTCACAACGTCAGCTTTTAATCTGCAAATAGTTTTTATTCCATAAACATCTTAACATTTTTCAGAGAATGACGGTATAGAATGTCTAACAATTAAAATTCCATCTGTACTCTACTATATGTCAAGTCAAACGTGATCTAATACTTCGTCTTGACCACATATAAACTGTAATCTCTATGAACCACTCATTGTTCGCTCAGAGACAATACACCGCCAAGTAAAAATTCCATTCACACTAACCTCAAACCGATTAGTTGTTTGTTATTTTGACAAGGAAATAAACTCTCGTATATCGGCATTTCCTGCCACCACACTAAGTTCTAGTGTCACCTTACACTAATTTTCCCCATAACCCGCTATATCCATATTCAAAACAGGGAGCTATTTTCTTATTTGTTTTTAGATATTGTCAATAGTTCTACTAATCACCCGCACGTCTGCGAGGACGAGTGGAACCACATTTGTCTTTTATAGTAATGTATTTGCTGATGATAGAATGTTACCAGGTAATGGCGTCCCCCATTATCCAGTTTTTTCATATTCAATCCGAAGTCGGTAGAACTAATGTGCGCGTCTTTTAGTGAATCCATGGCTTTCTTTTAAAAAATCCCTCAATGCTATGGTGAAACAATCCTTTTGTTTTCATGCCACTATTTATTTATTTAATTTCCTAAATACTCCCATGTATTATACACCTCTTATTTACTATTTTTCCGAGGTAGAGCTAATCTCCTTTCCAATTAATAATTCATTTGTCACATCACTTAATTTCTTTTATCGAAGCCTACTCTATACAGTACATACATTATTTCTGAATACTACAGATGACTTAATGTCTTATTCTAGGACAGTACTTCAAATATCACTGTTTTTTTTCCCTTTACAGATATCATTATTTATTCATTTGGTTTGTTGTTACAGTTCTAATCAATTTTTAAGATTACATTTACGTTACATTTAAGTCATTTAGCAGATGCTCTATCCAGAGCGACTTACAAATTGAAAAGTTCATACATATTCATCCTGGTCCCCCCGTGGGAATTGAACACTCAACCCAGGCGTTGCAAGCACCATGCTCTACCAACTGAGCCACACAGGTCCACTGCCTGCTCCGTTAAGATCTCTATCTAACGTCTTACTATTACCTATATTTATTTATTTTGTCTCTACTTTCTTACCTCTTCTCCATATTCTTATTGTTTGATCCTATGGTCAATTTACTAGTGAGTCAAGCCACCCCTGTTCTCCTTTTTATCCTGGCCACTCCATTTTGCACCGCTGTCTACCCTGCAGGCTATTTTTTAGACCGTAGCTTCTGTAGACACAGAGTGTCTGACGGCCTGTTTTTTCCTCCTTCTTTGTTTCCACCGTACGCAAATTCTTAATGTGTCCTGGATCCCACTATTTATCTTAACCAACCTAGATTCATTGTTAAACTTTATAGTATAATTTCAATTTATTGGCGCTCCTACTTTCTGTTTTGTTACACACTTTTCTATCCGTATTTATACTATTCGGTTAACGCCTTTTTAAGTATTTTTATTTATTATTTGTTTTGACACCGTTTTTAGTAATTCTACTATGGTCGCTTATTACTTTATCACATCAGTGTTTTTATCCTTGATTACAACTTATTTTACTTCGATGTTTCTTAATTTCGTTCCCTCTATCTTAGTATTTAGAGGCACCCTTTCTTTACGTTCTACTCTGTCACAGGAAGGCTGCGCGCACCCTCTTCAGGACGCTCTGCCTACACGCACACAACCTGTCCTATCTTTCTTCCTAATGTTCTATCTTTACACAGATCCACTCATTTCTTACAACATTTTCATTCATCCTTTTATGTTTCATCCGTTCATTCAATCCCTTTGTTTTTACCTCAAAACACCTCAGTTCTTTCTTCATTCGGACTCAATTCACTTCCTCCTACATAAGCCTAGACTTCTCTCGATGTGACGAGACATCATCTGTCTAATCGGATCAGCTTGCTCCTCATATCCTATTCAACCCCCAATACTTATCTTCTCTTCTATTATTCGAGTAGCATGTGTCGCGTACATCGATCTGATTATACCAAACCCTGGTAGCTGGACAGAGCGGTTTTTTTATTCGCAGGATTTCTTTTGCATTTGAACGCCGCACAATCGGGCCAACGTTTTTCCTGCACCTACTACTTCACTCATACAGTCCTCCTTTCAGAGCGGAAACTATGAATATTTATTTAACTACTGATTTATGTTTTGACCGTATAAGTTACTTTTGCAGTTGAACGCCGCACAATCGGGCTAACGTTTTCCTACAACCTACTGATTTATGCTTTGACCGTATAAGCTACTTTTGCAGTTGAACGTCGCACAATCGGCTAGCACGTTCTTCCTGCCTTCTAAATATTTCATCCATTCAGTCCTTCTTTCAAAGCGGTAACTATGAATATTTATTTAACTACTGATTTATGTTTTGACCGTATAAGTTACTTTTGCAGTTGAACGCCGCACAATCGGGCTAACGTTTTCCTACAACCTACTGATTTATGCTTTGACCGTATAAGCTACTTTTGCAGTTGAACGTCGCACAATCGGGCTAACGTTTTTCCTGCCTTCTGAATATTTCACCCGTTCAGCACCTTCTTTCGAAGACGGTAACCATGAAATATTTATTTAACTACTAAATATTCACCAACAGACCCTTCGGCCGCGCCGTGAATATCCCACCCAAGCAGACCTTTTCAAAAATGTTAACCAGCCATCTCAGCCGAGATCGCGCAAACGACGCGCA